>NC_041393.1:408769947-408959314 GCF_002162155.2 Triticum dicoccoides
CAGTTCCCGGTGGGGTGGCTGAACAGGACCCCATGGTGTTGCCTTTGGATGAACATGACCTCGATCGATCCAGTTGGGGGTGGATGAACAGGACCCCGTGGAGGGCTGGATGAACAGGACGACCCAGTGGAGGGCTGGTTGAATAGTAGTCGGTGGAGGGCTGGATGAACAGAAGCCCATGGAGGGGTGGTTGAATAGGACCCTGTGGAGAGGGCTGGTTGAACAGTAGCCGGTGGAGCGCGCGGTGGAGGCTGGATGAACAGGAGCCCATGGATGAACAGTCGCATGTGGAGGCTGGAGGAGGTCGACGGCGGATGAACAGTAGCCCGTGGAGGCTGGAGGAGGTCAACGGTGGAGATGAACAGTACGCCACACCCCTCCCGATGAACACGACCCCTGTTTCGACCGTAGCGCTCCAACACAAGTTCGTTTCTTCCGTTTTGCAGTACGCCACACCCCTCCCGATCAACAGGACCCCGTTTCTACTGTAGGAGGTCCAACAGAAGTCCGTTTCCTCCGTTTTGTGGTACTCCAGACCCCTCCCGACGAACAGGATCCCGTTTCGAGCATGTCCGGTCGAATACAAGGCAGTTTCCTCTGTTCTGCGGTACGCCAGGCCTCGTTTCCATCGGCTGTTCCATCCGAGCCGGTTGGATCCCATGCGTTTCGTTGCCTCCCGATGAACACAATGCATTCCGTTGCCTCCCCATGAACACGACGAGGACGCACTTTCTCCGTTCCGACCCAGCCATGTACATGAGCCCTGGTCGTATGTATGCGTGAGTAGGCGTTCGAGACCCCGCCCATATGTACATACGTGGCCGTATTTTCTTTCTTGCACCCTGGCTGCTGTACGTACGTGTACATGCTACCTGCGTGCCTCTACTACGACACATGCACGCCTCTACCATGACACGTGTGTGCCTCTACATCGACCAGTATGTACGTACACATTCGCGACCAGAATGACAAAGCTATGTATGCTTCGACCAGGTGGGTCCCGACTGTCAGGAACTTCCTTGCGTGCGAAGATGTAGCTGGTGGGTCCCAGTAGTCAGGGGGGCGAATCATTTTTTTTGCCTGAACGCACTTCCTTGCATGCAAATATGTAGCTGATGGGTCCCAGCAGTCAGGGGGGAAACGTTTTTTCGCGAAATACGATGGCCCGTCCGGTGGGTCCCTACTGTCAGGTGGAGGAATAATTATTTTGCACGTAATAAGGAGGCACTTCCTTGCGGCTGCCGTGGACCCAGCTGTCAGCCTCTCCATGTACAGTACTCTTCCGATGGAAGTTGGTCATTGACCACATTGACCATGCCACGCCGAGAGCACCACGGCGGTGGACGACGATGAGGCCTAGGAAGGGGACGACGCGGAGCCGGGGAAGACGCGGTAGTGGATGCCCACACGGAGAGGAGTATGAGGGTTCACTGGTTCGGCTGCGATGTGAGGCTGCCGTCGCCGCAGAATAACAGGGGGTGTGGGTGAGTGGAGGGATGGCCTGGCCAGTGGTGGGAGAAGTAGGGGGCGGTGAGGCCTCCACGGTAGTACAACCAGCCACGGGAGGCAGGAGTAGGCGGCATGACCAACGCTGCTTTGGGCAACTGGAGCAAGAAGACCAGAGGTTGAAGAAGCACTACGGCCATTGGATGGACATTGTATGGTCACTGGATCTAGAATTGTTCATATTAACTAAGTTTACAAAGCCCTCCGTCCCTGTCAACTTAGTAGGCCCACAAGTTAGCCTCCCACTATACTAGGTCCTAGCTAGCAGGGGGAGTATTCATTTTTCGTGCGTAATAAGGAGGCACTTCCTTGCGTGCGAAGATATAGCTGATGAGTCCGAGCAGTGAGCGGCGGTAACGTTTTTTTTTCGAAATACAGAGGCCCTTTCGGTGGGTCCCAGATGTCAGGTGGAGGAATCATTATTTTGCGCGTAATAAGGAGGCATTTTCTTGCGTGCGATCGTGGACCCAGCTGTCAGCCTCTGCACGTACAGTCCACTTCAGATGCATGTCGGTCGTTGACCACGCCGCGCCGAGAGCACCAGGGCGGTGGATGACGGCGAGGCCTAGGAAGGGAACGACATGGAGCCAGGGAAGACTCAGCAGTTGTTTCCCACGCAGAGGGGAGTACGAGTATATGAGGGTTTACTGGTTCGTCTACCATCATCGAAGAATAACAGCAGGTGTGGGTGAGTAGAGGGATGGATAGGCCAGCGACGGGAGTACGATGGGGCGGTGAGGCCTGCATGGCAGCACAACCGGGCACGGGAGGAGGGAGCAGGCAGTCCCGCCGACGCTTGTTTGAGCGGCTGGAGCAGGAAGAGCAGATATTGAAGAAGCACAACAACCGTTGGATGGACATCCAACAGTCACTGCTTGTGCATCAACCTTTTTTTAGGAAACCCTCAAATCTGTGGAAAACAACATACACCCCATCTGCCATTATTTTTAATAATTTACAGCCCATTTGCTAATTCTTAAGGTTTTTTTGAGCCCATATTCTTTTTGTTAGCATTACAGCCCACATTGTGGCCACGGTTAAAAAATTATATGAAATTTTGCATATTTCGGTGCGGTCCGAACTGTTTTTAATCCCGAAATTTCCAGACACATTCAAATTGATTTTAAAAATAAATGTATATCAATATAAAATCCAACAAATTGTCTATGCATAAAAATCAATGCGATTTAAAATCTCAAAATGAAAGAAAGAAATTTGAAACTAATTGCCAGTTTGATGTGTTTTAAAAATGTACATCCCATTTCCCATTACTGATAGGCCATTTTCTCGGCCAGCCGAATGAAGCTCTCCTCATCTTGAAAGATTTGCAGCCCAACAGGCCTGACAAAGTGACTTACTTGACAAATCACAAAAAACTAGGCTAGCCATTTTTAGAAAGAAAAAAACTACTAGGCTGGTTTGTGGTAAATATAAAAGAAAAGGCTGTCTAGACAAGCCAGAGTGCCCCGCACAGTCCAGTTGACACCCTACTTCCGTCTCAGAACAAATTAGATAAATGCCACTTCAATTATGGCGATTCATAAAAATGCCACTTCAATTTCCAAACTTTGAAAAATGCCACTGCAATTTTTGCAAGCTTTGAAAAACACCACTGCAATTTCCAAACTTCAAAAAATGCCACTGCAATTTTTGCAAACTTTGAAAAACGCCACTGCAATTTGCAAACTTTGGAAAACGCCACTCCAGGCTTCGAACAATGCCATTGGAAATGGCATGAAATGGCACTTTTCAAAGTTTGGAAATTGCAGTGGCATTGCTCGGAATCACCAGATTTGGAGTGGCATTTATCATATTAACCCAAAACAAAAATAACTAGGCGAGCTGCTGGGTCCCTGGTGTTAGCCGCTCATTGTGCAATTCTCTTGTTTATTGACTACGTTGACAATGGCATGGGTCCCAGATGTCAGAAATCCATTAGGAGGAGCCATTTTTTATTGGCTTGAAATAAGGAGGCACTTGCTTGCGTACTGCCATGACCTTGGCGGGTCCCTGCTATCATCCTCTCCACGTACAATCATCTCCTGATTGTGTACATGTCAACCTGGTAGGCCCACAAGTCAGCCTCTAAACCCGTGGCGGACAAATATAACCCATTTTAAAAAATAGCAGCCCATTCCATACGTTCAAATGGAAAGTTCAACATTTAGAGCAAAGTAACAGGTCTGATCCAGATATAGAGTACTGAGCTTCCACGTTGACAACCATCATAGCCAAGTTAACTATCTACTCCCACTAATACTCTAGTAGTGTACAAGTACTAACTTACTCTTAGCTAACTAGACGATGCCGGCAGCCATCTGTGGTACATGCTAAACGCCGGCACCGGCGTCCTCCGCCTCGCCTCGGACTTGCCAGAGGTGCGATAGGGCACGTTGCTCGCGCGTGTTGGCCCTTTCCATGCCGGCGTGGTCCACGGAAGCTTCGGCTTCTAAGCGGGAAACCCACTTGATGAGCTGGTGGTAAAAATCAGCATCGCAAATGCGTGCGTGCCTGACAGCCTCCTGCTACCTCTTGAGCACTGCGTTGGTTTTCCCTTGAAGAGGAAAGGGTGATGCAGCAAAGTAGCGTAAGTATTTCCCTCAATTTTTGAGAACAAAGGTATCAATCCAGTAGGAGGCTCCACGCAAGCCCCTCGTACCTACACAAAGAAACAAGAACCTCGCAACCAACACGATAAAGGGGTTGTCAATCCCTTCGCGGCCACTTGCGAAAGTGAGATCTGATAGAGATAATAAGATAAAATAAATATTTTTGGTATTTTTATGATATAGATTGGAAAGTAAAGATTGCAAAATAAAGTAGATTGAAACTTAGATGATGGAAAATAGACCCGAGGGCCATAGGTTTCACTAGTGGCTTCTCTCAAGATAGCATAAGTATTACGGTGAGTGAACAAATCACTGCCGAGCAATTGATAGAAAAGTGCATAGTTATGAGAATATCTAGGCATGATCATGTATATAGGCATCACGTCCGCAACAAGTAGACCGACTCCTACCTGCATGTACTACTATTACTCCACACATCGACCGCTATCCAGCATGCATCTAGAGTATTAAGTTCATAAGAACAGAGTAACACATTAGGCAAGATGACATGATGTAGAGGGATAAACTCAAGCAATATGATATAAACCCCATCTTTTTATCCTCGATGGCAACAATACAATACGTGCCTTGCTGCCCCTGCTGGCACTGGGAAAGGACACCACAAGATTGAACCCAAAGCTAAGCACTTCTCCTATTGCAAGAAAGATCAATCTAGTAGGCCAAACCAAACTGATAATTCGAAGAGACTTGCAAAGATAACTAATCACACATAAAAGAATTCAGAGTAGATTCAAATATTTCTCATAGATAAACTTGATCATAAACCCACAATTCATCGGATCTCAACAAACACACCGCAAAAAGAGTTACATCGAATAGATCTCTAAGAAGATCGAGGAGAACATTTTATTGAGATTCAAAGAGAGAGAAGAAGCCATCTAGCTAATAACTATGGACCCGAAGGTCTGTGGTAAACTACTCACAACTCATCAGAGAAGCTATGGTGATGATGTAGAAGCCCTCCGTGATCGATTCCCCTCCAGCGGAGCGCCGGAAAAGGCCCCAAGATGGGATCTCATGGGTACAGAAGGTTGCAGCGGTGGAAATAGGGTTTCGTGGTGCTCCTGGATGTTTTCAGGGTATGGAGGTATATATAGGCGAAGGAGGTCGGTCAGGGGAGCCACGAGGGGCCCATGATGGTTGGGGGCATGCACACCCCCCTAGGGCGCGCCCTCCTGCCTCGTGGCTGCCTCGGCTGCTTCTTGACGTCCATTCCAAGTCTCCTGGATTGCGTTTGTTCCAAAAAGATCGCTCCTGAAGGTTTCATTCCGTTTGAACTCCGTTTGATATTCCTTTTCTTCGAAACACTGAAATAGGCAAAAAAACAACAATTTGAGCTGGGCCTCCGGTTAGTAGTTTAGTCCCAAAAATGATATAAAAGTGTAAAGTAAAGCCCATAAACATCCAAAACGGGTAATATAATAGCATGGAACAATAAAAAATTATAGATACGTTGGAGACGTATCACCTCCAGGGCTCTTTGCTGGGCACCGGCCTCCATGTAGTCAGCCCGGTTTTGGCGCTCTGCTCACGACTTAGAGCGTCGGCGCACTGCTGCTCCATGTCCAGCTGGCGGCGCAAATCGGCGATACGCTGCTCCTCCGCCAGGCGGTCGTGCTTCAACAACTCCTGCTCCTCCACCAGGTGGTCGCGCTCCAACAACTCCTCATACTCCGCATTGCCATCTAAAGACCGATATAATGCCTCCTCCCTCCGTCTACCTTCCGGTGAAAAAACAAACACTAGTTCCGGCAGTGACCGCCTCCGGTGTCGCCTCGCGGACGGGCGGGGCATGGCGGACGTGGCGAGAGCAAGGATAAGTGGCGAGCGACGTCGGGCCGGTGGGGGCTTATGAGGATAGGGCGAGTTGGGTCATGGTGCCACCGGAGAAGGCCGGGAAACAGTACTTATAGGCAGAAGGTAGCACGACGGTCATCGAAATTCAATGCATAAGCAGGCATGGCTTAGTACGCCAGCTTGTCGTGGAAAACTAGAAAAACTAAAATTATGATTGTGTCATCCCGTCCGGTCCGTGCTGGGTCACACTCCGACATGACGGTCAAACGAGTGCACTCGAACCATCCAGATGAGGCACTCCCTCCTTGTCAATAATGATTCCACGGATTTAAAAGGCCTGCAACAATTAAAGCGCATCTTTTTTCGCATGAGTTAGTTGCCTTAATTATGGCTGGCTGCAGCCACTCAGAATCGCTCGCAGCTAGTACGCGGAGCAGCATGCAATGAGTCGCAGCCGAGGGCACACATGCAGCCACTTAAATTGCTGGAATTAATTAGGCTTAAACTTCTGCATGCAGTTAATTATTGCCATGCCTTGGTCTTGCTGCTTTGGCTCACGGGACTAATAAACCCGGACGGAGGGAGTACATTGATTGGTGAGATTTTTGAATTAAGCCCTGCAAACCGGAAAGGAGGTACTAGTAGGTGCGTGATCTGCTATTTATTCGTGTAGGATCGAGTAGGTTGTTTCTTGAATTGAGCCCTGCAAACCGGAAAGGAGGTAGTACATGCGTGATTTGCTATTTATCCGTGTAGGATCGAGTAGGTCAGATAGTGTACGTGTAGGATCGAGTAGGTCAGATGGTGTACGTGTACGATCGCATTAGCTGATGAACGTTAGCTGGGAGATAAGGCATTTGCGAACGTTTTTGCTGGCATTTTCTTCAGATTCGCATGGCATTTTCTTCAGAGGAGCTTGTCAGTTTCTTCAGAGGTAGGCATTTTTATTCAAAAAACTGCCACTTCGGATCTTGCATCGCAACTAAAACTGCCAGGAGCGCATTAGTAGGCTAGCTAGTGATCGATCAGTAACTTGTAAACACTGAGAGAAATAAGGAACTGTTAGTAACTTGTAAACACTGAGAACACAGAAATAAGGATCATGATGTGCACAACAGTAAGAGCCGATCCGTTCGAAATGTTCACACGAGACTCACAGGCCTGGCATTGTAATATGTTCACATTAGTAGCCCAAATTCAAAACCAACTAGTACGATTCCCATACATAAGATCAACATGTTAATGCATCTCAATGATTCACAGATCATATACTATGTAGCGCCAAAAGCAAAGATCTAGAAAAAACATCTGTTCTTCCTACTAACATGGATGCTTCTCTTGGCCAACATTCAGTATAGACTGAAAGACAAATTTGTTTGTGAAGTCTACAATTCCTCTTGCAAACGTAAGTGGTTTCACCAATAGCTGGAACCATGATAATGAACCACACATGATGGAGGAACATCCACTGCAATATGATTTGGTCTTCTCTCAATCACACGGTGATACTATTTTTGGAATACAAACTTTAACTTAGGAAAAATGATGCCCATTGTATAATCAGACCAAAGCAATGAAACACCTAGTGTTGGCCAATAAATAGTACAATACTACTTTTCTGCGGTCCATGAAGTGACTATCCAATCTTTCTGTGTCTATTTTCAAATGGCACTGCATGCAGAGACTATACTATTCTCTTGTGCAGTTCAACCAAAATTGCGGTCACTTTGTTTGTTTGCCAAATAGCAACGAGCAAACATCTCTGTCTGCACAAATAACAAGCAGATAGTAAACATATACCCAACCTTGTATTTTCGATTCAAACATGTCTCTTCCGCTTAGCATCTGTCATTTTTTGCACTGAACAATTTGATACAGTCATGTTTTGCCCTGG
Source organism: Triticum dicoccoides (assembly GCF_002162155.2). Lineage (NCBI taxonomy): Eukaryota > Viridiplantae > Streptophyta > Magnoliopsida > Poales > Poaceae > Triticum > Triticum dicoccoides. The sequence continues at coordinate 408,777,775 of NC_041393.1, forward strand.
ACAATTTCATACTGAATTGATTTGCTGGTTCAGAGCAGAAATATAGCGCCTATTCTTCATCAGACCAAGGATATCCATGTTCGTAGTGATGGAAGAGGTGAAATAGGTACAACCGAAATTGAGCATCCAATCATTGAATCATGTCCTGCACCTCCAATGTAGGTCCACCCTGCCAATAAATTCACATGCAAACCACTAGTATTAGTATCTAATGACAGTAGAAAAAGAGTACCAAGATTGTAGCAAACCATGTACCTTCGTAATGAACAGCTCATAGTGCCACCAATTGGATATAAAGGTTTGGAAGAAAACATGCTCCTAATGGTTAACTATTTGGACTTTTTGTGCAGTTCCACTAAAATCGAGGATCCCTGTTTGCATAGATATTGAAAGTGTGATTACTATAAAAGTGGCACTAGTTGAAGCATAGACTCACAAATATAAGCATTCCAATTTCTTAATGGGAAAAGGTAGCAAGACTGTTTCTAACCACCTGTTTGAAGGAATAAATAAGGCAACAACGACTGATGTCAGGAAGGCATATATAGTTCTTTCTGAAAAAATGACCGATTCCTGACCTTTCCTCTTCTTTTAAGCATATTTTGTGCAGTTCAACTAAAATAAAATGCCATCACCGCCTTGAAAATTCAGTGACACTGTACAAAAGGAAATGACTTAAGATTACATCATGATGTCAGGTATGTAGTCGACATGCATTAGATACAAACATACAGATCTCCTCCGATAGCATAATGAAAATTAATTTTAACAAAGGTGTGACTAGCTTTACCGGGATAATTTGAGTGAACTCTAAACCCACTGTTCCTTAATATAAGACATGTTCGCATTTCAATTTAAAGTACCCAAATGTCTAGTATTTAGGAAAACAAGTAGTAGTTTTCTTGAGCACATATCTGGGAAAGCTTGCCACACTTTGTTTATGTCCATATGCTAATGCAACACCATTGAAATAGTACAAATATACACTAATACAGTGGCTAGTGCAACAGTAGAGTAGTTATTTTATTACAGGGTACAATACAATGGTTTTACTGAACAGATTTCAATAAACTCTAGCACTGGAAGATTTCTATAAGAATTAACAATACAAAATGTAAAGGTAACAAGTTTCAGCATTGGTATACTAGCTATGCATGAGCATTAAACAAAATACAAAAGTCTGAAGGTAACTAGCATTATTAACTAATGACAGTATAAAAAATTGCAAACCATGTACCTTCAAGGTAAATATCATTCGAGCTCGAGGGGACATAAAAATTGATATCCCAATCTTGATAATCGGTCAAACATAAAAACTTGATCGAACGAATCCAGAGAATAGCCGGAGGAGGAGGTGCCCACTCTTGACCTTTCCTCTTGACACTGTACAAAAACAATTGACTTATCTCATGAAAGTGAGGTATGTAATCTATAAGCATTAACAGTGCAAAAATCTAAAGGTAGTAACAAGATTCATCGTTGGTATACTGGCTGTACAACAACATTAGAATTCCTTAGCTAAAAAATCTTTAATACATCCACAATCAACAGCTAACCCTGAAATAATCTAGTGAAATTAAATGGCATTGCTTAAATTTATCAGTGGCATTAGACTGAGTGCAGCATTAGTTAAATGTGACGTCACTTTAGTAGTAGCATTGCTTGACTTGACCGCTGGCGTTATACTAACAACAAAAAAGTGGCAATAAGAGCATGGGAGGCCCATTTGGACAGTGGGTGCACCAGTACGATGTACCTCCACGGATGCATAGAGTGGTGAGGGAGGTATGGTTGCCCAGAGCAACAAATATCCAGGCATCATATGTGGATTACATCCCATTTTTGTTCTCTTTAGCCACCTTTTTGCTATGTGAGGACAACAAACCGATCGACCTGGTCATTCTCTATTGCGTTGTCATGCCGTTCTACCCTTCTTCAACCAAGAGACACGAGACTCGTTCCTTAGCTACTGATTTTCCCCTTTTCAACCTAGATGCGGGTTCGATGCCTACTCTCTTGGATAGTACAGTCTCCCTTCTTTTCCTTATTCAACCCAGACATGGATTAGTCTGCATGAAGTAGGGTTTCCTTTAATAGTGCAAATTAAGGTTTTCGTCTGCATGACCAGCAGAGTAAAGGATAGCAAATTGGGAAGATGGTGGAATGGAAAAAGATCCACATGCAGCGACGTGGCAGATGGGGCAATAGAACAAGGGAATGGTTCGAAAAGAGGTAGCATACCAGAGGGTCGGCGGGAAGTGGCTTCGCTCATGGTCGTCATCCTCCGCACACACTACGGCAGTGAGCTTGGGGACAAAGGCCATCCCGCGCGGGCGCTAGGTCTGAGAGGACAACCTTGTCGTCAGTGCGTGACCTCGCTCGCCGATGACGAGTGCGTCAACGCTGCACGTCCTTTTCTTCCCTGAAGGATCTCTGATCACCAGTGAGGAGGGAGAGAGAGGCCGTCTTTTTTAGATCTGGAGACAGGGTGATAGTGTGAGAAGCAAGTGGGCAGCCCTTAGCAAGAAAGCACTGAAGCTCTAGCCTATATATCTTTTTTATACTACTAGTACTAGAGATGGAGTAGTGGTAGAGGAGTTTATATTTTCTCTGCGTACAGTACCAGTTAGTCATGCTTCAAAACTGAACGCCAGGCCATTAAAAATAAATAATGCGGCACTTCGGTCCAACACGGCCAGATCGCATTTTGCACGAGAAATGACACACCATGTTTCGTTCAGATGTGGTCCCGTTCCAACATGTCAGTGAGATGACGATGAGTCCTTTTGTACAATTTCCGAACGGACGTCTATGTAGGCCGGTGCGCCTCTTCGTGTATCGTGGCAACCGTCCACCGCCTCTTCGCCTTCCCCTCTCAATTTGGAACTGCTGTCGCACGCTCTTCCTCCCTGCTCCATTTTCCTTCACCCTTCCTTCTGCCATTGTTCGATCGTCTTCTCCAAGAGGGAACAAGCTAGAGACTACCCTGTTATTCTTGCCCCGATCTGAAAGATGACATGGTGGAGGAACTCATTGATCGGTGCAACATCATCACCTCGGCTAGCATGGCAGGTTCGTTCAAGACCATTCTCGACTCAACTAATAACATCATTACAAGGGACCCAAGGGTCCAAGAGCAGTTTGATCTCCCTTATCTTCTTTGCTATAAGCATGTTCGCATGGGCGCGAACGACGGAGGCCGCGCCTTGTGCAAGTTGATGTCGCTTGATAATGATATGTGTGATGTCAAGATGCCATCGCTTAAGGGTAAGGCCAGGGCTGGCGCAAATGGAGATTGGGTTGTTTATATTGGGTACAATTGCGAGTAGGAACTTGTGAATGTGTACACTCGTCAGCGGATTCCACTTCCAAAAATCTCAGAGTGCCCTGAGGTTGAGCACACAAATGATCTACGTATGTTCAAATACGATCATGGTGGCTGTCATCTACGAAAGATCGCAATTTGTCGAGTTCCCAACCGCTCTTGGAATTACGAGAACTATGAAATTATTGCTATCTTCGACAAGCTTGTTGCCGTCGTTACTGATTCCACGACTCGTCCATGGATATTGCTCGAAAATCAGTTTCTGTACACGGATGAGTACTATGATGCAATTGAATACGAGGATCTTGTGTTTGTTGCCACCACTCATGGCACTGTTTTTGCATGGGATCCTAGTAGTTTCGGTACATTTGTCTTCCACCATAATTATAATTGTTTCATCCACATGCATGCGCGTTAGCAAGTTTCCCTTTACTAATTAACCTTCTTCTTGTGTTTCCAAGGTGTTGTGAACATTCCACCACCTATACTTGAAAAAAATTATAACCAAGGGGGAGATGACGATGGTGATGATCACGAGCATGAGGACAAGCAGGGCCCATATACTCAGTGGCGCCTGGCAACTTATTCCGATGGATCACCCCTTCTTGTCTGTATACAACGCACTGCTGAGGTTACTACTAAGGAAGCAAGTGTTGTCTCCCATGGTCGCACTCTTCGGACCTATTCCAACACCCGTTGCAGGGTATTTGGGATGGATACTAGTGTGCTAGCGCCAACACCTTCTCCCTGGTTCAGTATTGATAGTTTTGGAGAAAACTCACTCTTCCTTGGACCAAACTATCCAATGATGGTGAAAGGCGATCCAGCTGTTGTTGACACAATGTTACTGCCATTTATGAGAAGCAATTGTATCTATACCTCGGACATTGTGGTGGTTCCCTACCCTGGTCCTGATATATGTCGCACCAGCCTGGATGATCAGTCCGGCGTTGCTCTCGATATTGACAATAGCTGGCCCTTCCCAGAGCACCTATGGTTCAAAGCAAGTGTTTCCAATGCTGAGGATTGGTTGAGTTGAAGTTTATTTCATTGCTTGTTATTTGTTGTGTGATGAAAACTTCATATTTATTAGAATGTTTTGTTGGAAATAATCTGTGATCCAACATGTATCCTCATTGTCGTTGTGTGTTGATGACTTGTTGTATGTAATGAATGGTACATTTGCAAATGCATGTCATAGACTCAATTTATGAATGGTTTTCGAGTGACTTCTTGGAGTGTGAGGACCATAGTAGTATAGCCAGCATCCGATTAGTATATGAAGTTGCCACATCATATAGAGCCAACCTAATATTGGAGTATGCTAGCTCTCCACCGGCGTGCCGCTTCAAATGGCGGATGAAGTCAGAGGTCACGTCACCTTGCGTCCAGATCTGAGATGCCACATGTACTAGTTGAATGATTCCAAGTTCGACCACCGTGATGCTAGGTGCGAGCGGAGGAACACTGTTGGAGAGACCCCCCTCATAATTTTCCTACATTGGCCGTTTGATTCATAGGATAGAATGCTATGAGATTTTTTCCCTATGTAATCATGTTTTAATTGGCAATCTAGCATCCACTCCAACTTATGTTTCACTTCCTTTGTTCTTACAAAGAGAGTACTTGCTCTAAATGATGTGCCGCTGCAAGAGACGCCTATATTAATTAACCATGCTCTAAAAAGGTGGACCGGCTTTGGCTATAGTAGTACTGTACTAGGTTAGTAGGTGACCTTGTGCTTGGCTCTTCTCCTCTTCTGGAAGTCGAACAATAATGATGGTACTACAATAGTACTTCTAGCAATCTGACACCAAATGAACTGCTGCACGTCCACCGCTTGTAAGCAAAAGTTTCTCCTCGTGCTGCGAGCCACCGCGCACGCATTGGCGAGGGAGAAGGCATAGTAAGCAAGCTTCTCGTCGAGTTGACGAGACACATCAAAGTTATTTAGTACTCTCTTCAAAAAGGGCCGACCATGTCCATGGTTACCATCCCGTGCTTTGTCATTGAGTACGTGCACTATTCACGTGCCATCGAGGAGAAGAAAATATTGTGTAGTACTAGGTGCCATCAAAGTGCACAACTCACTTACGCACTGCATATCTCCATTTTCTTGCATGACATGCCACCTTGATGCTAGGTGTCCCGCGTGTCATGGAGGCATATAGTATGATTTTTAAAATTGAGGCATATAGATGTCCCACGTGTCGGCAAAAGGATGAACAAAGCTCATGTCTTAAACGAAAGCGTGGAAGAACATAGATTCCCGACGACCGAGAAGGAGCAACAAACCTCGCGGTGGAGCATCTGCACTCATAATATTTTATATTATTCAGCGATATAAAATCAACCAAATCTCTCCATGTTCCTATACCATTCTATAGTATGAGAATAACTATGAACGTAAGCCATTGATTCACTCTATCCAATGGTCATAGTTGGAAAAACCAAACAAAACCAAGAATTGGATCAACTCTTTTAGCACTCAGATTGTTGCCGCCTGCCCACCTAGCCCACCTATATATCCTCTCACGTGTGATGACCACAGGAGCTATCCACTCAGATTGTATGTTAAAAAAATAAAGATCGATAACTAATGCGGCACCTCACGCCAATGCGGCCAGATCGCATTTTGCACGAGAAATTATACACCATGTTTCGTTGACATGTGGTCCCGTTCCAACATGTCAGTGAGATGATGGCGAGTCCTTTTGTACAATTTCCGAATGGACGTGTAGGCTGGGGTGCCTCTTCGTGTACTGTGGCAAACTGGCAACCGTCCACCGACTCTTCGCCTTTCCCTCTCAATTTGGAACTGATGTCGCACGCTCTTCCTCCCTCCTCCATTCGCCTTTACCCTTCCTTCTGCCATTGTTCGATCATCTTCTCCATGGAGGGAATAGGCCGGAAACGACACCGTTATTCTTGCCCCAATCTAAAGGATGACGTGGTGGAGGAACTCATTGATCGGTGCAATGTCATCATCTCGGCTAGCATGGCATGTTCATTCAAGACCATTCTCAATTCAACTAATAACATCATTACAAGGAACCCAAGGGTCCAGGAGTGGTTTGATCTCCCCTATCTTCTTCACCATGACCCTGCTAACTAGCGCGGGGACGAGGGAAGCCTCGCCTTGTGCAAGTTGATGCCACTTGATAATGATACGTATGATGTTAAGATGCCATCGCTTGAGGGCAAGGCTTGAGCAGGCGCAAATGGAGATTGGGTTGTTTATATTGGGTACAACTACGAGTGGGAACTTGTGAATGTGTACACTCGTCACCGGGTTCCATTTCCAAAAATCTCAGACTACCCAGAGGTTGAGCACACCGGTATTCTACGCACGTTCAAATACGATCATGGTGACTATCGTCTACGGAAGATAACAATTTGTCGAGTTCCCAACTACTCTTCGCATTACAGGAACTATGGAGTTGTTACTATCTTCGACAAGCTTGTTGCCGTCCTTCATGGTTCGACTGGATGGATATTGCTCAAAAATCAGTTTCTATACACGGATGTGTACTGTGATGCAATTCAATATGAGGGTCTTGTGTTTGCTGCCACCACTCGTGGCACTGTTTTTACATGGGATCCTCGTAGTTTCGGTACACTTGTCTTCCACCGTAATTATAATTGATTCATCCACATGCATGCGGGTTAGCAAGTTTCCCTTTACTAATTAACCTTCTTCTTGTGTTTCCATGGTCCTGTGAACATTCCACCACCTATACTTGAAAATTTTTATAACCAAGGGGGAGATGATGATGGTGATGATCACGAGCATGAGGACGAGGAAGGCCCATATACTCAGTGGCGCCTGGCAACTTATTCCGATGGATCACCCCTTCTTGTCTATATACAGCGCACTGCTGATGTTACTACTAAGGAAGCAGGTGTTGTCTCCTGTGGTCGCACTCTCCGGACCTATTCCAACACCTGTTGCAGGGTATTCGGGATGGATACTAGTGTGCTAGCGCCAACACCTTCTCCCTGGTACAGTATTGATAGTCTTGGAGAAAACTCGCTCTTCCTTGGACAAAACTATCCAATGATGGTGAAAGGCGATCCAGCTGCTGTTGACACAACGTTACTACCATTTATGAGAAGCAACTTTATCTGTACCTCAAACATTTCGGTGGTTCCCTACCCTAGTCGTGATATAGTAGGCCGCTTCAGCCTGGATGATCAGTCCTGCATTGGTCTCGAGATTGACAGTAGCTGGCCCTTCCCAGAGAATCACTTCTAGTTCAAAGCAAGCGTTTCCAACACCGAGGATTGGTTGAGTTGAAGTTCATTTCATTGCTTGTTATTTGGTGTGTGCTGAAAACTTTAGTATTTATAATGTATCCTAATCGTCATTGTGGGTTGATGACCTGTTGTATGTAATAAAATGGTATGCCTGTGATAAACTTACTAAATTTATGAATGGCTTTCGAGTCGCTTCTCTGAGTGGGTGCTGCGACGAGGCCAAAAAATATTTTCTGAATACATAATTGTACGCGCATTGCAAAAGGTTATAGGATGAGGCCAATCAACAATAGTACACTACTCATACTAGCTTCACATGCTTCGCGCGTCGGGCGGATGTATTTACTGTAGCTGCGAATCCCATCATCCTAGGACCTCGGATGAGTGCAGTAGAAATTGCATTCTGATGTTTGGGTTCAAATTTCAGAACTGCTGCACTATCTCTACGTCTACGTATATGTAATACAATAAGTTTTAAACTTGAGACCAGCCACCCACCCTCACAAAGAACACTTTTTAACCTAGCACAGACTCTAGGAAATTTGGCCACAGTGTGAGGTGGGCCATATGTTAATGTGTTCACTGTACGTAACTAGCACCTCGAATCCTCGATACTACTACTATATAGTAGGGTGGCATGGGCCAGAACAAGCATTCACGTCCAGGAGTACGACATACACCACCAACACGACTTCCATCTGACACCATATTTCTTGGAGTCCATGCTACAACTATCTCTTCAACCTCGTCGTTTCTCTAACTCAGCCATCGCGCGGCAGGTGAGGTGGGGGTTTGCCGATAGTCGGTTTCCTCAACTGCGGTCCCACTTGTAAGGCCAACTCCAACGCACGACCCCAAACGGACCTCCGTTTTGCCCAGATTCTGTCCGTTTGGGTAGGGCAATGGGGTCGTGTACGTGCCATTTCTCAGGTGCGGTGGCCATGCACCCAACGCGGGGACGCATCCTGGCCGCATACGTTTTTCTTTGCAAACACATATCTCTTTTTCATCATTGATTTTTGGTACATGGAAATACATCACCAAAATTTGACTAGAAAAGCAAAACAAAAGAAAACAAGAACCACAAGAATACATTTTAGAAGATATCCAACTTCCATAACTGCTCCTGTAAGTTGGATTAGTGCCTTCTCGATGCATTCATTGTTGATCTGCAGAGGCTCGATCTTGGGTGCTTCTTTCTTCTTCGAGTGTAAAGAAGTAGACGTTGCTTCCTCACATCTAGTCTCATGTCTAGCCTCTATTCTATCAACAAGTGCACTAGTCTCATCTCTAGCCTCTATGCTAGCTAAAAGTGCTAGAACATCTACTAAATTGTGCTCTATCAATATATCGATGTACTCTTCTTCCCAATACCAAAACTTGCATCCATTCTACACAATAAAATTTTAAGTTAGCACAACTAGTCTAATCCGAGAGCACAACCGAAGATTTGGTCGAGTTCTTCCTCCTTTTGCTGACATGCGGGACATCCAGCATCCAGGTCGTGTCATGCAATAAATGGAGTGGTAGTTGAAGCCACGTGATGTGCATCTTGGGTTAAACTGTAAATAGAATCTTACTACTCTTGAGTAACTACAAAAGGGGCCACCGAAGATCTTTATTGGATTTGTTTTTCAGCACCGGCATGTCGAGGTGAAAGATGTGCAGGTTCAGTGGGTCCTCTTGCGTTTTCACGGACATGTGGGACCGCATATGAGCAAACAGACGATGGGCTCCGTGCGTCTGTTGGCTGGCTGAGAAGAGAGATAAAGGAGGGCTGAGCACAGACTCCCGAGAATTTGTTCTACGTAACCAACACCTTGATATAGGCTCGATATAGTGGGGTGGCATGGGCCATAAGTTGTAGCGACCAGACCTCAGACAGTCTGATCTCTGTGCATCAGTGTCATCCCTGGACCGGTAATGCTGACACGCACAGTACTTGAAGGATTCATAACAGAGTAATAATCACACACTTATTACATCGAATGTCTCAAAAGAGAACTTATTACAATAAATATGGCTTAAGGCCATCTAAAACGATAACAACGGAAGGCTTGGAAGATAAAGTGAGTCCATCAACTCCAACGGCATCACTTAGTGAAAGATCACGACCTAAGGCACCCTACTCGTCATCTGAAAAGTCTGCAACATGAACGTTGCAGCCCGAAACGGGTTAGCACATGGAATATGCTGGCAATGTAACACAAGAGAGTAATGAACAGAATAATGCTATCAGCACATGCAATATGGCTGGTGGAAAGTTCTATGGTTACTGTTTTGCATAAAGCCATTTTTTTCCTACAACAAAGGAATAAATTTTATTTAACTATCATGGTGGTTGTTAAACATTGAGAAGGTTCACCCAACTCAATCCCAATTAAGCATCATCATTAAAACCCAATCAAATTATATTAAAAGTGATGAGATCCACATGATAATCCAAGAACTAGATACTCAAGATGTCCATAACCGGGGACACGGCTAACCATGATTAGTTTGTACAATCTGCAGAGGTTTGCACACTTTTCCCCACAAGACTCGATCTCCTCCATTGGATTTCTCGCACTACATGGTGTTTGAGAAACGGATGACTGAGACACAGTCTTTCAGAAGTGTTAGCACCTTATGATGGGTAGACAGTTACACCTACTTTCCCCTACATCTGCTAGTCTACCACTGTAAGAGTTCACATGACTTAGTCAACAATGCTAGATCCCATAATTAGCTTGTGGCTACACATGGAAGTTTCCAGCATGAATAATCTCATGATCCCTTTGAGCCTAGGTGGTGGTCCATAGGAGTATCACACGGAACCCCGGGATTTCCAAAAAAATACATGCAACACTGGGTTCCCTAGGTGCCTCAATCCACCCAGATGGGTATTTAAGTAGCCACCTTAAGTAAACCATTAAGTAACAACACTCACATCTGTCATGGATACACTCACCCAATCCACGTCTACAAGCATAGCATAGCAATATAAGCAACGTAGAAGTAACTCCCAAAGGTTTGAAAATAATAAATAGGTAATAGGTACTACCTCATCTACTTCCCAAAACCCACATATTAAACAGATCCTAACCATGCAATTGTTTGAGGAAAGATCTAATGCAATAAAACTGGGTAGTAAATAGGTATGATCAAAGTGTTACTTGCCTTGCTGATGATCCGTGAAACCTAGAGACTCGTAGTAGCACGCTTCGCACTCCGGGTACTCTATCGCAAACAAACAAGCATACAATAAGCACTCAACTAGAAGCGCGGGTAAAACTCAAATAAGAGTTCCAACCAGAAAGTTCAACTTAAGAACTCCGGTTTCCACAAAGAATCAAAATAAACGAAGAAACAAAACTGAAACTGCGAAAGAAACAAGCTTCGTTTAGTAATCTGGACTTAAGTCAAATTTTACAGTACCAAAAACTTGTTTAAGTTGGTTAAACAGAAAGAGGGTTTCGAGACGAAACTCCAGGCACTTGAATCGCCTGATTTCGATAAACGAGCGAAAAGATAAACTAAAACTAAGATCTGGGCTGAAATCGCGATCGAAAATAATCGCGGAAAAACCCTGGAAAAAGAAAACCGACGAACAGACTAACGAACGGACGTTCGATGTCTGCGGCTAACGACCGAACAACGTTCGTTAAAACGAACGAACGAGTGGACGCTCGCTAAATAACTAAACCAAAAAAACAAAACCGATCTATTAAAAAAATAAACTAGGGTTCCTAAAAAAACAACGATTTTTCTAAGAAAACCGACGAACGACGAGGCGGCAGCGGCGGCTACCTCCGGCGGTGGTCCAGCGGGCGAGGTGGCGGGCTCCGACGGCGGCGGGTGACGGCGGCGGCATCGGGCGGTGGGGTGGCGGCATCAAGCGGCTGGGCGGTGGCGGATCCGGCGGCGACGGCGCGGGTCGGCGGTGGCAGGGCTAGGGTTATGGTTTAGGTGGTGGCGGCTTGGGCTAGGGCAGCTCGGCGCCTCGGGCTTTAAAGTCCTGGCCGGGTTAGTGTCCCAGGCGGACACGACCCGGTAAGGTCGGTTCATTTTTTTAGGGATAATTAGATTTATGCCCCTAGTTGTGTCCCACTCGTGTGTTTTAACCCTAATTCTCAAAAGTCACCGGTTCTGTCCAAGTAACTTTGCCCCTCTTATGCTTTTGTCGTTTGACCGTTTGATCGTCAGTTTGAAAACTTCATAACTAATTCATACTAAATCAGAAAAATGCAAATAAGATACCAAAATGTTCAGAAAAACATCACCTATATGTCAGTGTCATTTGAATTCATGAAAAAAGTGTTGGAAAGTGCACACCTGAGTTTTATCTCTTTTGATACCACCATGAATAGTGAACTCTAAAAAATTCAAAAAAATTCAAAAAAATGGTGGCAAAGAACAACAAATGTTCTAAGTGCTTGCCAAGTTTCATTAGGGGACGACACTCGTGGAAGTCGTGGCAAAAGAATAATCTATTTTGGAGTGTTGATTGTTTTTTAGCCGCGGCACCCACGAATGTTATTCCGTGATGAAACTTGGCAGGCACTTAAAACATTTGTCATTCTTTGCCACCAATTTTTTTTGATTTTTTTAACTTGTTTAGATTTTACTATTCATGCTGGTAGCATAAGAGCTAAAACTCGGATGGGAAATTTCCAACACTTTTTTCATGAATGCAAATGACACTGACATATAGGTGATGTTTTTCTAAACATTTTGGTATCTTATGTGCATTTTTCTGATTTAGTATGAATTAGTTATGAAGTTTTCAAACTGACGGTCAAATGGTCAAAGGGCAAAAGCATAGGAGGGGCAAAGTTACTTGGACAGAACCGGTGACTTTTGGGAATTAGGGGTAAAACAGACGAGTGGGACACAACTAGGGGCATAAATCTAGTTATCCCTTTTTTTAAAATAATTCCACGCAGAAAAAAATAAAATAAATACTAAACAGACTCCAAAAATCATGAAATAAATTTTCCCGTCCTCTAAAAATAAGACGGCCCGGGTGAACATTTATTTGGGCCTCTAATGCAATTTTGAAAAACGCATATTTTTCCTAATTCAAAAAATAGCGATAAAACTCTGAAATAAAATCTTATTTGATTTTAATATTAAATCTCCAATATTTCTTTATTTTGGGAAAGTCATTTTATTCCCTCTCTTCTATTTTTATAAAAGAAATATTCGAAGAGAAAATAATTAAAATCAAACGATCCTCTTTTCAAAATTTGAGAAAACTCAAATATGAAAATAACGAAATCCCCAACTCTCTACGTGAGTCCTTGAGTTGCGTAGAATTTCTAGGATCAAGCCAAAATGCAATAAAATATGATATGCAATGATGATCTAATGTATAACATTCCAAATTGCAAATTTGGGATGTTACAAACCTACCCCCCTTAAGATGAATCTCGCCCTCGAGATTCGGGTTGGCTAGAAAATAGGTGAGGGTGATCCTTCCGTAGGTCTTCCTCTTGCTCCCAGGTGGCTTAATCTTCGGTATGGTGGCTCCACTGAACTTTGCAGAACTTGATAACCTTGCTGCGTGTAAATCGGCTGGCAAACTCGAGAATCTTAACGGGTTTCTCCTCGTAGGTCAAATCGCTATCTAACTGAATCGCTTCCCGTGGCACTGTATCTCTCAGAGGGATATCAGCCATCTCTGTGTGGTACTTCTTCAACTGAGAAACGTGGAATACATCATGAACTCCTGACAATCCTTCTGCCAATTCCAACTTGTAAGCAACTTCTCCCATACATTCTAAAACTTTGTATGGTCCCACAAAATGTGGTGCTAACTTTCCCTTAACTCCAAAGCGCTTAACTCCTCGAAGTGGGGACACTCGAAGATACACTCTGTCTCCGACTTCGTAAACTGTCTCCTTGCGTTTAGAACCGCATAGCTCTTCTATCTATACTGGGCTACCTTGAGTCAATCATGAATCAGCTTAACCTTCTCTTCAGACTCTTTAATCAAATCTGGTCCAAACAACTGATAGTCTCCAACTTCGTCCCATAACAACGGTGTCCTGCACCTCCTTCCCTACAAGGCTTCAAAAGGGGCCATCTTCAAACTGGCTTGATAACTGTTGTTGTAAGAGAACTCTGCATATGGCAAATTGTCGTCCCAACTAGATCCATAATCTAGAGCACAAGCTCTCAACATGTCCTGCAGAATCTGATTAACTCTCTCGGTCTGTCCATCTGTCTGTGGATGAAAGGCTGTACTGAACTCTAGCCTGGTACCCAAAGTTTCATGCAACTGATTCCAGAACTTTGAGGTAAACTGGGTTCCTCTATCTGATACAATGGTCCTCGGAACTCCATGCAGACATACGATCCCGGTCATGTATATCTTTGCCAACTTAGCACTGGTATAAGTGGTCTTCACTGGGATGAAATGAGCTACCTTCGTCAAACGATCGACTACAACCCATATTGAGTCATAGCCTGAACGAGTCACGGGCAATCTCGTGATAAAGTCCATGCCTAGTTTATCCCACTTCCATTCGGGTATCGACAATGGCTGTAGCAATCCTGCTGGCTTCTGATGCTCTGCCTTTACTCTCTGACATACATCACAAACTGCTACATACTCCACAATATCTTTCTTCATTCCGATCCACCAGAAGCTGTCCTTCAAATCCAGATACATCTTGGTATTTCTTGGGTGAATCGAATATGGCGGATCATGGGCCTCCTGCAGAATCAACTTCCTAATCTCCTTATCATTGGGCACATATACGGGATCCTCAAACCATAAGGTATCGTGTTCATCCTCACAAAATCCCTTAGCTTTTACTTTGCTCATCCTTTCCTTTATCTCGACAATCTCCTTGTTTGTCTTTTGAGCTTCTCTGATCTTATCCATTAAGGTAGACTGGATCTCCAATGCTACTACATAGCCTCTCGAAACTATCTCCAAACATAGCTCGCGAAGATCTTCTGCTAACTCCTTGGGTAACTCTCCAGTCATGAGTGTGTTGATATGGCTCTTGCGGATCAACGCATCGGCTACTACGTTAGCCTTTCCTGGATGATAATGCAATCTCATATCATAATCCTTGATGAGCTCCAACCATCTCCTTTGCCTGAGATTCAACTCCTTCTGCGTGAAAATATACTTCAAACTCTTGTCGTCCGTGTACACCTCACAATGGTTTTCGATGAGGAAATGTCTCCATGTCTTCAATGCATGCACTACGGCTGCTAACTCCAAATCATGTGTAGCATAATTCAACTCATGGGGTTTAAGATGTCGTGAGGCATAAGAAACAACTCTTCCCTCCTGCATAAGCACTGCTCCAAGTCCTCGACGAGAAGCATCGCAATGTACTTCATAATCCTTGCATTGATCTGGCAGAATCAACACTGGTGACGAAACCAAACGTTTCTGCAACTCCTAGAAACTGGCTTCACATTCCTCAATCCATTTGAATTTGGTGTCCTTCTTCAACAACTCTATCATAGGCTTTGCAATCTTTGAGAAATTCTCAATAAATCTCCGGTAGTATCCTGCGAGTCCAAGAAAACTCCGGATCTCTCCAACTAACGTGGGTGATTCTCAATTTGTTACAGTGACAACTTTGGTGGGGTCTACTGCTATTCCTTCTCCGGATATAACATATCCGAGGGATCCAACTTCCTTCAACTAAAACTCACACTTGCTGAACTTGGCATATAATTGATGTTCTCTGAGCTTTCCAAGTAGCAAACGCAAATGCTCCTTATGCTCCTCTTCATTCTTCGAATAGACCAAAATATCATTAATGACCACCATGACAAACTTATCCAAAAACTCCATAAACAGTTAAACACCTTGTTCATGAAATAGGCAGGTGCATTAGTCAGACCAAATGACATAACGGTATACTCATACAGTCCGTACCTTGTGGTAAAAGCTGTCTTAGGTATATCCTGCTCTCGAATCTTCAATTGATGGTATCCTGATCGCAGATCGATCTTGGAAAATACTTTAGCTCCTTGCAACTGGTCAAACAGATCATTAATCATTGACAGTGGGTACTTGTTCTTGATCGTTACTTCATTTAATCCACGATAATCAACAACCATCCTCAACGATCCATCCTTCTTCTCCACTAGAAGCACTGGTGATCCCCAAGGTGACGAACTTGGGCGAATATAACCTTTATCCAGTAACTCCTTAATCTGCTTCTTAATTTCCTCCAAATCCTGGGCGGGCATCCTGTACGGTCTCTTAGATATTGGCCCTGTGCCTGGCAAAAGCTCAATCAAAAACTCAATGTCTCTATTAGGTGGCATGCCTGGCAACTCCTCTGGAAGTACGTCAGGGAAATCCTTCACCACTGGTACTTCCTCCTGTACAACTCTTGATAAGGAATTCACTTGAGTCCTGTTCGGCACATGCCGTGATACATACTTAATCTTTCTTGCTTCTGGGGTGGTGAGCAAAATCGACTTACTGGCGCAATCGATGTTTCCTCCATACATCGATAGCTAATCCATACCCAGAATCACATCCAAACCTTGCGACTCCAAAATTATCAGATCTGAGGGGGAAACATGCCTCCCTATGGTCAATGGCATCTGAAAACATCCTTGACTAGCCATATACTCCGCTCCTGGCGAGCTCACTAACATAGGTGTTCTAAGAACCTTGGTGGGCAACTTATACTTATCCACAAATCCCCTTGATATGTATGAATGTGATGCACCAGTATCAAAAAGAACGATTGTAGTAAATGACTTAACCAAAAACTTACTTATTACTGCATCTGGCTATGCTTCAACCTCCTCCACATTAACGTGGTTGACCTGTCCTCTGTTGAAAGGGTTGGGCTTCTTCCTAGAGCTTCTATTGCCATTTCCATTCTTTGCTTCAAGACATTCATTGGCGTAATGTCCAGTCTTCTGGCACTTGTGGTAAGTAATGTGACTTAGATCCTTCTTGGCGGGCGTTGCTGGTTGGAATGGTTCTGACTATTGCTTCCTCCATTCCCATTGCCATTCTTGGGGCCGCTATGGTTGTGCAAACTCCCTCCATTGTGGTTGTGACCTCCATGGTTATGTTGAAGGTGTCCTCCCGAGTTCAGGGTAAAACGGGGCCTCTGCTGAGCTCCAGAATAGTACTTCCCTTGTCCATATTTCCTCTTGCGGTTGTCAATTTGTTGATGCTTCCCTTCAATCATGAGAGCTCTATCTACCAAATCCTGGTAGTTGTTTAAGGTTGCCAGCATCAACTGCATGCTCAGCTCATCATTCAGTCCTTCCAGAAACTTCTCCTGCTTAGCTGCATCCGTAGCAATGTCATCTGGGGCATAACGTGCTAACTTGATAAAATCATCCACATACTGGCCAACTGTACGTCCTCCTTGGTGCAAGTTGCGAAACTCACACTTCTTCATGGCCATAGCTCCTGCTGAAACATGGGCAGTACGGAAAGCCTGCTGAAACTGGTCCCATGTGACAGTGTCGATGGGGTAAGTGGCTGTGAAATTCTCCCACCATGATGTTCCGGGTCCATCAAGCTGATGTGCGGCAAAATGCACCCTCTCCGCATCTGTGCATCCTACAGTAGTCAACTCCCTTCCAATCTTGTGGAGTCAATCATCTGCAACAATCATCTCGGTGCTACTGGAGAACATCGGCGGATTCAGCCTTAAGAAACGGGCTAAGTGATCAACTGGTGGCGGTGGTGGTGGGTTGTTGTTGTTGTTGTTCCCCTGATTCTGATTCTGGACTAGTAGCTGCATCAGGGTATTCTGCTACTGGATCAACTGAGTGAGCTCCGGTGGGAAAGCAAATCCATTGTCGCGTCTCGGAGGCATCTGATGGGTTTAGAAAAGATGAGAAAACAAAATAGAATGAGGTCTAGAGGGAAAAACACTACCCATATGCACATGAGACAAACACAATCATATCACTTCAATCAATTCAAACAAGGGCATGCAACGGTCTAGCTATCGTTACAAAAGTGCTCAGGCTATACTATATACATGGGGGGAATACTACTACTGATATGGTGGTCGACTAGAAAAATTGATCGGTTGAAGACTCCATGATATCTGCTCCAGCTTCATCAACATAGTCATCATCGCTGTCATCAGGGTCCGAGTCGGTGTCGTTGATGATGATATAGTTCTCCGGGCAAGTGGAATCATCGTCTTCTCCTCCTGGTGCGGGGTCTCCCATGAATATCCCTAGCTTCTTCTTCAGATCATCATTCTTCTCCACGAGTATCATCATTTCCTCTTCATATCCATCGCGTATAGACTTGAGTTCTTCTTCCAGCTCCGTGATCTTGGTCATTGCCTTCTTTAGATCCATCATGGCTGCACACATCTGGTTCTCCTGGCGACGAATGTGCTAGTTTAACTCCTAGATGAAAGCTAAAATTGATCTATCTTTCCTGGTGATGATCATCTCCCATTGCTCATCTCGGCGCCCACAAATCTGGTAGATACTATCCTTGAGATCCTTCTAGTAAATTTCTCCAATGCGTCCCATGGAGATGTGGGCTGCCATGCTCTTTTCTAGACTCCAAGTTGGGGCATCAAAGGAAAACTCTATGGGCTCAGTGACTGGCATGAACGTCCTTCCTGGAACTTGAACTCGAATCATCCAACTCTCCTCTTATGGTAAAGTGGCGATGTAGGTCCCGGTGAAGCTTGGTACTCCGATGTTCAGGTATTTAGTGACTTCCTTCAAGTGACGTCCGAAAGGTGTATCTTCATCTGGTTGGGTGAACTTGTTCCTTGCATCTGCCATCCTATAGAGTAGAAAAGGGAGAGGAGTCAGAAATGAGAAGAGAGTAGTGATCTAGGGCTTAGCTTAGTGGTGGTGTCCTATAGTCAGCGTGTGCTCTGATACCATCTTGTAGCGACCAGACCTCAAACAGTCTGATCTCTGTGCATTAGTGTCATCCCTGGATCGATAATGCTGACACACACAGTACTTGAAGGATTTATAACAGAGTAGCAATCACACACTTATTACATCGAATGTCTCAAAAGAGAACTTATTCCAATAAATATGGCTTAAGGCCATCTAAAACGATAACAACGGAAGGCTTGGAAGATAAACTGAGTCCATCAACTCCAACGGCATCACTTAGTGAAAGATCACGACCTAAGGCACCTTACTCGTCGTCTAAAAAGTCTGCAACATGAATGTTGCAGCCTAAAACGGGTCAGCACATGGAATATGCTGGCAATGTAACACAAGAGAGTAATGAACAGAATAATGCTATCAGTACATGCAATATGGCTGGTGGAAAGTTCTATGGTTACTGTTTTGCATAAAGCCAATTTTCCCCTACAACAAAGGAATAAATTTTATTTAACTATCATGGTGGTTGTTAAACATTGAGAAGGTTCACCCAACTCAATCCCAATTAAGCATCATTATTAAAACCCAATCAAATTATATTAAGAGTGATGAGATCCACATGATAATCCAAGAATTAGATACTCAAGATGTCCATAACCGGGGACACGGCTAACCATGATTAGTTTGTACACTCTGCAGAGGTTTGCGCACTTTTCCCCACAAGACTCGATCTCCTCCGTTGGATTTCTCACACTACATGGTGTTTGAGAAACGGATGACCGAGACACAGTATTTCAGAAGTGTTAGCACCTTACGATGGGTAGACAGTTACACCTACTTTCCCCTACATCTGCTAGTCTACCACTGTAAGAGTTCACACGACTTAGTCAACAATGCTAGAGCCCATAATTAGCTTGTGGCTACACACAGAAGTTTCCGGCATGAATAATCTTATGATCCCTTTGAGCCTAGGTGGCGGTCCATAGGAGAATCACATGGAACCCCGGGATTTCCAAAAAATACAGGCAACACTGGGTTCCCCAGGTGCCTCAATCCACCCAGATGTGTATTTAAGTAGCCACCTTAAGTAAACCATTAAGTAACAACACTCACATCTGTCATGGATACACTCACCCAATCCACGTCTACAAGCATAGCATAGCAATATAAGCAACGTAGAAGTAACTCCCAAAGGTTTGAAAATAATAAACATGTAATAGGTACTACCTCATCTACTTCCCAAAACCCACATATTAAACATATTCTAACCATGCAATTGTTTGAGGAAATATCTAACGCAATAAAACTGGGTAGTAAATAGGTATGATCAAAGTGTTACTTGCCTTGCTGATGATCCGTGAAACCTAGAGACTCGTAGTAGCACGCTTCGCACTTTGGGTACTCTATCGCAAACAAACAAGCATACAATAAGCACTCAACTAGAAGCACGGGTAAAACTCAAATAAGAGATCTATCCATAAAGTTCAACTTAAGAACTCCGGTTCGCAAAAATAATCAAAAAAACCGAAGAAACGAAACTCAAACTGCGAAAGAAACAAGCTCCGTTTACTAATCTGGACTTAAGTCAAATTTTACAGTACCAAAAACTTGTTTAAGTTGGTTAAATAGAAAGAGGGCTTCGAGACCAAACTCTAGGTGTTTGAATCGCCTTATTCCGATAAACGAGCGAAAAGATAAACTAAAATTAAGATCTGGGCTGAAATCACGATAAAAAATAATCGCGGAAAAACCCTGGAAAAAGAAAACTGACGAACAGACTAACGAACGGACATTCACTGTCTGCGGCTAACGAGTGAACAACGTTCGTTAAAACGAACGAACGAGCGGACACTTGCTAAATAACTAAACCGAAAAAAACTGATCTATTAAAAAAATTAAACCGGGGTTCCTAAAAAAACGACGATTTTTCTAAGAAAACCGACGAGCGGCGAGGCGGCGGCTACCTCCGGCAGTGGTCCACCGGGCGAGGTGGCGGGCTCTAGCGGCAGCGGGTGACGACGGTGGCATCGGGCGGTGGCGTCCGGCGGCGACGACGCGGGTCGGCGGCGACGGGGCTAGGGTTAGGGTTTAGGTGGCGGCGGCTTGGGCTGGGGCGGCTCGGCGCCTCGAGCTTTAAAGACCCGGCCGGGTCAGTGTCCCAGGCAGACACATCCCGGTAAGGTCTGTTCGTTTTTTTAAATAATTCGGCGCAGAGAAACAAATAAAAGAAATACTAAATGGACTCCAAAAATCCTGAAATAAATTTTCCCCGTCCTCTAAAAATAAGACGGAACGGGTGAACATTTATTTGGGCCTTTAATGCAATTTTTAAAAATGCATAGTTTTCCTAATTCAAAAGAATAGCGATAAAACTCCGAAATAAAATCTTATTTGATTTTAATATTAAATCTCAACTATTTCTTTATTTTGGGAAAGTCATTTTATTCCCTCTTTTTTTATAAAAGAAATATTTGAAGAGAAAATAATTAAAATGAAACGATCCTCTTTTCAAAATTTGAGAAAACTCAAATATGAAAATAAAGAAATCCCCAACTATCTCCGTGGGTCCTTGAGTTGCGTAGAATTTCTAGGATCAAGCCAAAATGCAATAAAATATGATATGCAATGATGATCTAATGTATAACATTCCATATTGAAAATTTGGGATGTTACATATCTAGCATTCACGTCTAGCTATACGGCACACGCCACCCACATGAGTCCCATCCGGCACCAATTTTCTTGGAGTCCGTGCTACAACCATCTCTTCTCGCTCATGTTTTCTCAGCCATCGCGCGATGGGCGGGGTGGGGTTTTTTGCCGATAGTCGGTTTGCTCAACTGCGGTCCCACTTGTAAGTGAAAATGCAACACAACACACATTCCCCCTTGAGCGACGTGCCAAACCAACCGTGTGGGGGTGCAACGCGAACATGGCGGGCTTTTCCTTTTGAACTTGTAACTTGTAAAATTTGGTTCTCCTCCATGGCGCGACCCATAGATAGAAATAACGATTTTCCCTAGAGTAATGAGAAGTTTAGTTCTAGTGCGGTTCATGCATGGAGTACGTACGAAAATTATGAAGTTGATGCGAAAGGTAAGATAATTACTAGTAGTACCATATACTACTACATGGATTTGACAGAAAGATAAAGATACATACGGATCCATCAACGACATCCTCACGCCCTAGTGCGATGGGTAACCAACCGACATGTGAGGAGCAGCGGCGTTGGCGGCGAGCTCGACGTGCTTCTTAACAATGCCGTCGAAGGTCGCCCTGCGATCCAAGAAGGCTGGCTTCCTATCGTCCTCATCTTGCATGTAGTAGTCCTTGTGGATGATTTGCGCATAGACGTGGGTGATTATGTCGATGGTGTCTTGCTGCGCCAGGCACTATGCAGCGAGCGCGACCTCGAGGTGGACATTCTCCGGTGCGACGGCGGGCAGTCGCAGGGCCACCAGTGCGTCGAAGAGGTTGTCACCATAGTGGCTGTTGAGGGTGGCGGGCATCGCAGAGCGTGGGCGCGTGGGCAGGAGGCGTACGTCAAGGTCATCCGTGAGCTTCTTGACGATGGTGAACTTGTCAAGGAAGCCGACGAGGACCTCGTCGAACAAGGAGACGAAGTTGTCGTCCAAGCGGCCCCTCGCCCTGGCGGCCTCAAGCACTACCTAGAGACATTCCTTGGTGCCGGGCCGCAGGCCGGCGTCGTGGACCATCTGGCATAGCCGGCTGATGCTCGCGCTCATCGCCTCCATGGGTCTAGCTTCTAGTCAACTGATCTTGCGATTGGAGTGATCACTCTTGCCCTTGGTTAGCATGTGTAGGTGCGTAGGATTTCGTACTAGATTGGACTGGCGGGGAGCCTTTATATGACAAGTGCAGACTGTGTTGAATTCACGTGCGTGTTGGCCATCTACTCCTCGGCCCTCTACTGCACCTGCCTTTGGCTATATGACAGGTGGGCCAGCCAACCGTTGGGCCCACGTGTCATGCACCCAAAGGCAGGTGCAGTAAGTTAATGAAGTCGCGTCCCCCTCCGTGCCGGTGCAGTATAGTCATCTCACCGGACCTCTAGTTGGGGCCAAACGAGAGAACTTTGATGTTTACTGGTTTATTGGCCCCTTTGCATGTTGCGCCAAGTTTTGACCTTTGATTTAACTAATAAAGTGTTAATGCATCTAACAAAAAATGTTGTGTAAGTCACGTTACGAAAACCAAATAATCCCAAAACACTTAGGCATGGTACATTAACTCCCTCCTCGTTTCTTATTTCATGACCTATCAACCAATGAGAGATGTGGGTCGTGCATGCTTTCAACGACTTGAGACTACCAAACATGACATGCAGTGGTTAGTTCATTGCATGTAATCCTATTAATTAGCAAAAAGACATTAAGTTCTCTCGCCGATAGGAATAAAACAATACACCATGTATTTATTTACAGAGGGAGTAGTACATTTTTTGTGACATGCATTACTAGATATTGCTAGTCAAATACTAAAATCCAGATGGACGTGGTAGTACTACTAAATCCGGACGGTGGTGCTAGTACTAGTAGTAGTACTACCAATGTAGTAGCACCGTACTACCTGTTGGTCAAATTATTACGTGCTTCTCCTAACAGTGAAGTGACAAGACCCTGCGCCGGAGATTACACCTGAGTATAGGCGCCGTGTTCGGCATACCATAGTCAGCCTCACCATCTGCAGTCACTATCATCATGGCCGTAGACCTAGCCTGCTTACAACTAGCCGTGTTCAACATAATTTCCCGTGCGTAGATGTCCGTGCATTGCACGGAACACCAAGATTAGGGGTGGACGGCGCTGGCAACGGTCATCGCGCCAGATTTTTCCATGGCCTTCTAGATGTGATGGGGAGGAGATAAGGCTGATTGCGAGAGACAAGAAGTTGTTGGTAAATAGGGAACAAGTGCGGGCATCTTTTTGCAAAACTAGAGAAGTTTGGTTTGTATGCATCAGATCTAGATCTGACGGCTGTTGGTGAAAGATGGCAGGCACAACATCATCATGAACTCAGGACCTGTTTGATTTACAGGATTTTGAAAATGCAGGAATAGGACATGGCAACATTAGAAGTTTCAAACTGATATTACAAATGTTAGGAGTAATGTTGCACCTACGAAGTGGGAATTACTAGGAAGTTTACATAAGGACTTTCATTACTTTAGGTGTATGCAGCATTATCGTACAAACTAAAATCCACCGCCTTGACAAGTCACTAATGGGCAAATAAGTTTTCGAGTCTCTGGCTACTTGATGTTTCGAAAATAAATTCAGCTTCTGCGGAGACTTTGTCATTTAGGCTTAGACACTTGCGGTGATCTGCACGCCATTCATTGTTGCGCCAGAGAATGCCAAACCTCATTACCTTGAGCACACTTGCCTCCAGAACAAAGAACCTGGCCGATTTAATCTCTGATGTGCTGCCTCAGTAGTCGATCAAATCAATTTCTATAAGATGGAGATCAAGGCATTCGATGAGATTGTTATAGTGCAACACATTTTTCACTTTCGGGTCTTTTTTATCCGGAAAAGAAGAGAACATATTAGAGCAGATGGCTGTATAAGATTGCCGTGTCATCAAAAGGTACCAATATCATTCGCTCATACGATAGGGTTGGCTGGCTAGTGATATTTTTTCACTCTCTCTCTCTCTCTTTCTCTTTCCTCTCATTTAGCTAGGAGCACGTGAAGAGCTTGGGCATTTGTTGCCCTCCACTATGTGGCCGATGGCATATTTCTCAAAAGTATGCCACATAATACACATTGATGTCAAATCAAAAGATTTTGGCACCGCTCTCACGATGTGAGAGAGTTGGCACTGCCGTGCACACAGACCCACATGTAGAATCAAATCAATCGAACCAACTACACCAGCCTCTCACTCTCCCAAACAAGTGTTTTTTATCGCTTCAGTCCTCTCTCTCTCTCTCCCACGCAAGTGTTTTTCATTGCGTGAGTTAATTTGGCACCGGAGCAAAGTAGGTGATCCAGATTGGGGCACCAGGTGAGCAATGGAGGGGCATCGATGCCAAATGCATCACAAGAGAATTTGGCACGTGTTTTGGCCTACATAGTGGAGGGCCATTATAGCCCACTTTTGTACTACCTTGTATTTAGTATAAAATTTTGACCATAGACTTACCTAAGAAAAATGCCAATGCATGTCACTAAAAATTATACCATTTGCAATTATGTTTGAATACGAATCCGGTGATATAGTTCTTAGTGACATGCATTAACATTTTGTCAGTTAAATCTATGGTCAAATTTTGATACTACAAAATTGGAAGAGTAAACCAGGACGGAGGTAGTACTTGCTCTTAGGGTAACTATAGAGTTACTAGTCTAAGTTACTTTCCACTATGACTAGCCTAGGCTACTATAGTAGCACAACAACAAAAATGATGCAGGTGATCACGTGAGAACAAAAATACTAAAAACATTTCTTTTGGTGCAGTGCGTGGATGCAGTTTTGAACACTACACTTGTCATCGTAATTTGGGAAAATTACGAAAAAATTGAGCTACGTTGTGATTACCGTTTACTAATAGGAAAGAAGTTTCATCTCGATGAGTAGCTTCTCTGTGCATAGAAAGCATGTACGGAATCCAACAACTTGATCCAGATTGGGTCCGATAGATTTTATTGCCAAGATCTTCACTGTGCGCACAGACTGGGTCAAGCTTGTGGGAATCATTTTCTAGAAGATGGTCATAAATACATCAAGAATAAATTTAAAAATGTGAATTTCAATAAGATGGAGAAGAAGACGGGTGTTGTACCTGAATGATTACATATCCAATAAAGAGTTCGGAGAATTTGGCAGACGAGTACACCAATGCTGTCAATTTCGGCGCGTCAATGACCCTGATTTTTCTTGGACCTTCTAGATCCGATACAAGCAATCTCTCAAGGAAAGGCGCATTCTCAATGACCATAATGTGGAAGAACTGGAGTGATCTCTTCCCAATTGATGTCTTGTTGCGGGGCCAGCAAGACACATAAATCCATCGGAGATTCGCCGAGGCGATGTGGAGGCTAATGAACCAGTGGATCTGCTCTAGACGAAGGTACTCGAGCGCAGTACAGCTGCGGAGCAGGTGCTCCATAGCCTTCTTCGAGATGACAACGTCGAAGAGGTCGAGCTGCTTGAGTTGAGGGAGAAGAAGGGCGGGCGCGGCATTAATGTGGGGAAGATAGCAGGAGCTGAAGCTGTCACGGCACAGCGTTGGCATGAGGCGGAGCGCGGACGGCGGCAGAGAGCGACATCGTCCAGCTTCAAAGCTGAGCTCCTCGAGCTGATCTAGGGCGGGGGATAAGAACCACTCGTCGAACTTGGCTTGGACATTGTAGTTGGTACTGAACATGCGGATGTCAAGGCGTCTGGCTGGACTAGGGTGCGATGAAAGGATCTTGGAGACTGCGGCCATGCGTTTGCAATCCCCGTCGCAGAGGCAGCTGGCGACAGTAAGGTTGAGGGGGACGCAGCACTAGAGGCGGCGCCACCACCGGGAGAGAAGGGTGGTCCGCACGGCAGATTTTGTGGGGAAGAGGCCGATGATGATGAGGAGCATGTCATCGGGGAGCCTGCTGATGAAGTCCAGGCTCGCCGGATGCGGTTTTGGCTCGAGCCGCCTCCACCTGTTGGCTGCCTCACCGTCCATCTCAACTGGCGGCGACGCCGGTGTACAGTGTGCTGGTGTGTGTTGTGTGCTGGGTGTGCGCGAGTGCGTCCTTCTGTGCATGCCACCACGCAGTGGTGAATTGTGCACGAGTGCATCCTTCACACGGAAGAAGTGTGTCCTCAATGCACCCTCAATTTACTAGCGTGCGGGGTGCTACCCTGAGTGGTTTCAGGTTTTTTTACTTCATCGCGTGTCAGATGGGCCTCTACTTTACTTATTTTCACCCACTGCCACATGGTCCAGCACACGAAGATAGAGAACACGAGCTGACAAGGAAGCATGTGGACTGGTTGACTGGTCAACTAAACAATATACGGAGCTATGCCCTGACGCAGTGAGCGTATAATCCGTCGGTATAGAGAGTTCGAGTGAGAGGGGAGGCCCGTGAGAGATAGCAGAGAGAGAGAGAGAGAAAGAGCTACACCTTTCGTTCGATAATGTAGTTCCAACGTTTTCTTTAAAGTCAAACTTTTGAAACTTTAACCAAGTTTATAAAGAAATTACTTATATCTACAATACCAAAGATAAATGATAGTATGAAGTAAGTACATGTTGTGATGAATCTAATGATCGTTCCAGATGTAAATGTTTTTCTCCACATATACCTGGTCAAACTTTTCTGAGGTTTGACTTTCCAAAACATCCATATGCTTATGGACGTGAGAGAGTCCCTAACTAGAGAGAGAGAGAGAGAGAGTGAAATAGAAAGAGTGAGTAAAAAAAGTGTGTGTGCGTGTGTGAAAGAGACATGTACAACACACGATAAAAGTAGAGAAAAAGTGCGTGTGTGTCTTATGCAAACATATCACACATGCATCTTCGACAACAGAAGCAAGGTGGGGAGATAGTGTGTGGTTGTTTGCAACTGAGAGAGAAAGACCCCTAGCACGTGGCCAAGAGGGGTCTGACAAACAAGGGAGAGAGGTCGAGAGAGATGTACGGAGAAAATGCAGACATGGGGAGGAGAGAGTGTATGTTTGTCATAGAGAGATCCCCTGGAGATCGTGATGGGACTACATGGGTGGGAGATCGAGTGACAAGGTGTGTGCGCGATAGAAGATACCCTGAGAGATACCGAGATAGACATATGGATGGAAGGAGACAATAGGTGTGTTCCTGATGGCTAGTGAGATATAATCATGCTTAGGGGGGTGCTTGCGCCTATGATGGAGTGAGGGATTATGGTACTTAAGGGGGGGTGTGTCACATAGAGAGAGAACAAGGGCGAAGAGTGTTGGTTGGGTCTATATGTATAGCACAAGTGAGACATGTGTATGTGTGAACTAGGGAGATATAAAGTTTGAGAGAGTTAGAGGAGCCCCGATAAGGCTGAGTGGTGCGTCAGATAGCTGAGAGGGGGAAAGAGATATTCCATCCGCTCGATAATGCAATGCATGTAAAAAATTTAGAAGTCAAACTTTGGAAAGTTTGATCAAGTTTACGCAAATGTTATTTATATCTACAATACCAAAGATACATAATACGAAACTACATCTCATGGTGAATCTAATGGTATATGTTTGACGTTCTAGATGTAAATGTTTTTCTCCACGTACATGGTCAAACTTTGTGATGTTTGACTTTTCAATAAATCTATATGCTATGGACCGAAGAGAGTGCCTAAGTCGAGAGAGATCAAGAGCGTGTGAAGGAGAATGAGTGAGTGTGCAAAAAGAGTATGTGTGTGAAAGCGAAAGTGACAACAAACGATAAATTAGAGAGAGTATGTGTTTTTTCGTTTCTTTTGCAAACATATCACGCATGCTTCTCCGATATAGAAAAGCGAGGCGTGGAGATACACGAAGATAGCTAGTGTGTGATTGTTTGCAACGTAGAGAGACACCCCTATAGCACATGTCCAATAGAGGTCTGGCCAACAAGGAACAAAGGTCAAGAGGAACACATGGAGAACATGGACGCATGGGGCGGGAGAGAGGGTGTGTTTGTGATAGAGAGATCCCCTCAAGATCGTGAGGGGACTATATGGGTGGGAGATCGAGGGAGGTGCGTGCACGATAGAAAGATGCCCCGAGAGAAATCGAGATAGACCATGCACATGTTTGTGATGGAGACTGAGATTAGCTAGTCATATACATATAGGGGGGACTGCGTGTGCCTACAATTGAGTGAGAGACCATCATACTTGGATAGCTAGGAATGAGATTGTGTGTGTGTGCATGTGAGATGGAGAGAGAACGAGGGAGAGAGATAGAGTTTTAGATGGGTCTATCAAGTGCGAATGAGATATGCATGTGTATGTGTGACCCAAGTAGATGGAGAGTTTGATAGAGAGAGAGGGAAGAGCTCCGAGATGACAGAGTGGTGCGTGAGAGAGTTACGGGCAACGAGCCAAGGAATTTGTGTGCGTACAATGAGTGCACCCAAGATATCTACCTTGGACTAGAGAATCATACATAGTGTGCGAGAGAGACCTATAGATGGAGTATATATGCATGCGAACTACAAAGACCCCCCCACCCACACACGTACAAAGAGAGAGAGAGAGAGAGAGAGAGAGAGAGAGAGAGAGGGAGGGACCAACAAGGTTTGTGTGTTGGATGCGTTCGACAGAATTGTGTCGGTGTACTAAAGTAGGGGCACTCCCTTGTACCCCTTACTTGTGCACGGGCAGTCAGAGCCGCGTCCATGGCCACACTTAAGCAGAGCAGGGACAGGGAATCAAAGCCGCAAGATGGCCAAAGCAACGCCAAGACGGAGGCATAAAGAGCAAGAAGGCGGGGTGGTTTTCCCCGGCGAGACCCTTGCCGGGATGACCCCCACAGCCCCGACAAGGACCTTGCCGGGGTAGCTTACCTAACACTAGCGGAGCACGCTACCCTTGAGCCCCAGTTTCTCCAACACCGACAACCACGTTGGGACCTGGGCTCGGAGGCGCCTCCATAATGGCATGCAGATCTTCGTGAAGACAAGAAACACTCCAAATTAGAAGAGGATTAGAAGACGACGAACCTCGGCAAGATCCTTGCCGATGAAACCCACAAGACCCCCGGCAAGATCCTTGTCAGGGACGACCGCAATGCCATGGCAAGACCCTTGCCGAGGACATCCGCAGGGCCGCAGCCTGGCCCACACCCGCCGAGTTTCCACCACCGCTCCCATGCAGCTACCAGCCCACCAGCTAGGCAGGCGCCTACGTGTCAACGTGAGGCTTCTAGGCCAACTCAGCACATGCCTACGTGGTGGCATGCAAATCTTCGTGAAGGCCCTACCACCGCATCACCTCAGTAGCCTGCCAGCCTACATGGCGCTAACCGCCTCGCTGGCCCAGGCGCGTGTCGAGGCAGGGCGAAGTGGCGATAAAGTGAAGGGGACACGTCAGAGGCGCATTAAGTGCGTCTTGTCCCGTAATGGCAAGCGATAGGCTTAGCCACAGTACCCCGATGCCACCTCCTGTGTGCCACTGTGGCGATCTCGTTGATTATAAAAGGAGGCCCAAGGCATCCATGAGAAGGATTCGGACCCTTGGACAAGTTACGCTCATTGTAGCTAGCTCAAGAACTCCAAGAACACAGATATACACATCAAGCAGGACTAGGGTGTTACGCATCCTTGCGGCCCGAACCTGGGTAAATGACCCATGTACTTGTGCTGACTGCTGATCCCGCTCTTCTCACGACCCAGCGCCCCGCAACCGCAATAGGGATTCTTGTGATACCATAGTTGTCGTTTTCCACCGAAATCTTTGGTGCGCCAGGCAAGGGGCGCAGTAGTGAGAATATGGTTTAGCAGCTAGTAGCACAGTTCTTCGTCCCATGGCTCCCAAGAGGAAGATGACCACAGTGATCGGTTCATCCAGGACCGGACTGCTTGTACCGGTGTGGACCAGTAGCGGGCCAGTCATGGAAAGAACCCGTGGCGCGGCCCGCGAACACCCACATCACCCTGGCAGTCCGGGCCTGGTGAGCGGCATCGTTCGTACGCCAGGCGACGAGCCACATGCCGCAAACTCCAGGGACGGAGTTGCCCCCCCCGCAGGCAGCGCGGGGCCCTCCAGGGCCGTCGTCGTGCCGCTAGGCGGTGGCGCGGCAACCTCCAAGACGCCAACACTGGCTCCCATGATGCGCTCCTCCCAAGCTGTGCGTGATGAGCAGCGCTGCCCCGCTGGTGACCCTTGGCGCCGCCCTGGGAAGAGTCCCGCGCACCCTTCACATGACAAGGAGGGCCAGCATGCACGCCGAGGTGCTGGCAAAAATGACGGACAACCACAGGGCCGTGATAGGGCTCCTTCTAACATAGTTAGAAGTCGAAGTGCGTCACGGTCCACGCAGCTTTCGCCACCGCCCACACCGGCAGAAGCTCTGGCGCGCGTGTAGGTGCTCCTCAACTTTCCTCCTGCCGCGGAGAAGCTCGACGAATGGAGAGCCACTGTCTGGAGCCTCGTCGGCATCGCCAACAAAGAGGAGCCGCGACCAGCGGGGCTTGTAGGTCGTCGCTCCATCGAGCCACTACATGCCAGTGGTGGACGGGCCGGGGGCGATGCAGCCACGATGCACTCTCCTCCTCCACACCAGCTATCGCGGGTGTCGATCCGTCGTGATGACGCCCGTAATGATATCTCCATAGCATCGTCTGATCCACGGACCCACCACGACCAACGTCAAGTTCTTCGGGAGTGAGCCCTTGAAGATGCTCGAACCACCATCGAGTGCCGGCGCGATGCGCGCCACCAGTCGGACAAGCGGGCAGGGCCCACTATGGACCACCTAATACTGGGAGGCTACGGTGGCCTACCTTATGAGGTGGGTTGTCCGACCTTCACCCGTGAGCTGCGGCAGTTCCAGTGGCCCTCCCACCGCACGTTCAAGCCCGATGTTGGCGAGAAGTACAATGGCAAGACTCACCCGTTGGAGTTCCTCAACATCTACACCATCGTGATGCAAGCTGCTGAGGCCCGCGATGATAAGGTTCTTGCCAATTACTTCCCGTTGGCACTCAAGCCCAATGTTATGTCATGGTTGATGCACTTGCCGGTGGACTCCATTTCTTCTTGGTCGGATCTGTGTCATGAGTTTGTTGGCGCCTTTACTGGAGGCCACCAAGCTCATGGCCAGGCGAGCGATTTGCACATCATCCCCTAGAAGGAAGGAAAAAACTTGCGCAAGTACATCCAAAGGTTCAGCCAAGTGCAGTATAACATCCCAGACGTTCATCCTACCGCCGTGATCAGTGCATTCCATCAGAATGTGCGCAACTACAAGATGCTTGAGGAGCTGGCGATGAACAAGGTCAAGGATGTGGCCGAGCTTTATGTTCTGGCCGATCGGTGCGCTCGGGCTGAAGAGGGGAGGAAGTACCCTGGTGAGGACGCCGGCTCCACAGATGACACCGCCGCCCCGGCGAAGAAGGGTCGGCGCCGTAACAGAAAGCGCAAGGGCAAGACCATGCTTTTCGTCGAAGGATTCGACGACACCGACACTGCCAAAAAGGCCAAGGCAAGCGACCCCGGCAAGGAGGTTGCCGAGTGTGCCGCTTGCCGGGCCTTGGTGGCTGCCGACAAGCCAGGGGGCTCCGACAAGCAGTATTGCAAGATCCACCGCACCAAAGGCCACGATCTCTAGAACTGCCGACAAGTTGAGCTGCTCGCTGAGAAGCAGAAAGCCGAATATGAACGGCGGGACAAGGAGAAGGGCCAAGACGGTGCCGAAGGATCCGGCAAGAAGCGTGGCGGCCAAGGAGGCCGCCGCGACAAGGATAGTCAGCAAGAGAGGCCCACCCGGGGCCGTGACAAAAAGCAGGAAGACGATGATCATGACGAGGACGATGAGTCTGGTGACCACGAGTTCCAAAAAGCTACGGAGGCCATGTGCGCCGATGGTGGCGCCTCACTGCATGCATCCCACCGCCAGCTCAAACAGTGGGTGCATGAGATCACAACGGTGGAGACGTCACTCGACGCACGGAAGCCACTGAAGTGGTCTAGCACGCCTATCATCTTCGACAAAGAGGACCACTCTGACCGCACTACTACGGTCGAGTGCTTGCTGTTGTTGGTTTCACCAACGATCCGCAACCTCAAGGTGACAAAGATGCTAGTTGACGGCGGGGCTGGTCTGAAATTGATCTCGCTTGTTGTGATCAAGAGGCTGCAGATCCCTGATGGAGACCTCGAGGAGACGGGCACGTTTCAAGGGGTCAACCCGGGGAGGAGCCAGCCGAAGGGAAAGGTCACGCTGCCCGTGACGTTTGGAGGCGAGTTGAACTACAGGACGGAGAGGATTGTCTTGGATGTAGCCGAGATCCCCTTTCCCTACAACGGGATCCTCGGCCGCCCGGCACTGGCCAAGTTCATGGTGGCTTCTCACTATGCATACAACACGCTGAAGATGCCCGGGCTGATGAACATCATCACCGTCCCCTCTGACAAGAAAGAGCATTGATTTGCGCTGACCAACTCTACCGGGAAGCGGCTGCAGCAGCTACCGCCAAGGCACTTGCTCCTGCCGTTGAAACCCTGGGAGGAAAGAAGATCGGCGAGACTCCTCGCACCCACTCCGGCAAGCGCACCTCTTTGGGGTGTTGCGCTCCCGTCAAGGACGTGCCAGAGAGCTCCACCGGCAAGAGCAAGAAGTCCAGAGCTGCATCGCCAGAGACCAAGAAGGTGTCCGTCAAGGAGGACGGCACGGGAGGAGCTTTTACCATAAGCTCCACCCTCGATGGCAAATAGGAAAATGAGCTCGTCACTTTCCTGCGGGGGAATGTCGATGTGTTTGCATGGCAAGCATCCGACATCCCCAGTGTTCCTAGGGAAGTGATTGAGCACCATCTTGTTGTTTGTCCGCATGCACGGCCCGTCAAGCACAAGATCAGGAAGCAAGCTCTGGAGAGGCAGGAGTTCATCACAGAAGAGATAAGGAAGCTAGAAGTGGCAGGCTTGGTAAGAGGGGTGCTCCATCCGATGTGGCTGGCCAATCCGGTAGTGGTGCACAAGGCAAACGAGAAGTGGAGGCTGTGTATGATTACATAGATATCAATAAAGCTTGTCCAAAAGATCCTTTCCCGTTACCGTGCATCGACCAGATTGTTGACTCCATGGCTGGGTGTGACCTGCTATCATTCCTCGACGCCTACTCAGGGTATCATCAGATCTTTATGACAAGGGAAGATGAGGAGAAGACAACATTCATCACCCCATGTGGTACATATTGCTTTTTATGAATGCCTTTCGGGTTGAAGAGTGCTGGCTCGACCTTTGCAAGAGCCGTCCAAATTGGTTTTGAGCCCCAGCTACATAGAAATATGGAAGCTTATATGGATGACATAGTGGTCAAAACCAAGGACAAAGCAACACTTGTGCAAGATCTGGAGGAAATGTTTGCGAACCTGCGCAAGATCAACCTCAAGCTGAACCCTAAGAAGTGTGTCTTCGGTGTCCCGTCTGGCAAGCTTCTCAGGTTCTTTGTGTCGCAGTGTGGGATTGATGCGAACCCAGACAAGATCAAAGCTATCGGGCAGATTGAGGTACCTAAGTGGATCAAGGACGTGTGTCGGCTCACTGGCTGCGTTGCCGCCATGAGCAGATTCATCTCCAAGTCCGCTGAGCGTGCCCTTCCCTTTTTTAAGATCTTGAAGAAGGCGGGCCCAATGGAGTGGACCTCGGAGGCCGAGGCAGCGCTGCAGGATTTGAAGAAATACCTCTCCTCTACCCTAGTGCTGGTTGCGCCTAAACCACAAGAACCTTGCTGCTGTACCTAGCGGCAACGAATCAAGTGGTTAGCACCACGCTGGTGGCGCAGAGAGAGGTCGACAAAGAGGCGGCAGCAATGGCAGAGTCGACAGATGCCGAGCTAGAACCCTCCCTGGCAGGGCTTGGTCCCGGCAATACTAAGCCCCCGGCAAGGATTGACACTAGTGCGACAGGGCCCGCGCGACTAGTTGAAGTGGTGCAGAAGAAGAAGATGGTGCAGCACCCATTTTACTTCGTCAGTTCCCTCTTGCAGGGGCTAGATCGAGGTACTCCGGTGTACAGAAATTGCTCTTTGGCCTCCTTATGGCCTCGAGGAAGCTACATCATTACTTCCAAGCACACGAGATCACCGTTGTCACCCGCCTTCCATTGCAACGGATACTGCATAACCCAGATGCAATGGGGAGGATTGTGGAATAGGCCTTGGAGTTGTCAAGTTTTGGTTTGAAGTTTGAAAGCACCTTGACGATTTAGAGCAGAGTCTTGGCAGAGTTCTTTGTTGAATGGACCTCGACGCCCGACGAAGAGAGACAGGAGACCACTCTCCCTGGCAAGGAGACGAGTCACAGCTGGATTATGTACTTTGATGGGGCTTTTTTGCTACAAGGCGCCGGTGCTGGTGTGCTGCTCATCGCACCCACCGGAGAGCACCTCAAGTACGTAATCCAAATGCACTTTTCCAGGGAATGTCGACAAACAACACTGCTGAGTACGAGGGATTGCTTGCCGGTATCAGGATCGCGGTAGACCTCGGTGTCAAGAAGCTCAATGTCAGGGGCGATTCGCAGCTTGTCGTCAGGCAAATTAACAAGGACTATCAGAGCCCGTTGATGGAAGCTTACGTGGATGAAGTGAGGAAACTAGAGGAGCGCTTTGACGGTATACAGGCAGAGCATGTCCCCCGAGTGGAGAACGACATCACCAACTACGTGTCAAAGCGCGCTGCCCTCAAGCTACCTGTGGAACCAGGTACCTTTGTGCTTCAGTTAACTCAACCATCCATTGAACCATCAAGAGAGCAGAATAAGCGAAGGAAGTCCGGCCCCGACAAGTACTTCCCTACCGAGCTCCCTGGAGCCGCCGGCGAAGGAGTTGTCGTGGACACTGAGCTTGCCATGGGACAACCGACTCCGGCGGGGCGCCAAGCCCTTGCCGTGGAGGCAACCATTTCCATGGTGGAAGAAATGCCTTTGGTCCTTGCCGTCGAGCCACAGGCTCCAGCATGGGCGCAGCATACCGTCCGATTCCTCCAAATAGGGGAGCTTCCTGAGGAGCAGGAAGAAGCAGAGAGAGTAGCCCGCCAGTCTGCTCTGTACCAGTTCGTTGACGATGTTCTGTACAGAAAAAGACAGAATGGAGTGAAATTGAAGTGCATCTCCCAAGAGGAAGGACTGGAGTTGTTGGCGGATATACATGGAGGCATATGTGGCTCCCACATAGGGTCAAGGGCCCTTGCCGGCAAGGCTTTTCGGCAAGGTTTCTTCTGGCCTACTGCCCTCCAGGATGCGACGACACTAGTAACCAAGTGTGAAGCGTCCCAGTTCCATTCGAAGAAACTTCATCAGCCAGCTCAAGCCTTGCAGGCAATCCCTCTCTCCTGGCCATTCTCGGTCTGGGGGCTCGACATATTGGGCCCTTTTCCCCACGCCGTCGGGGGCTTTGAGTACTTGTACGTTGCAATCGACAAGTTCACAAAGTGGCAGGAGGTGGAAGCAGTGAGGAAGGTGACCGCACAGTCAGCCGTCAAATTCTTCAAGGGGCTAGTTTGCCACTTTGGTGTGCCGAACAGAATCATCACCGACAACGACACACAGTTCACAAGCCACACCTTCATGCAGTATATTGAAGACCTTGACAACAAGGTCTGTTTTGCTTCTGTGGCACACCCACGAAGCAACGACCAAGCAGAGAGGGAAAATGCTGAAGTGCTACGTGGCCTGAGGACGAAGACTTTTGACAGGCTACACAAGAGCGGAAGGCGCTGGACTGATGAGTTGTTGACGGTTCTTTGGTCGATCAAAACGACGCCAAATTGAGCCACCGGCCATACACCCTTTGCCCTGGTTTATGGGGCAGAAGCAATTCTCCCCATGGAACTCATATACGGGTCACCTTGAGTGCTCGCTTATGATGAGCTTGAGCAAGAGAGATTGCGGCAAGATGACGCAACGCTCCTCGAGGAATATTGTCTTCGGGCGGCTGTGAGAGCAGCACGCTACCAGCAAGCCTTGTGCCGCTACAATAGCCGCAAGGTTCATGCTCGAAGCTTTGAGGAAGGCGACCTTGTTCTTCGGCGCGTTTAGTCGGCCAAGAATTCCAACAAGTTGACACCGAAGTGGGAAGGCCCTTATCGGGTAACATGAGTCAGCAGGCCTGGCGCAGTCTGCCTAGAGACCGAAGATGCCATTCCAGTGAGCAACTCCTGGAACATCGAGCATCTTCGCAAGTTTTACCTATAAGGCGCAGCTGCAGGGCCCCCCCGACAGGCCACCTTTTGTACAAGCCTTGCCGACAAGGCATGTAACCCTCTGTACAAAGCCAGGTGTAGACCCTTGATACGTCTCCAACGTATCTATAATTTATGAAGCATTCATGCTATTTTATTATTTGTTTTGAATGATTATGGGCTTTATTATACACTTTTATATTACTTTTGGGACTAACCTATTAACCGGAGGCCCAGCCCATATTGCTGTTTTATTGCCTGTTTCAGTATTTCGAAGAAAAGGAATATCAAACGGAGTCCAAATGGAATGAAACCTTCGGCGGCGTGATTTTTGGAAAGATTATGATCCAGGAGACTTGGAGTGCAAGCCGGGGGGTCATCGAGGAAGCCACGAGACAGGGGGCGCGCCCTACCGTCTCGTGGGCCCCTCGAGGCTCCCCCGACCGACTTCTTTCGCCTATATAAGCCTATGTACCCTAAAAACATCAAATATCAATATAGATCGGGAGTTCCGCTGCCGCAAGCCTATGGAGCCACCAGAATCCTCTAGGGAGCCCTTCCCGGCACCCTTCCGGAGGGGGATCCTTCACCAGTGACCATCTTCATCATCCCGGCGCTCTCCATGACGAGGAGGGAGTAGTTCACCCTCGAGGCTGTGGGTATGTACCAGTAGCTATGTGTTTGATCTCTCTCTCTCGTGTTCTCTCTCGTGTTCCCTCTATGGCACGATCTTGATGTATCCCGAGCTTTGCTATTGTAGTTGGATCTTATGATGTTTCTCCCCCTCTACTCCCTTGTAATGGATTGAGTTTTCCCCTTTGAAGTTCTCTAATCGGATTGAGTCTTTTATGATTTGAGAACACTTGATGTATGTCTTGCCGTGATTATCTGTGGTGACAATGGGATATCATGTGCCACTTGATGTATGTTTTGGTGACCAACTTGCGGGTTCCGCCCATGAACCTATGCATAGGGGTTGGCACACGTTTTCGTCTTGACTCTCCGGTAGAGACTTTGGGGCACTCTTTGAACTACTTTGTGTTGGTTGAATAGATGAATTTGAGATTGTGTGATACATATCGTATAATCATGCCCACGGATACTTGAGGTGATAATGGAGTATCTAGGTGACATTAGGGTTTTGGTTGATTTGTGTCTTAAGGTGTTATTCTAGTATGAACTCTATGATGGATTGAGCGGAAAGAATAGCTTCATGTTATTTTACTACGAACTCTTGAATAGATAGAACACAAAGAATAACATTGAGGTGGTTTCGTACCCTACCATAATCTCTTCGTTTGTTCTCCACTATTAGTGGCTTTGGAGTGACTCTTTGTTGCATGTTGAGGGATTGTTATATGATCTATCTATGTTATTATTGTTGAGAGAACTTGCACTAGTGAAAGTATGAACCTTAGGCCTTGTTTCTTATCATTGCAATACCGTTTACGCTCACTTTTATCATTAGTTACCTTGCTGTTTTTATAATTTCAGATTACAAATACCTTTATCTACCATCCATATTGCACTTGTATCACCATCTCTTCGCCGAACTAGTGCACCTATACAATTTACCATTGTATTGGGTGTGTTGGGGACACAAGAGACTTTGTTATTTGGTTGTAGGGTTGTTTGAGAGAGACTATCTTCATCCTACGCCTCCCACGGATTGATAAACCTTAGGTCATCCACTTGAGGGAAATTTGCTACTGTCCTACAAACCTGTGCACTTGCAGGCCCAACAACGTCTACAAGAAGAAGGTTGTGTAGTAGACATCAAGCTCTTTTCTGGTGCCGTTGCCGGGGAGGTGAGTGCTTGAAGGTATATCTTTAGATCTTGCAATTGAGTCTTTTAGTTTCTTGTTTTATCACTAGTTTATTTTATAAAAGAAAACTACAAAAAAATGGAATTTAGTTTATCTCATATGATTTGTCTTTTTCATATCTTTCATGAGTATGATGGAAAGGAAAATTGTGCTCAAGTGCTAGAAGAAGAAATCTATAAAATGTTTGTCACTAAATCTTCGAATGATGAGCGTGATTGCAATGTTGTTAGTATGAATTCTTTGAATATCCATAGTACTAATGATGATTGCACTAGTCATGATGAAAATATCTCTTATGAGCATGTCAACTTTTGTGGAGTGCATGTTTTCATGAACACACCGAATGGAGAAGATATATATTGCAAGAAGCATAAGCATTTAGAAACTAAATGGTTGCAAGAAAGGCTTAATGTTAGTGATGAAAATTTAAGATATCTTTACCGTTGTGAACTTTGCAATGAAAGTGGTCATTTAAATCTCCGATGCAAATTGTTTCATGACCGAATCGTGTCCAAAAATTGTGATGATTTGATCTCCCTTGCTCATTACAATGAACTTAGTTTGCTTTTGGGTTATGAAGAATTCAAACATGCAACTAAGCTTATTCCAAAATTTAATCTTGCGCATTTCCTTGATATTAATCTAGAGAAGATTTATATGTATTGTACGGTGAATTGCATTGAAAATCCTTATATTGCCAATTACCTAAAGAAAAGAAAGCAAATAGAAGATGATGAGAATACTAATGAAAGGGAAGAGACTTCCCAATCTCCTCCTATTATTTCTTATGATGAACCAGGTAACGAGGAGGAGCTTTCTATTCAAATAATCCCATCAATAAAGAAGGTTGAACCCACACATAATTTGAAGAAGAAAAGGAATAGAAGGGGCAGCAAAGGTAAAAAGGCATCCCTCCCAAATGATATTGCTCCTACTACTCATTGTGATGATGATAATTGCTATACTATTGGTGCTATCCATACTATTAATGATGAGAATGATTATGCTTATGATATGAAAAGGCCCAAGCTTGGGGATGCTATGTTTGATGAGCATGAAATATTTGATAATATATTTGCTGAAATTAATGTTTGGCCCAAGCTTGGGGATGCTATGTTTAATGAAGATGATATTTTTAGCATCCCAAGTTTGATATGCAAAGTTGTTATGATGATAGCATGCCTCCTACTTATGACAATTATGTTGATGAAAGTGGGTTTGGAAGAGTGTCAACTTTAGGAAGTAGTGATCCCACTATTTTGGAGGATGTTGAATCTTATTGTGATGAATATGAAAGTGGATTTGGAAGAGTGACAACTTTATTTAGTGATTCCAGTATCTTGGGAGAGGTTTCAATCGATTATGATGAGAACAAAGTTGCTACTTATGATGATTATTGTGATGAAACTTATGCTATAAAAAGTAGTGATGATTATATTTATAAAACTTGTCATGATTATTTCTCTGAACATTACTCTTTTAATGTGGAAACAATTTATAGTATTCAAATCTCTTATGATACTCCCACTATTCCGAATGAGAAGAATTTTGCTTATGTGGAGAGTAGTAAATTTTCTATGCTTGTAGATCATGAGAAGAATGCTTTAGGTGCTGGTTATATTGTTGAATTCATTCATGATGCTACTGAAAATTATTATGAGGGAGGAATATATGCTTGTAGGAATTGCAATAATACCAAGTTTCCTTCCTATGTGCTTCAAAT
This sequence comes from Triticum dicoccoides, assembly GCF_002162155.2. Classification (NCBI taxonomy): domain Eukaryota; kingdom Viridiplantae; phylum Streptophyta; class Magnoliopsida; order Poales; family Poaceae; genus Triticum; species Triticum dicoccoides. Next base: position 408,817,580 of record NC_041393.1, read on the forward strand.
CTTGAAGATTTGCTTGTTTTACCTTCCTATGCTAGTTGATTATTGTTCCCATAAGTTGTTGGTTCACAAAATCTCTATGCATAGGAAGTGGGTTATACTTAAATATGCTAGTCATATTCTTCATGATGCTCTCTTTATATTTCAATTCTTATCTTTTATGTGAGCATCATTTCATCATGCCTAGCTAGGGGCGTTAAACGATAGCACTTGTTGGGAGGAAACCCAACTTTATTTTTGTTTCTTACTTTTTGTTCCTTTTTAGTAATAAATAATTCATCTAGCCTCTGGTTAGATGTGGTTTCATGTTTTAATTAGTGTTTGTGCCAAGTAGAACCTTTGGGAAGACTTGGGTGAAGTCTTTATGATCTTTCTGTAAAAAACAGAAACTTTAGCACTCACAAGATTAGCTGCCATTTTTTACTGGAGAGTGCTTTTAGGTTAATTATTTTTGCATATGATTAATAGACAAATTACTCAGGTCCACCAATTTATTTCATAATTTTTGGAGTTCCAGAAGTATACGTTTGATATAGATTACTACAGACTGTTCTGTTTTTGAAAGATTCTGTTTTCATTGTGTTGCTTGCTTATTTTGATGAATCTATGAGTAGTATCGGAGAGTATGAACCATATATAAGTTAGAATACAGTAGATATTACACCAATATGAATTTAGAATGAGTTCATTACAGTACCTAAGTGGTGATTTATTTTCTTATACTAACGGAGCTTACGAGTTTTGTGTTGAGTTTTGTGTGGTTGAAGTTTTCAAGTTTTCGGTAAAGATTCGATGGACTATGGAATAATGAGTGGCAGGATGTAACGCCCCGGATACAACTTTCCATATTCGTAACTCCAACTCTTGCCTTTTACGGAGATGCGATATGTTATTTTCCTCCGTGGTTGGGTTTTTGTTTTTTTTGTTTTGCATTTTGTGCATGTCATGCATTTCATCATCGCATCATTCGCATTGCATCTGCATGTTTTCATAAAAACTCATAGCCGTTAGTTGTTGCCGCTTCTTCCTCGCCTCCGTTGACCTTTCTTAGACCAACCGTTCTTTTGTTGCCTGACCGTTTGACCCCTTTGCACAGTGCAGACCCCTCGCGCGCGTCCAAAAGTTGTCCCGAACCCGACCCGCTCTGTCGTTACCGTTGAGTCCGGATCATCCCCTAACATCTATAAAACATCTCCGTTTTCTTATTTGGACTCTCCTAGTGTATTTTTCTCGACCGTTCGATCTTGATCAAAGGGTCCGTTTTACCCCTAAGCTAGTCCACCTAGCTATTTAAACAGTCCAACCCTAATTTCTAGGCATCATGTCCCATCCATCCCCACGCCGCCGCCACTCAACCGAATCCCCCTCGGGATCTCTCCTGCCCGATTCACCCAACCCGCGCCTCCCTCCTTCCTAGTTTTCCCTAGCCGGCCAATCCCCACCGAGATCCAGCTCCACCAGCCACACCCAAATCCGATCCATCCACTTGTCCGAGGAGACAGTAGCCGCATCGCTCGCGCCCGAGGCCTCATGCCTCCCCGATGCCCTCGCCCCCGCGCCGGCAAGTGGTCCCGTCGGAGTGCCCCCCCGGAGTAACAGCAACACCAGGACCGGCCTCGTACCACTCTTTTCCTTCCCTAGCTCTCTTTCTTCCTCCTTTCTCTCTCGCTCACATCTCTCTCTCCCTGAATAGGACCGTGTCGTCGCCATGGCCTATAGCTCCTCGACGCCCAGCTCGCCTCTGCCCTGTTCCCGGACAGACTGGTCCGTTCCATACCACTCCGGCCTCGCCTTTTGCCATGGAGACCCCCTCGCTGGGCTCTGCTTCGCCACGCCGCCGCACGCAGGCCCCTCTGCTCTCTCGCGCCTCTGCCTCGACCTCCTCTCGCGAGGTCCGTCTCCATCGACCCTACCGTCGGCCGGCAACCTCGTCAGCCGGAGCTCGCCTTCGCCGGCAGTTGCAGCAGCAGGTCACCGCGCCTCCTTCCCATCCCTCTCTCTCGCTCTGCATCTGATGCTCCTGACCCCGCCGTCTCTTGTTCCAGGAGATCGATCCCAGAGCCCGTCCTCGAGGCCGTCGCCCCAGCTGATGACCAGGCGCCTCCCCCCCGAGCCTCCTCACGCCAGCGCCAAGCCCGCAGCCGAGCTCTGCTTCCGCCATCCTGCGCCCAAGCCATTGTTGCCGTCGTCCCCTGCCTCGCCCTGTTTCTGTTCTTCAGAAACGAACAGCGGCAGCAGCGAGCGCGTCGCTCGATCGGGTCGTGCCCGCGCTGACCGTGCCTCGGCCCGACTCTCCAGATCCGGCCCAAGCCGCTCCCCTCGCCCGGCCTGCCTGCCTCACCACCGACCGGACCAAGGCCCATGGTGAGGCCACCTCCAGCGCCCTCCCATTTTTTTCCGTTGTTGGGCCACTAGTTTCAGCCCAAGTAGTATTTTTTCCCGTTCTGCGAATTTGTCCAATTATCAAGAGACTGCAGTTTAGAAAAACCCTCATGCTTCATACATTTAATTACTCACAAACCGTGCATCGGATTAAAGTGTTTTATATATGTAAAATGTTTAGAATTTTGTGTAAATTAATAATTTTCCACTTTCATCCATGTTTAAAATGTTAAATTGCTGCTTGCATTAATTTGCTTAAATGCCATGCTAAAATGATTTATTTCATAACTAAATAACCGTAGCTCGGGTTTAAATAAACTTTATATGTAAATGGGGTGGAAAAATGCCTAGTTTAACATGGTGCACTCATCTTGCATGTTTAACAACTCTAAAATATGGTTTAGGGCAGAACAATACCAAATTCGAATATTGCTCATGAGGATTTTCCGGAATTGTTGTTCGTTGTTCCGGCCTCATTTAAATTTGCCTAGATAGGTAGTTTAATTATGCTTCACCTCTTGCCATGTTAATCAAAATTTAATATTGTTGGGTACCTAAATGAGAGCGAACTAAATAACTAGAATGTGGTGTTTCATCAATATACAACTCGTTGCATATTGAGCTCCACTTAATTTGTAGTATTTTTTGTTGCACTTTGCCATGCCATGCCTCTTTAAACCGTCATGCATCATATTTGTTTGTGCATCATGTCATGATTATGCTGGTGTGTTACCATGTTGTTTGCTTCTTTCCGGGTTGCCTTCGGTTCCGTTCCGGAGTTGTGAGGATTCGTTCGACCACGTTCGCTTGTCTTCTTCACGGACCCGTTCTTCTTCCTAGCGGGATTTCAGGCAAGATGACCGTCACCTTGGATCTCATTACTATCATTGTTATGCTAGTTGCTTCATTTTATCACTATGCTGCGCTACCTATCTTTTGCTCCTCAAGCCTCCCAATTTGCCATGTCAGCCTCTAACCATTTTCACCCTTCCTAGCAAACCGTTGTTTGGCTATGTTACCGCTTTTGCTCAGCCCCTCTTATAGCGTTGTTAGTTGCAGGTGAAGTTGGAGTTTGCTCCATGGTGGACAGGATTATGTTGAGATATCACAATATATCTTATTTAATCAATGCATCTATATACTTGGTAAAGGGTGGAAGGCTCGGCCTTATGCCTGGTGTTTTGTTCCACTCTTGCCGCCCTAGTTTCCGTCATACCGGTGTTATGTTCCCAGATTTTGCGTTCCTTACGCGGTTGGGTGATTTATGGGACCCCCTTGACAGTTCGCTTTGAATAAAACTCCTCCAGCAAGGCCCAACCTTGGTTTTACCATTTGCCTCACCACCACCTATACCTTTCCCTTGGGTCGGCCAACCCGAGGGTCATCTTTATTTTAGCCCCCCCGGGCCAATGCTTGTCTAAGTGTTGGTCCAAACCGAGCGATGTCTAGCGCCCCCTGGGCAACCAGGGTCTATGCCAACCTGACGTCTGGCTCCTCCGGTGTGCCCTGAGAACGAGATATGTGCAGCTCCTATCGGGATTTGTCGGCACAGCGGGCGGTCTTGCTGGTCTTGTTTTACCATTGTCGAAATGTCTTGTAAACCGGGATTCTGAGTCTGATCAGGTCTTCCTAGGAGAAGGTATATCCTTCGTTGATCGCGAGAGCTTATCATGGGCTAAGTTGGGACACCCCTGCAGGGTATAAACTTTCGAAAGCCGTGCCCGCGGTTATGGGCAAATGGGAATTTGTTATTGTCCGGTTGTAGATAACTTGGCACCAGATCCGAATTAAAACGCATCAACCGCGTGTGTAGCCGTGATGGTCTCTTTTAAGCGGAGTCCGGGAAGTGAACACAGTTTTGGGTTATGCTTGACGTAAGTAGGAGTTCAGGATCACTTCTTGATCATTGCTAGCTTCATGACCGTTCCATTTGCTCTCTTCTGGCTCTTATTTGCGTATGTTAGCCACCATATATGCTTAGTCACGGCTGCAACCTCACCACTTTACCCCTTCCATTCCCATTAAGCTTTGCTAGTCTTGATACCCATGGTAATGGGATTGCTGAGTCCTCGTGGCTCACAGATTACTACAACCACAGTTGAAGGTACAGGTTTTGCGATGATCATGACGTGAGAGCGATGATTACTTGCTTTGGAGTTCTTCTTCTGCTTCTTCTTTGATCAGGAGATAGGTTCCAGGTCGGCAGCCTGGGCTAGCAGGGTGGATGTCGTTCGAGTTTCTGTTTGTGTTTCATCCGTAGTCGGATGGTGCTCTTATGTAAGATGATGTTGTATTCGTGTGGCATTGTATGCCTTATGTATGTATCCCTGTCTATTATGTAGTGTTGATGTAATGATATCCACCTTGCAAAAGCGTCTTCAAGATGCGCTTCTATCCTTGGTGGGACCTTCGAGTTCCTTTAGGATAGGGTCGCATCTTGGGCGTGACAAGTTGGTAATCAGAGCCTCGACCGACGATAGGAGCCCCCTTGATTGCTGGTCGTTGTTGAGTCTAGAAGAAAACTATTTTGAGTCTTAGGATTATATATATCAGAGAGTAGGATTCTTTTTACTCCTCATCCCCTTCGTCGCTCTGGTGAGGTCTCCTGACGTAGATGTTTTGTCTTTCCTCTCCTCAAATTTTCACTATTTTTTTAGGATCACGCGGGTATCTTAGGATCGTTCCGATATTCTTACGATGAGAACATTGTTCTTGGTGCCTCCTGACATTTGGGGGTTGTGGCAGTGTCCCGGGGAGTTGAGCTTCGAGGTGTTGTCGTCATAATTTTATTGTTGCAGTTCTGGAATACCTGAGTTTTGCCGACATTGAAGATCTCTTTTATGCAGTTGTTGGTGAGATAACCTTGACGCCACCCAGTACTGGGGTGGGAGTTCGGGAGTATTGCCATAGCTCGTATAACGGATGCTTTTCGAAGGTTGAGGTACACGATTTCCGAAGGTTTCTTTGTTATGTGTTGACGGATGGATACAGCTTGGATGTAGGGATTGTTAGTTTGGGTGAGATATATATTGCTTCCCCTGTATCCCCAACACTAGATTGCATAACCAGAAAGCTTCGGGAGTTTATAGGTGTGAATTCAAGTAGCTCCTAGAATATCTTTCTGACAGATGCATGATATGAGATTGGGGTTCGACGTCTAGTGGTCCGCCTATCCACGGTCGTTTTTACAGTGGTCTCGTTGTGTCGTAAAGAACCCTTGGCTATGCTAGTTCAGGGACACTTCATATTTCATGTGCACTGCCTTGTACATGATGGTGTTGTACGATCGAGCCCGTGTGGGCCCACCACAAAAACATCGGACGAAATCTCTATCATATGTTTGTTCCGGCTTATTCTGCAAGCCAAATCCTTTGTTTTGTTTTATTTATGGTATTCGAGTTGCTTCGATGTCAAGTGTTGATTCCATACCTTTCAAGCGGTGTTCTCATATTTCTATGGGAGTGCTAATCCTTCCTGATCATTGAGGTTGTCATGTTAATTATTTTCCAACCGGCGTGCTTCTCTCCAGGCTAATACTATCATTTTTTCCCATTCGCGAGATCAATTCTAAGTTTTCTCAACGGTGTTTGTTTCATTCGTCCCAAGTTGTCTTTGTTTTCCCGCCCTCCCACCCTTTTTCTTCAAGGACTCGTATATTTTAATCAAGTATCCATTTATTCATGAGAAGTCTCTTCATTCTTTTCTTTCAGTGTTCTTATCCGGTGATTTCCCATGAAGATGCTCAACAGTTTCAAGTTCATCATCCTTCATTGTTGTTTCTTCTCCGGTGGATCCAATTCAAGCTTTCGATATTCATCATATTCCTTTCCTCGTTTCTAATGCTTTCTCATGCCGATGCACCTCTTAATCATTCACTTCTTCCTATTCATTTGCTCTGGAGTGCTGAAGATATCTCACAGGACTTGTGTTTCCATTCTCAATCTGTTCGAGTTACTTCAAGGTTTTTCTCTCAGTCAAGCTATTTAATTCTACCGGTGCAATCTCTATTTCAAGCAAACCTTCAATGATGTTTCTTTCGAGTGGGCCCAACCCACAGGTCTTTTCCCAGGATCTTACCTGACTCTTCTAATTATTCCGGAGCCATTCCTAATTCTTTTCGAGTTTGACGTAAGAATGAATTTCATCAGTCAGTTTCCATCTTCAAGATCGATTTCAATTATTTTCATTGCTGATTCAACCTTTGCTCTTCTCATTCTCCCAGAGTATATCAGTAATTTTTGGTGAAGTTTCTCGTCGTCATTTTAAGACCGAAGAAGGATTTCTCTTAAATCTTGCTCCATTCTCTTCAAGATTCATGGTTCTAGATTCATGCCATCCTCTCATAATTGCTTTCGATTGTGACAATTATTTTCTTACCATCCGGAGCATTTCGTGAGTTCTTTCCATTTTATTCCTACGAAGGCCGTCATTTCGGGTTTATTCATTCTCAGCTTTTAGCTCTCCTTCTCCATATTCTACCGGTGCATCATTCAAGTATTCTCTAATAAGCTCTTGATCTCTTTGTTCACTTGTATCTAAATCCCCTCAAGTATCTTCATTCTTTCCGGTGAATTGTGCCTTTGCTACTTTCATTTTCAATTCTTACGGTGGTTCGTTCGAGATTCCTCTTCCTTTGCTACCGTATCATTTCATTCGTTGTTTCCAATCTCACCGGTGATTCCATCAATACCTTCTCAAGTTTACGCTATATCTCTCTTAATCCTTTCTACGAGAATAAGTAGTATGCCAAATCCGTTGCTTGTCATCAATTTAAATTGGTGAAGGATAGGCATAACGTAATCCTTATTATTGTTTCATCCAAGTAATCTAGTTTCTTCTTTCCAGAGTTGTTCATCATGTCATTTTTCTCGGTTCGAGATGCTCCATCTTTTATTTTCTGGAGTTCCAAGTTTTTTGCATTATCTCATCACGAAGCTCCAACTAAATTATTGCAAGGCTTCACCTTGTGTTTTCAACTTCCCTTTCTTTCTATCACCCTTTTATTACTGGAGTTCTTCATGGAGGCTATACATGGTGGTTCGTGAAGGATTCCTTTCATTCTTCATTTGTTCTTCAAGATTTCTCTTGAAGTTATGATCTGCTAAGCTATACTCTAAAATAAACATGGTGCTAAACACATGTTTTGTTTTGGGGAGTTCAAGTATTCTTCATCAATCTCTTCTTTGGAGTTATCTTGGTATAGATTTCACCTAAAGCCTTCCCTAAGGAATGTTGCTAATTGTGGTGCCTATCGATAATCCAAGTTTCCTCCTATTCTCTCATTAAAAGAGGTTTTTCATCTCTTCGTTGATCTCAAACAAGCAATTGTTTTTCGTTAGTGGCAGAATTTCACCTCAAGTGTTGAGATGTTTCCATAAGCCCACTACCAGCTTATTCTTTTCGTTGTTGGTTTTCCAACAACTCTGTTATAACCTTCTTGGAAGGGTGCTTTCCAAGCTCATTTGTGGCAGAAGTTGGCATTTTCTCCTCCATTCTGTTATTCCAATGATCTATCTTCTATTCTTTCTTCCGGAGGCATTGTGATGTTGCTCTTTTCACTCATCATCTCGAATTGTGAGGATCATGTTCTTTTATTGCTTATCCATTTAACCTAAGTGTTGTGTCTATCATTCCTCTTTTAACCGGAGTCTCATCCAAGTGCTTTCATTTTGCCAAGTTCATGTTCTATTCCTTCCATGTTCAACCAGAGTGCTGCCCGAATTCTTCCTCTCTCATCTTGTTGTAACCGGAGTGGTTTTGAATTCTATCTTGTCCATTAAACTCTTGATTCATGTCTTTGCAACCTTCAAGTTCTTGTAATGTTCCTTGTTCCTCTTTTCTAACAGACTGTTTGCAATCTTGGTCATCTCTGTTGTTTTGTTTCTTTCAATTTGTTCAACCTCTCAAGGTTCGTGGTTTCACCCGTTTGTCAAAGAAGCAACTTCGTTTTACCTCTTCTCTTCCTCTTCCGTTTCTCTCTGGTGCCATCCTAGATCTCGGGACGAGATCCTCTCGTAGTGGTGGAGTGTTGTAACGCCCCGGATACAACTTTCCATATTCGTAACTCCAACTCTTGCCTTTTCCGGAGATGCGATATGTTATTTTCCTCCGTGGTTGGGTTTTTGTTTTTTTTGTTTTGCATTTTGTGCATGTCATGCATTTCATCATCGCATCATTCGCATTGCATCTGCATGTTTTCATAAAAACTCGTAGTCGTTAGTTGTTGCCGCTTCTTCCTCGCCTCCGTTGACCTTTCTTAGACCAACTGTTCTTTTCTTGCCTAACCGTTTGACCCCTTTGCACAGTGCAGACCCCACGCGCGCGTCCAAAAGTTGTCCCGAACCCGACCCGCTCTGTCGTTACCGTTGAGTCCGGATCATCCCCTAACATCTATAAAACATCTCCGTTTTCTTATTTGGACTCTCCTAGTGTATTTTTCTCGACCGTTCGATCTTGATCAAAGGGTCCGTTTTGCCCCTAAGCTAGTCCACCTAGCTATTTAAACAGCCCAACCCTAATTTCTAGGCCTCATGTCCCATCCATCCCCACGCCGACGCCACTCAACCGAATCCCCCTCAGGACCTCTCCTGCCCAATTCACCCAACCTGCGCCTCCCTCCTTTCTCATTTTCCCTAGCCGGCCAATCCCCACCGAGATCCAGCTCCACCAGCCACACCCAAATCCGATCCATCCACTTGTCCGAGGAGATAGTAGCCGCATCGCTCGCGCCCAAGGACTCATGCCTCCCCGACGCCCTCGCCCCTGCGCCGGCAAGTGGTCCCGTCAGAGTGCCCCGCCGGAGTAACAGCAACACCAGGACCGGCCTCGTCCCGCTCTTTTCCTTCCCTAGCTCTCTTTCTTCCTCCTTTCTCTCTCGCTCACATCTCTCTCTCCCTGAACAGGACCGTGTCGTCGCCATGGCCTACAGCTCCTCGACGCCCAGCTCGCCTCCGCCCTGTTCCTGGATGGACCCATCCGTTCCGTACCCCTCCGGCCTCGCCTTCTGCCGTGGAGACCCCCTCATCGGGCTCTGCTTCGCCACGCCGCCGCACGCAGGCCCCTCTACTCTCCCGCGCCTCTGCCTTGACCTCCTCTCGCCAAGTCCGTCTCCGTCGACCCTGCCGTCGGCCGGCGACCTCGTCAGCCGGAGCTCGCCTTCACCGGCAGTAGCAGCAGCAGGTCACCGCGCCTCCTTCCCTTCCCTCTCTCTCGCTCTGCATCTGATGCTCCTGACCCCGCCGTCTCTTGTTCCTGGAGATCGATCCCAGAGCCCGTCCTCAAGGTCGTCGCCCCAGGTGATGACCAGGCGCCTCCCCCCCGAGCCTCCTCACGCCGGCGCCAAGTCCCGCAGCCGAGCTCTGCTTCCGCCTGCCTGTGCCCAAGCCATCGTTGCCGCCGTCCCCTGCCTCGCCCTGTTTCTGTTCTTCAGAAACGAACAGCAGCAGCAGCGAGCGCGTCACCCGACCGGGTCGTGCCCGCGTTGACCGTGCCTCGACCCGACTCTCCAGATCCGGCCCAAGCCGCTCCCCTCGCCCGGCCTGCCTGCCTCACCACCGACCGGGCCAAGGCCCATGGTGAGGCCACCTCCAGCAGTCTCCCATTTTTTTTCGTTGTTGGGCCACTAGTTTCAGCCCGAGTAGTATTTTTTCCCGTTCTGCGAATTTGTCCAATTATCCAGAGACTCCAGTTTTACAGAAAAACCCTCATGCTTCCTACATTTAATTACTCACAAACCGTGCATCGGATTAAAGTGATTTATATATGTAAAATGTTTAGAATTTTGTGTAAATTAATAATTTGCCACTTTCATCCATGTTTAAAATGTAAAATTGCTGCTTGCATTAATTTGCTTAAATGCCATGCTAAAATGATTTATTTCATAACTAAATAACCGTAGCTCGGTTTTAAATAAACTTTATATGTAAATGGGGTGGAAAAATGCCTAGTTTAACATGGTGCACTAATCTTGCATGTTAACAACTCTAAAATATGGTTTAGGGCAGAATAGTACCAAATTCGAATATTGCTCATGAGGATTTTCCGGAATTGTTGTTCGTTGTTCCGGCCTCATTTAAATTTGCCTAGATAGGTAGTTTAATTATGCTTCACCTCTTGCCATGTTAATCAACATTTAATATTTTTGGGTACCTAAACGAGAGCGAACTAAATAACTTGAATGTGGTGTTTCGTCAATATACAACTCATTGCATATTGAGCTCCACTTAATTTGTAGTATTGTTTGTTGCACTTTGCCATGCCATGCCTCTTTAAACCGGTCATGCATCATATTTGTTTGTGCATCATGCCATGATTATGCTTGTGTGTTACCATGTTGTTTGCTTCTTTCCGGGTTGCCTTCGGTTTCGTTTCGGAGTTGTGAGGATTCGTTCGACCACGTCCGCTTGTCTTCTTCACGGACCCGTTCTTCTTCCTAGCGGGATTTCTGGCAAGCTAACCGTCACCTTGGATCTCATTACTATCGTTGCTATGCTAGTTGCTTCGTTCTATCGCTATGCTACGCTACCTATCTTTTGCTCCTCAAGCCACCCAATTTGCCATGTCAGCATCTAACCATTTTCACCCTTCCTAGCAAACCGTTGTTTGGCTATGTTACCGCTTTTGCTCAGCCCCTCTTATAGCGTTGTTAGTTGCACGTGAAGTTGGAGTTTGCTCCATGGTGGACAGGATTATGTTGGGATATCACAATATCTCTTATTTAATTAATGCATCTATATACTTGGTAAAGGGTGGAAGGCTCGGCCTTATGCCTGGTGTTTTGTTCCACTCTTGCCGCCCTAGTTTCCGTCATACCGGTGTTATGTTCCCAGATTATGCGTTCCTTACGCGGTTGGATGATTTATGGGAGGCCCTTGACAGTTTGCTTTGAATAAAACTCCTCCAGCAAGGCCCAACCTTGGTTTTACCATTTGCCTCACCACCACCTATACCTTTCCCTTGGGTCGGCCAACCCGAGGGTCATCTTTATTTTAGCGCCCCCGGGCCAATGCTTGTCTAAGTGTTGGTCCAAACCGAGCGATGTCCGGTGCCCCCTGGGCAACCAGGGTCTATGCCAACCCGATGTCTGGCTCATCCGGTGTGCCCTGAGAATGAGATATGTGCAGCTCCTATCAGGATTTGTCGGCACAATGGGCGGTCTTGCTGGTCTTTATTTACCATTGTCGAAATGTCTTGTAAACCGGGATTCCGAGTCTGATCGGGTCTTCCTGGGAGAAGGTATATCCTTCGTTGATCGCGAGAGCTTATCATGGGCTAAGTTGGGACATCCCTGCAGGGTATAAACTTTCGAAAGCCGTGCCTGCGGTTATGGGCAGATGTGAATTTGTTATTGTCCGGTTGTAGATAACTTGGCACCAGATCTGAATTAAAACGCATCAACCGCGTGTGTAGCCGTGATGGTCTCTTTTAAGCGGAGTCCGGGAAGTGAACACAGTTTTGGGTTATGCTTGACGTAAGTAGGAGTTCAGGATCACTTCTTGATCATTGCTAGCTTCACGACCGTTCCATTTGCTCTCTTCTTGCTCTTATTTGCGTATGTTAGCCACCATATATGCTTGGTCGCGGCTGCAACCTCACCACTTTACCCCTTCCATTCCCATTAAGCTTTGCTAGTCTTGATACCCATGGTAATGGGATTGCTGAGTCCTCGTGCCTCACAGATTACTACAACTACAGTTGCAGGTACAGGTTTTGCGATGATCATGACGTGAGAGCGATGATTACTTGCTTTGGAGTTCTTCTTCTGCTTCTTCTTCGATCAGGGGATAGGTCCCAGGTCGGCAGCCTGGGCTAGCAGGGTGGATGTCATTAGAGTTTCTGTTTGTGTTTCATCCGTAGTCGGATGGTGCTCTTATGTAAGATGATGTTGTATTCGTGTGGCATTGTATGCCTTATGTATGTATCCCTATCTATTATGTAGTGTTGATGTAATGATATCCACCTTGCAAAAGCGTCTTCAAGATGCGCTTCTATCCTTGGTGGGACCTTCGAGTTCCTTTAGGATAGGGTCGCATCTTGGGCGTGACACATGAGCCTAAGCTTGGGGATTCCCAAGGCACCCTAAGGTAATATTCAAGGACAACCAAGCAACTAAGCTTGGGGATGCCCCAGAAGGCATCCCCTCTTTCGTCTTCATTCATCGGTAACTTTACTTGGAACTATATTTTTACTCACCACATGATATGTGTTTTGCTTGGAGTGTTATTTTCTTTTGTTAGTATTTGCTTGATGTTATGTATAATAATGTTTTGCATCTACATTTTCAATAAAAATGTCAAGGATAGCCTTTACCATGCTTGTTTTGCTAGTATACATGTTGCTGTTTGAAAACAGAAAGTTTACTGCTGTTGCAAAAATTCCCTAGAAACATAAGAGAATGGTATAATGTTGAAACTTTTTGCATATTGAGCTATGATAAATTAATCACAGTGGGAATTTTATTTCATAATTTTTGGATTTAGGTAAGTATTATGAATCTTGCATTCTTTACACACTATACTGTTTTGGCAGATTGCTGTTATGTTTGCACTGTTTGCATATGTTTGCTTGTTTAATGATTCTATTTGAGGATAGGGGTATTAAATATGCAGAGACATTTAGTATTCAATGTTGAATAATAATCTTAGTGATTTGTTACAGTAGAAGATGATAAGGTTTTGCATTGGTTTATACTAACCTATCTCACGAGTTCTTGTTGAGTTTGTTGTGGATGAAGCCTTTGATAAAAAGAAGAGAAACCATGATATGGGAGGAATTAAGGAGACATAGAAGTTCAATCTTGGGGATGACCAAGGCACCCCAAGATAATATTTCAAGAAGTATCAAGCATCTAAGCTTGGGGATGCCCCGGTAGGCATCCCACCTTTCTTCTTCAACAACTATCGGTTAGTGTCGGTTGAACCTAAGTTTTTGCTTCTTCACTTGAGTCGCGCTATCCTTGCAATGTCATTTTATTTTGCTTTGCTTGCTGTTTGAATAAAATACCAAGATCTGAAATTCTTAAATGAGAGAGAGTCTTCACATAGTTGCATAATTATTTAGCTACTCATTGATCTTCACTTATATCTTTTTTAGAGTAGTTTTTCATTTACTGGTGTGCTTCACTTATATCCTATGAGTAATTGGTTGAATGAGTTGAATGTCATAAATCTGAAATTATATATGTATCATTTTCTTATGCCATGGGGAGTAATGACTCCACATCTAAGAAGTATAGGTTGTAAATTTATTGACGGCTAGCAAGCATTGTATTAGTCATTTGAACAGTTCATGAAAGAATATTGAAGGAAGAGAGATTTCACATATAAATATATTATCGTAGACATCTTTTATAATTGTGAGCACTCATTAAGTATGACATGCTAAAGAGTTGATGTTGGACAAGGAAGACAATGTGATGGGTTATGTTTTCTCACATCTCAGTTAAAGTATATTGTCATGGATCATTCAAACATGTTGAGCTTGCCTTTCCCCCTCATGCTAGCGAAAAATTCCTAGCACCAAGTAGAGATACTACTTGTGCTTCCAAATATCCTTAAACCCAGTTTTTGCCATGTGAGTCCACCATACCTACCTATGGATTGAGTAAGATCCTTCAAGTAAGTTGTCATCGGTGCAAGCAATAAAAATTGCTCTCTAAATATGCATGACTTATTAGTGCAGAGAAAGTAAGATTTGTACGATCTTGTTATGGAAGAAATAAAAGCGACAGACTGCATAATAAAGGTCCATATAAAAGGGGCAATATAAAGTGACGTTGTTTCGCATTAAGATTGTGTGTATCTAACCCTAAAAGCGCATGACAACCTCTGCTTCCCTCTGCGAAGGGCCTATCTTTTACTTTATGTCTTATACTTTATGCAAGAGGCAAGGTGATCTTCACCCTTCCCTTTTTCATTTTATCCTTTGGCAAGAACTTTGTGTTAGGGTGATCCTGATATATATATATATCCAATTGGATGTACGTTAGCATGAACTATTATTGTTGACATCACCCAAAGGTGAATATGTTTGGAGGCAACACTATAAGCCCCTATCTTTCTCTATGTTCGATTAAAACTTTGGACCAATTAATATCACGCGAGTGTTAGCAATTGTAGAAGACTGTATGATAGTTGAATATGTGGAGTTTGCTAAATCAAAGCTCTGACATAGACCCTTCCTGAAAATAAGATGAATTGAAATTGTTTGATGACTAAGAATGAAGTTTGCTAGTTTTCAAGAAAGTTTATGGTCTATGCTTTGACATGTGAATAGCTTGTTACTTTATTATGAAAAGTTTTATGAGATGAACTAGTGCTATGACATATAAACATGCTATAAAAGGTGATTGAAATTATCATTAATCAAACTTGTGCACCTTCTAGCATTCACACTTCATAAATTCTTTCTTTATCATTTACCTACTCGAGGACGAGCAGGAATTAAGCTTGGGGATGCTGATACGTCTCCAACGTATCTATAATTTATGAAGCATTCATGCTATTTTATTATTTGTTTTGAATGATTATGGGCTTTATTATACACTTTTATATTACTTTTGGGACTAACCTATTAACCGGAGGCCCAGCCCATATTGCTGTTTTATTGCCTGTTTTAGTATTTCGAAGAAAAGGAATATCAAACGGAGTCCAAACGGAATGAAACCATCGGCAGCGTGATTTTTGGAAAGATTATGGTCCAGGAGACTTGGAGTGCAAGCCGGGGGGTCATCGAGGAAGCCACAAGACAGGGGGGCGCGCCTTACCCTCTCGTGGGCCCCTCGAGGCTCCCCCAACCGACTTATTTCGCCTATATAAGCCTACATACCCTAAAAACATCGAATATCAAGATAGATCGGGAGTTCCGCCGCCGCAAGTCTCTGTAGCCACCAGAAACCTCTCGGGAGCCCTTCTCGGCACCCTGCCGGAGGGAGGATCCTTCACCGGTGGCCATCTTCATCATCCCGGCGCTCTCCATGACGAGGAGGGAGTAGTTCACCCTCGAGGCTGAGGGTATGTACCAGTAGCTATGTGTTTGATCTCTCTCTCTCTCTCTCTCTCTCTGGTGTTCTCTCTCGTGTTCCCTCTATGGCACGATCTTGATGTATCCCGAGCTTTGCTATTGTAGTTGGATCTTATGATGTTTCTACCCCTCTACTCTCTTGTAATGGATTGAGTTTTCCCCTTTGAAGTTATCTTATCGGATTGAGTCTTTTATGATTTGAGAAGACTTGATGTATGTCTTGCCATGATTATCTGTGGTGACAATGGGATATCATGTGCCACTTGATGTATGTTTTGGTGACCAACTTGCGGGTTCCGCCCATGAACCTATGCATAGGGGTTGGCACACGTTTTCGTCTTGACTCTCCGGTAGAGACTTTGGGGCACTCTTTGAAGTACTTTGTGTTGGTTGAATAGATGAATCTGAGATTGTGTGATGCATATCGTATAATCATGCCCACGGATACTTGAGGTGACAATGGAGTATCTAGGTGACATTAGGGTTTTGGTTGATTTGTGTCTTAAGGTGTTATTCTAGTATGAACTCTATGATGGATTGAGCGGAAAGAATAGCTTCATGTTATTTTACTACGAACTCTTGAATAGATAGAACACAAAGAATAACATTGAGGTGGTTTCGTACCCTACCATAATCTCTTCGTTTGTTCTCCGCTATTAGTGGCTTTGGAGTGACTCTTTGTTGCATTTTGAGGGATTGTTATATGATCTATCTATGTTATTATTGTTGAGAGAACTTGCACTAGTGAAAGTATGAACCTTAGGCCTTGTTTCCTATCATTGAAATACCGTTTACGCTCACTTTTATCATTAGTTACCTTGCTGTTTTTATAATTTAAGATTACAAATACCTTTATCTACCATCCATATTGCACTTGTATCACCATCTCTTCGCCGAGCTAGTGCACCTATACAATTTACCATTGTATTGGGTGTGTTGGGGACACAAGAGACTCTTTGTTATTTGGTTGCAGGGTTGTTTGAGAGAGACCATCTTCATCCTACGCCTCCCATGGATTGATAAACCTTAGGTCATCCACTTGAGAGAAATTTGCTACTGTCCTACAAACCTGTGCACTTGCAGGCCCAACAACGTCTATAAGAAGAAGGTTGTGTAGTAGACATCAACCCTGAGCATAAAATAAACGAAGCGCTGGCGCCCTAAGTTATAGCATGCATGCTAGATTGAGTCTCTCCCTCGGTTAGGGTTGATAGTGCTTAGCAGCAACTAACCCCTAGCATAGAGGTCGAGTTTGCGTCTCTTTGTTCCTATCCATCCTCTTTGGTCCGCAGGGTACATAATTGTTTCCGCCAAGCCGAGTGGAAGGAAGAGAACAAGCCGGCGCTCCGGACCCGGCAAGCCAAGCTTGCCGGGGGCTGAAGACACGGAGGTCCACCCACGGCAAGCTAGGGTTGCCGAGGGCTACAAATCCAGATAAGTTTTCCTATGCCCTGTTATGCATTTCCGTATGAAGCTTGGGACGTATGGAACCTCGTTTTGTTCCAAGGCTGTCGTGCTCCCTTCATTCCTGCCGCCCGAGAACTTCTTCTCGGTTCGGAATTTGGTTGTAGCCGCGGTGGCAAGGAGGCAAGCGTAAGGCCCACCCCTACTTCGCCCCTGCCTCCGCCGAAGGCGTGGGTATGGTCGAACGGAGTAGGGGATTTGTTGAAAACAACAAGGATTTGTTCCTTGGTATGGGCTTTGCTCACACACACAAGACCCAGCAAGCACCCTTTTTTCATTAATACGTTCCATACAGGTACAGTTCGTACGGAATGTAAACATAAACAGGGAGGTTACAAGTTTTAAACCTAACTAAGGCCCGTAGGCTTACAAACTGAAAAAAGATAAGGTGCCCATAATCCCTTTCTTGTCCCTCTCCTCAGGAAATGGAACAAGAAGGCAAAAGGGCAGAAGGAGCGCCTAAGAGAGGTACGAGTAGCAGAAGGCGCCAAGAGAACATGTCAGCGGCCGCCTAAGAGGAGGCTGGTGGTGGTGGTGCCGGAGGAAGAGCTGGAAGATCAGGCAGCGGTCCATCAATACGCTACGAAGGCATCGGTGCCATCGCACTCCGACTTGACGGCTCGCCACCCACCTTCTTCGCCTTCTCCGGCCCTTTCACGCCAGCCGCCCAGGGAGGCGACCCCGAGAAGTTCAAGGAGCCGTCTCCACCGGGAGAAGGTGCCCGGTGCAGATGTTGCTGCTGCCGGCACCGCCCCGGAGCGGTGGGTCCGACACCTAGTCGGACCCGTCATCCTCCTGCCTGCTACCCTTGTCGTCGCTGCCGCTGTCCTCCTCGTCGCTCTCACTTGAGGACGAGCGTTCGTCATCCGAGGAGCTCTCCACGCAGCACTTAAGGCAAGTTCTGAAATCGCCGAAGACCTTGACGGAGAGGAGGCCATTCTCCATTAACATGAAGTAGAAAATGAGCCCCGCCATCAGACTGTGGATGCGAGCGAAGGTCTTCCATCCGCGGTGAAGATACATGACGTGAGGGGCTGGGAAATCAACATCGACCCATGTACCGCTATTGCCGCAACCCCTCATGTGCAGCCTCAGCGCCTGCGGCGGGTCAAGCTCAATCTCCCGAGCGAATGGGGTCAGGAGAAGAAGACGACGGCGCGCCGGCCGGCATAGCCTGATGAAGAACTCACAAGCGTTGTCCTTGACGTGGCCCTCCATTGGGGGAAGGACCGCTGGCGGAGGCGAGGCCGGTGCGCCACCCCGTCCTCCTCTTCCCTGAGCACCGCGACGGCCTCGGCCTTGCCCCCTCCCCCTTCCCCTTGCGGCCGGCTGTGTGAAAGCACAAGTGCTCCCTGGGTGATTTTGGTAATTAATGTCAACATATCTCTTGTTGGACTAACACTTTTACCTAGTATGTTTTAGATAAGTTCACCAATGAAGTGGCATGGACTAAAGGATGTGGAACCCCTTCAAGATGCCAAGGACAAAGGATTGGCTCAAGCTTCAAGCACAAGACTCTACATTTTCTATTTTAGTGATCCAAGATCACATTGAGTCTATAGGAAAAGCCAATACTATCAAGAAGGGATGAGGTGTTGCTTAATGAGGTTCTTGCTCAAAGTTCTTAGTGATATGCTCCAAAACCCTCAATTACTTTCTCACATCCACATATGACCTAAACCAAAAGTCAAACTCGTCCCCACCGATTCTTTCTATCCGGCGCCACCGAGTTGAGATGTCATAGCCACTGCCACAAACCCTAGGAAAATCGGTCTCACCGATAGGGATCTCGGTCTCACCGAGATGGGATTGCAATCTCTCTATATGTCCATTACCAAAATCGGTCTCACCGAGTTTGTGTAACCAGTCCTACCGAGATTGCAATGTAAACTCTCTGGTTCCCTTTTGTAACATTTCGGTCTCACCAAAATGAGTGAAACGGTCCCACCGAGTTTACCTGACCAACTCTCTCGTTAGCTTATTACCAAAATCGGTCCCACCGAGTTTGTGTAATCGGTCTCACCGAGATTATGTTATGCCCTAACCCTAACCATATTGGTCCTACCGAGTTGCATGTCAGTCCCACCAAAAATCCTAACGGTCACTAGATTTGCTGAATCGGTCCGACCGAGTTTCTCAATTCGGTCCCACCGAGATTGGCAAGTTGTGTGTAATGGCCAGATTTTGTGTGGAGGCTATATATACCCCTCCACCTCCTCTTCATTCGTGGAGAGAGCCATCAAAACGAACCTACACTTCCAACTTACATTTTCTGAGAGAGAACCACCTACTCATGTGTTGAGACCAAGATATTCCATTCCTACCATATGAATCTTGATCTCTAGCCTTTCCCAAGTTGCTTTCCACTCAAATCTTCTTTCCACCAAATCCAAATCCCGTGAGAAAGAGTTGAGTGTTGGGGAGACTATTATTTGAAGCACAAGAGCAAGGAGTTCATCATCAACACACCATTTGTTACTTCTTGGAGAGTGGTGTCTCCTAGATTGGCTAGGTGTCACTTGGGAGCCTCCGACAAGATTATGGAGTTGAACCAAGGAGTTTGTAAGGGCAAGGAGATCGCCTACTTCGTGAAGATCTACCGCTAGTGAGGCAAGTCCTTCCTGGGCGACGACCATGGTGGGATAGACAAGGTTGCTTCTTTGTGGACCCTTCTTGGGTGGAGCCCTCCGTGGACTCGCGCAGCCATTACCCTTCGTGGGTTGAAGTCTCCATCAACGTGGATGTACGATAGCACCACCTATCGGAACCACGACAAAAACATCCGTGTCTCCAATTGCGTTTGATTTCTCCAATCCCATCCCTTTACATTCTTGCAAGTTGCATGCTTTACTTTCCATTGCTCATATACTCTCTGCATGCTTGCTTGATATGTATTGTGATTGTTAAACTTGTGCCAAAACTCCACTTAAACTTAAAGAAATTAAAAACTGCAACTTTTGGCATGAAGTGTCTAATCACCCCCCTCTAGACACCTCTTCTCGATCCTTTCAATTGGTATTAGAGCATTGGTCTCCATTGCTTTGGTTTAATCACCATTGGAGGAAGATGGATGAGTCTACTTTGGGGAGTCTTAGACATAGAGTGCCTATACTTGATGGAGAGTATTTTCATGAGTGGAAAAATGAGATGCTTGTGATTTTCAATCAATATCATTTGAACAAGTACATTGCTAGCCCTTGTGCACCTCATGTTGATCCTATGCATCCTACCCTTGATGAGTCAATTGACATGATCAGGAATCTTAGAACTGTTAATCTTATCACTAGAGGCTTGCCTAGAAACTTGATTGGAAACTTGCCTACTCTTGAGTGTGCCTACACTATATGGAAATTTCTTGAGGAACGATTTCCGGATTATTCCCTGAAAAATCTAGATGAAATTCTTCATAAGTCTATTGCCTTAAGTAAGATGAATACCAATGATCCTATGTTTGGTGATTGTCTATTCAAACTTACAACTTTTATGCGTACCAAAGGAAATTTTGGAATTATTAGTGACATTATTTCCGAAGCTATTAATATTCAGAAAGAAGATCATTGTCAAACTCATTCTAACGAATCACCCTCTCAAGGAATTGATCCACCACATGACGATGTTGAACATGGATACTATGATGAGGATGATGATAGTGACTTTGATCTTGATGATGTAATGAGACACTTTGGTCTTATGGCAAATCTTCAGGGATATATGGCAGGAGGAAAGGAATGGGTTCTTGACAGTGGATGTACCGATCACATGACCGGAGATAAAGATATGTTTCGTGAGCTTGCTAAAAACGATGGTCCTTGAAAGTATGTCACTTTCGGCGACAACTCAAAGGGTAAGGTGGTTGGCCTCGGTAAGGTGTCCATCTCACATGGTAGCTCCATTCAAAATGTCATGCTCGTTGAATCTCTTGGCTACAACTTACTTTCAGTATCTAGACTTGCTGATTTCGGTTTCAATGTCCTATTTACTAAAGTAGATTGCCAAGTGTTTAGTAGAGATAATCATAAAATGGTCTTTGCCGGTATATGTAGAGGTGACCTTTACATTGTTGATTTCACTAAAAAGGCTCAACCTAGAACTTGCTTTATTGCTAAATCCTCTAAAGGTTGGTTATGGCATAGACGATTAGGTCATGTTGGCATGCGAAATCTTGACAAGCTTATTAAAGGAAATCATATCCTTGGTGTTAATGATGTCATATTTGATAAGTATAGACTTTGCAGTGCTTGTCAAGCAGGCAAACAAGTTGGAGGAAGGCATCCCGTAAAGAACATCATGACCACAAGGAGGCCACTCGAGCTACTTCACATGGATCTCTTTGGTCCCAACGCTTATAAGAGTCTCGGTGGAAATTCTTTTGGTCTAGTTATAGTTGATGATTTTTCAAGATTTACGTGGGTGTTCTTTCTCGATGATAAATCGCAGGTCCAAAAGATCTTCAAAAACTTCGCTAGGAAGGCCCAAAATCAATTTGAAGTGAAGATCAAGAAGGTTCACAGCGACAATGGAACGGAGTTCAAGAACGCAAATGTGGACACCTTTCTTGACGAAGAAGGGATTTCACATGAGTTATCGGCTACGTACACACCTCAACAAAATGGAGTTGTTGAGAGGAAGAACCAGACGCTAATTGAAATGGCAATAACGATGCCTGATGAGTACAAGACACCGAAGCACTTTTGGGCAGAAGCGGTTGAGACAGCTTGTCATGTAACAAATCGCTTGTATCTTCACAAGCTACTCGGCAAGACGACATACAAGCTCCTCACCGGTAACAAACCCCAAGTTGGATACTTTCAAGTATTTGGCTCAAAGTGCTACATTCTTGATAAGTGTCGTCATTCTAAATTTGCTCCTAAGTCTCATGAAGGTTTCCTACTTGGTTATGGCTCAAACTCTCACACTTACCGTGTCTACACCAATTTCACTCGAAAGGTTGAAGAAACGGTAGATGTGAAGTTTGATGAATCTAACGGCTCGCAAGTAGAGCAATTGCCAATTGATGTAGGAGACAAACACCCCTCGGAAGCAATCCAAGACTTGTCTATTGGCAAGATTCGTCCAACGGAGGTGAAGGAGAGTAACTTGTCCGTCCAAGTGGAAGCTTCTACCCCACGACAAGGTGAACAAAGAGTTGATACGGAAGCATCCACAAGTGGGACACGCCAAGATGAAGAAAACGAGGAAGTACACCAAGAACGTCAACAACCTCCTTCTCCACCACGACAAGAGAACGACATCGCCAACAATGAAGAAGACCAAGAAGAAGAACAAGATGAAGAAGATGTTCAACCAAGACCCAAGCAAAAGCTTTCACGAGTTCAAGCAAGAATTGCTAAAGACCATCCGTCGAGCAAATCTACAATGGTATCCAAACCGGGAGAATCACTCGCTCTAAAACTCGTTTAGCTAACTTTTGTGAACACTATTCATTCATCTCTAGCATTGAACCTATGAAGGTTGAAGAAGCATTGGAAGATCCAGAATGGATAAACGCTATGCATGAAGAGCTACACAACTTTGAGAGGAATCATGTTTGGACATTGGTTGAGAAGCCCGACAACAACCACAACATCATTGGTACCAAATGGGTGTTTCGCAACAAGCAAGATGAAGATGGACAAGTAGTTCGCAACAAAGCATGTCTCGTCGCCCAAGGCTAGACACAAGTCGGAGGTATGGACTATGGTGAGACTTATGCTCCCGTTGCTAGACTTGAGTCCATTCGCATCTTACTTGCCTATGCTAATCACCATGATATCACCTTGTACCAAATGGACATTAAAAGTGCTTTTCTAAATGGTGAAATAGAGGAGGAAGTCTATGTTAAACAACCTCCCGGCTTTGTCGATCCTAAGAAACCTAATCATGTTTACAAACTTCACAAAGCTCTTTATGGACTTAAACAAGCTCCTAGAGCTTGGTATAAATGCTTGACCAAGTTCCTTATTGAAAAAGGCTTTGAAATTGGAAAATTTTATTCTACACTTTTTACTAAAAGGGTCAATGGAGAATTATTTGTATGCCAAATTTATGTCGATGATATTATATTTGGATCAACTAACCCTCATTTTAGTGAGAAGTTTGGAAAGCTAATGTTGGAGAAGTTTGAGATGTCGATGATGAGTGAACTCAAATTCTTTCTTGGGTTGCAAATCAAGCAAACTAAGGAAGGTACTTTTGTCTCTCAAACGAAGTACACCAAGGACTTATTCAAGAAGTTCAATATGCAAGAATGCAAAGGTATGTCTACACCCATGCCTACTAGTGGACATCTTGATTTGACCAAAGATGGTGAACCGGTTGATCAAAAGGTTTATCGCTCTATGATTGGTTCATTGTTATACCTATGTGCTTCATGTCCCGATATTATGCGTGCATGTGTGCATGATATCAAGCTGCACCTAAAGAATGTCATCTTAAGGCTGTGAAAAGGATAGTGAGATACTTAATTCATACACCAAATTTTGGCATTTGGTATCCTAAGAGGGCCTCTTTCGATCTTGTTGGCTACTCCGACTCGGACTATGCCGGTGACAAGGTTGACAGAAAGTCCACTTCGGGTACTTGTCAATTCCTTGGTAGATCTCTTGTGTCTTGGTCTTCCAAGAAACAAAACTCGGAATCCTTATCCACCGCTGAAGCGGAATACATTGCCGCTGGTTCATGTTGTGCTCAATTACTCTAGATGACCCAAACTCTTAAAGATTATGGGATATATGTGAAACATGTTCCATTACTTGTGACAATGAGAGTGCAATCAATATTGCGCACAATCCCGTGCAACATTCTCGAACTAAGCATATTGAAGTTCGTCATCATTTCATTTGAGATCATGTTGCCAAAGGGGACATTAATCTTAAGCATGTTCGCACTAAAAAACAATTAGCGGATATTTTCACTAAACCTCTTGATGAGAAAGTGTTTTGCAGGTTGAGAGGTGAATTGAACATCATTGATGCTTCAAACTTGGAGTAGGAACTCCATTTGATACATGCAAGACATGAGCCTATGACTAATCCTTGATAGTTCTCTTATGATGATAATCTTACGTCTTGGATATATTTGCACCTTGCATGTTATCTAACCCTTGTAGGAACTTGGATGAATCTAAATCTATGAGATTGTAACTCACTCACATCTTGAGCAATCTCTACATCACCAAGTCTCTACATAATGGTGGTTGAAGACAAGAAAGCACGAAACCATTCAAACATATCCTTTGACAAATTTATTATTGAGATTCATGATTGTCATCTTGGATACACAAGTGCTCTTCCTTGCAAAAACTAACCCATGTAGGTAGATGGACTCAAATTCCAAGTGGTGCTCCCAACTCTTGATGAGCTACATCAACCTTGAGCAACCCACACAAGTTCAACTACATGATCACGATCAACACCACCACCCAAGGTATGTTATTCCATCTTAGAGAATCTTTACTCCAAGTCATGAGTCAAAGCAACTCGACAAGATATGAATACATCAAGATGCTTAAATGAAAAATGGTAACCCCATTTTGAGCTTAAACGATGGGTATGTGTAGGACCTTGAAGTATGTCTAGAGGGGGGGGGGTGATTAGACTACCTGACCAAATAAAAGCTATGCCTTTTCCCAATTCTAGTCTTTGGCAGATTTTAGCAAACTTAGCACAAGTCAAGCAATCTTAACACAATTCAAGAAAGCATGCAAAGAGTATATGAGCAGCGGAAAATAAAGCATGCAACTTGCAAGAATATAAAGGGAAGGGTTTGGAGATTTCAAATGCAATTTGGAGACACAGTGATTTTTGAGCCGTGGTTCTGATAGGTGGTGCTATCGTACATCCACGTTGATGGAGACTTCAACCCACGAAGGGTAACTGCTGCGCGAGTCCACGGAGGGCTCCACCCAAGAAGGGTCCACGAAGAAGCAACCTTGTCTATCCCACCATGTCCGTCGCCCACGAAGGACTTGCCTCACTAGCGGTAGATCTTCACGAAGTAGGCGATCTCCTTGCCCTTACAAACTCCTTGGTTCAACTCCACAATCTGGTCGGAGGCTCCCAAGTGACACCTAGCCAATCTAGGAGACACCACTCTCCAAGAAGTAACAAATGGTGTGTTGATGATGAACTCCTTGCTCTTGTGCTTCAAATGATAGTCTCCCCAACACTCAACTCTCTCTCATAGGATTTGGATTTGGTGGAAAGAAGATTTGAGTGGAAAGCAACTTGGGGAAGGCTAGAGATCAAGATTCATATGGTAGGAATGGAATATATTGGTCTCAACACATGAGTAGGTGGTTCTCTCTCAGAAATGGTAAGTTGTAAGTGTAGGTTTGTTCTGATGGCTCTCTTCACGAATGAAGAGGAGGTGGAGGGGTATATATAGCCTCCACATAAAATCTAACCGTTACACACAATTTACCAATCTCGGTAGGACCGAATTAACAAACTCAGTCAGACCGATTTAGTAAACCTAGTGACCGTTAGGCTTTTCGGTGGGACTGACATGCAACTCGGTAGGACCGATATGGTTAGGGTTAGGGCATAACGTAATCTCGGTGAGACCGATTACACAAACTCGGTGAGACCGATTTTGGTAATAAGCTAACTAGAGAGTTGGTCAGGTAAACTCGGTGGGACCGGTTCGCTCTTTTCGGTGAGACCGAAATGTTACAAAAAGGAAACAGAGAGTTTACATTGCAATCTCGGTGGTACCGATCGCTCGTCTCGGTTAGACCGAAACTTTACGAAGGGAAAAAGAGAGATTACAATCCATCTCAGTGAGACCGAGATCCCTATCGGTGAGACCAATTTGCCTAGGGTTTGTGGCAGTGGCTATGACATCTGAACTCGGTGGCGCCAGATAGAAAGAATCGGTGCAGCCGAGTTTGACTTTAGGTTTAGGTCATATGTGGATTTGGGAAAGTAGTTGAGGGTTTTGGAGCATATCACTAAGCACTATGAAGCAAGAAACTCATTAAGCAACACCTCATCCTTCCTTGATAGTATTGGCTTTTCCAATAGACTCAATGTGATCTAGGATCACTAAAATATAAAATTTAGAGTCTTGAGCCAATCCTTTTATCCTTAGTATTTTGAGGGATCCACTTTTCTCATCCATGCCATGCCATTCATTGAGCTTTCCTGAAATATTTGTCTTGGAATAATATTAGCTCAATGAGCTATATGTTGTTAGGAATTACCAAAACCACCTAGGGATAGTTGCACTTTCAGTATGACCTATGATCGAGTGATCTCACTTGACTCCTAAGTC
This sequence comes from Triticum dicoccoides, assembly GCF_002162155.2. NCBI lineage: Eukaryota > Viridiplantae > Streptophyta > Magnoliopsida > Poales > Poaceae > Triticum > Triticum dicoccoides. The sequence continues at coordinate 408,843,716 of NC_041393.1, forward strand.
AATATACTCTAACATAGGTGACTTTGTCGCTGACCAATTCTAGATGAAGTTCTCTTGTGTTCTTTTCTGTGCTCTTGCATTTGTCTCAAGCATATTTGTTTCCCCTTTAAAAAAACTTCATCTAGATTTCTTTTAAGTTTCTTCTCTTTTATTTTTTGTTCTGCATTCCCTGCATCCAATTCCTTGCAAATCCTTGTGAGATCTTACTTGTCTAGTGAGCTGAGGTGACAAGTGTTTTCTCTGTGATGAATTCAGTCACACCATTCCCTTGTTTTCGGTCCAACAGAATCCTTTAGGTGCAACCGAAGCATACAACTCGGTTCCACCAAATTCACTACAGGAAAGACATTTTGCCACTAGTTCCTGCATTACTTTTAATCCAGCTTCACTCCGTAAATCTTGTCCTCTACCAGCATCACCTTTAATTTGTCGCTTTGTGCTGTGACTCAAGGACCAAACCCACTCACGACAAATTCCAGAAGACCCTTCTTGGAAATTGATGTCTAAGGGGGAGAAGGAGATCACATCAAAGCTTAATCATATCTCTAGGGGGAGAGAATACTCAAGGATCCCAGATGCTTGGTGCTCAAGAGGATAGATGTTACATGTCTTCTAGAGGGGAAAGACATGTTCATATGTGCTTATTTGCATTAGCTCTATTCATTTATTTCTTTGAGCTCTGATTTTCTGTTCCCTATCTTCTCCCAGTATCCCATGCTAGATTCAGGGGGAGCAAGACATTTAAGGGAAATAAATTCTTTAAATTCATTGCACATCTTTACCTTCGGGGACATGTCTATATCCAATGTGGTACTTGGTACTCACTCTCTACATGTCATCCCAGTCTTGGTACTCTTGTGGTTTCTTCTTGTTTGCTCTGGCTAGTAGATGCATCTGTGTTATCTAACCTTATTTTCACAGGTTCATTCTATCCTAAGCCAACTCAAGACCACAAGGTAAATATATGCATCACAGTCATGTGTATGAGGAATTCTTGCTGATGTACATACTGTTTGCAAGAAGGACTCATGAGCATGAAGGTACATTTCCCACAATTCTTAGCTCTGATGCATATAGCCAAGATACATGTAACACATTGCCTACTCTGTCATGACTATGCATTCACATGCTTCTATATTCCATATTCACATGATTGCATACATGTAGGGGGAGCCCATGCATGTTACATGTCTTTTCAAAGCTTTACTTGTTATTGACTATATATCCTCTATCTAAAGCTTTGATGTATGTTGTCATCAATTACCAAAAAGGGGGAGACTGAAAGAACAAGTGCTCCCTGGGTGATTTTGGTAATTAATGTGAACATATCTCTTGTTGGACTAACACTTTTACCTAGTATATTTCAGATAAGTTCAACAATGAAGTGGCATGGACTAATGGATGTGGAACCCCTTCAAGATGCTAAGGACAAAGGATTGGCTCAAGCTTCAAGCACAAGACTCTACATTTTCTATTTTAGTGATCCAAGATCACATTGAGTCTATAGGAAAAGCCAATACTATCAAGAAGGGATGAGGTGTTGCTTAATGAGGTTCTTGCTCAAAGTGCGTAGTGATATGCTCCAAAACCCTCAATTACTTTCTCACATCCACATATGACCTAAACCAAAAGTCAAACTCGGCCCCACCGATTCTTTCTATCCGGCGCCACCGAGTTGAGATGTCATAGCCACTGCCACAAACCCTAGACAAATCGGTCTCACCGATAGGGATCTCGGTCTCATCAAGATGGGATTGCAATCTCTCTGTATGTCCATTACCAAAATCGGTCTCACTGAGTTTGTGTAACCGGTCCTACCGAGATTGCAATGTAAACTCTCTGGTTCCCTTTTGTAACATTTTCGTCTCACTGAAATGAGCGAAACGGTCCCACCGAGTTTACCTGACCAACTCTCTGGTTAGCTTATTACCAAAATCGGTCCCACCGAGTTTGTGTAATCGGTCTCATCGAGATTATGTTATGCCCTAACCCTAACCATATCGGTCCTACCGAGTTGCATGTCGGTCCCACCGAAAATCCTAACGGTCACTAGATTTGCTGAATCGGTCCGACCAAGTTTCTCAATTCGGTCCCACCGAGATTGTCAAGTTGTGTGTAACGGTTAGATTTTGTGTGGAGGCTATATATACCCCTCCACCTCATCTTCATTCGTGGAGAGAGCCATCAGAGTGAACCTACACTTCCAACTTACATTTTCTGAGAGAGAACCACCTACTCATGTGTTGAGAACCATCAGAGTGAATCTTGATCTCTAGCCTTTCCCAAGTTGCTTTCCACTCAAATCTTCTTTCCACCAAATCCAAATCCTGTGAGAGAGAGTTGAGTGTTGGGGAGACTATCATTTGAAGCACAAGAGCAAGGAGTTAATCATCAACACACCATTTTTTACTTCTTGGAGAGTGGTGTCTCCTAGATTGGCTAGGTGTCATATGGGAGCCTCCGACAAGATTGTGGAGTTGAACTAAGGAGTTTGTAAGGGCAAGTAGATCTCCTACTTCGTAAAGATCTACCGCTAGTGAGGCAAGTCCTTCATGGGCGACGGCCATGGTGGGATAGACAAGGTTGCTTCTTCGTGGACCCTTCTTGGGTGGAGCCCTCCGTGGAGTCGCGCAGCCATTACCCTTCGTGGGTTGAAGTCTCCATCAACGTGGATGTACGATAGCACCACTTATCGGAACCACGACAAAAACATCCGTGTGTCCAATTGTGTTTGATTTCTCCAATCCCATCCCTTTACATTCTTGCAAGTTGCATGCTTTACTTTCCACTGCTCATATACTCTTTGCATGCTTGCTTGATATGTATTGTGATTGTTAAACTTGTGGCAAAACTCCACTTAAACTTAAAGAAATTAAAAACTGCCACTTTTGGCATGAAGTGTCTAATCATCCCCTAGACACCTCTTCTTGATCCTTTCACTGTGCCGCCACAGGCTCTTGGGGAGGAGCAACGCATTGTCAAGCAGAGACCCTCGCTGCCACCAATGAGGCATCAACACGCCCTCTCGCCATGACAGAAGGGAGGAAGGAGCAGGGATGGGGAGGGGCGGATGGCAAAGGACTGAGAGGCGCCATCCCTCCCGTTCCCCTCGTTATAAAGGGACGGGGTCGGGGCTCGGCCGCCCCTTGTCGGTGTCAAAACCGGTGGATCTCGGGTAGGGGGTCCCGAACTGTGCGTCTAAGGCTAATGGTAACAGGAGGCTAGGGACACGATGTTTACCCAGGTTCGGGCCCTCTCGATGGAGGTAATACCCTACTTCCTGCTTGATTGATCTTGATGATATGAGTATACAAGAGTTGATCTACCACGAGATCAGAGAGGCTAAATCCTAGAAGCTAGCCTATGGTATGATTGTTGTATATTGAGTCCTACGGACTAAACCCTCCGATTTATATAGACACCGAAGGGGGCTAGGGTTACACAGGGTCGGTTTATAGAGGAAGAGATCTACATCCGGATCGCCAAGCTTGCCTTCCACGCCAAGGAGAGTCCCATCCGGACACGGGACGAAGTCTTCTATCTTGTATCTTCATAGTCCAACAGTCTGGCCAAAGTACATAGTCCGGCTGTCCGGATACCCCCTTATCCAGGACTCCCTCAGTAGCCCCCGAACCAGGCTTCAATGACAATGAGTCCGGCACGCAGATTGTCTTCGGCATTGCAAGGCGGGTTCTTCTCCAAACCCGGTGCACCCGTCGTGGTGAATAGTGTTCGGCCTCCCAGTAAGGTTATACTCCTCGGCTTCTGTGCTTCAATAATGGCTACCTCCACGTGTCAACCGAAGACGAGGGGCCGGGGCGTTTTTGTATTTGACACCCTAATCCCGTAGGTCAGCCGTCTATTTGAGGAGACGGGGATCTTCAGATCCAAATCATACCATCTTCCCCCAAGCAAGCATTCCGCAGAGCGCGCCCAGAAGAGGCCATCCCATCATGACCGGTCGCCGTAGCCCTGCTCGCCGCTCCCCCAGCTCGAAGCCAGGGGATTGGGAAAAGTGTTCCATCTCTCACAGCCGCCTAATAGAGCTGCAGACCAAAGGGTTCCTTCCACCCGCATACATGGTCCCCGTCCGATCCGGACTAGCCACCTATAATGGTGGGGAGCAAGCGGAGAGATTCCCTAACCCATCTCGGGGGGAGCGGGTATGCCTTGTCCCATATCTGCCAAGAGGCGTCGGGTTTCCAATCCACCCATTCCTCCACAGGCTCCTGGAGTTCTACGGTCTCCAGTTGCATAATCTTACCCCTGCCTCCATATTGTACATTGCGGGCTACGTCGCCCTCTGCGAGCTATTCCTGGGGTGCGAAGCTCATTTCGAGCTATGGAAGAGGTTATTTTGCCTCGTCCCCCACAACCAGGAGGGATCTATATATCAAGTGGGCAGAGCCGAAATATGGCGCATCACCCATACTGGATACATGTCCGGTACTCCAAAGAAGGCGTCCGAAGACTGGCCCTCAGAGTGGTTTTATGTTGATGATGTTCCCCTTCCGGACCCAGTCCGGACGGGCCTTCCTGAGTTCACCAATACTCCGCTGAAGAAGCGCCAAAGCTGGCACCCTCAGAGCCCCCACGAGGAAGAAAACAGGGAAGTCTTCTATCTGATGAGCCGGATACAAACCTGGCCAAATCAGGATTGACAATAATCAAAGTTATGTCAATATTCATAATAAGGGGAGTGCAGCCACTTCAATATAGGGGAAAACCCATGTGGCACTTCAATGGAGAAGACGATGCCTCCCGCTGCGGTCGCAAAGGTCCGGCTCCGCCACATCTTTAGCGAGGATAATGTCCGAATTGTACAAAGGAGAATAAGAGGAGTTCCTCCGCATCAAACTGCAGGACGGATTTTCCATATATAACCCCCGAAGGTAGGTAAGTTGTCATCTTTTACTCGACTCTATTCGTTCTCACCTTCTTTGTCCCAATTATTTACCTTGCCGTTTCAAAACAGGAACTAAGAAGGGCTGTGAAAGAGTTCAACAGCCCCTCTCCGCAGCCAGAGGATCCCGGCCGGGCTCTCGACCCCAGACTTGAAGAAGATCCGGACATATCCGTGGAATTCGTCGATGGGACCTTCTATCAGGCAAGCAGTGGCGGCTCTTTAGTGGCCATCATCGCGGATTACCTCGGATTGCTTTCCGTGTCGCACGTAAGTAATATCGGGGTTCCAACCTTCCGAAAGAATTCCTTCGTTTTGCCGTACCTTAAGCTCACATGTCGTACTTATATAGAAACGGCAGTCGGGACACTGTGCAGAACCCGCTGGTGCCTCTCAGCAAGAGGCGCCTAGGCAAGGTAGGCTTAAACGGAAGGCGGTTAGGAGTGATACGCAGACGCAGAGGTATTCATCAAACTTGCCCCGTGGTTTATTTGGTCTTTTTGTCAAGGCGTGATGGCTTTAATTATGTCTGGACAGGAAACGTTGGACTATATCCGGGGACCCTACCGGCCACGCCTCCAGCAGCCGGATTCCTGGACCGGATTCACGGGCGGAGGCGGACGTGCGGACAGTGCCAAACTGTCCGCCTGTGGAGGATACAGATATGCTTTCCGCCACAAATTCAGAAGTGGAGAGCGCCATGAATCACCGGCACCGACGGGCCATACTCCGCGGTGGTATTTTTTCCAAAGAGGCGTTCAATGCCTTCAATTTTGGACACGCTTATATCCGCGGTGCTCAAGATGGACTTGCCAGAGCAACGGACCAATATGTGAAGGACATACGGGTAACAAAATTTAATAAGTATGCATAGTAGTAGCCCTGAGACTTGAAACAGTTGGCACAACTTATTTAAGGATCATCAAATGCATAGGTTCTTGTAGAGAAGAATGCCCAGTTGTCTCAGGAGCTGGAGGAGTGTAAGGCTCAAATGAAGGCCAATGTAGCCGAACAAGAGGAGTCCAAGAAGGCTTCTTCTGGTAATAATTTCCTTCTACCAGTTTGTATGTTCGGCATGGTTTATAAATCTGACGAAAGATTCGGCAGACAATCCCGGAGGAAATCCGGAGACTATGGGAAATAATGAGCTGCATCTGCGGAGTTAGTTGACGGCGGGCGAACGCATGCTGACGCAGTCTATTCTGGAGAAGAATAAGCTGCAAGATGCGAATCTCCAACTGAGCATCGAATTGAAAGATGTTTGGGCTCCGTGAAGGAGAACCGGAGGCTTCGACTCGGCATTTATAGTAAGTGCTTTGAATGAACTGTGGTATAGTTCGGCGAGGAGGCGTATTGACAGAGTTATGTCTGCAGGTATGTTAACGGGACGCCCTGAAGAGGAGATGCCCGGGTCTGCAGGCGATATGCTGCAAGAGCTTTCACAACTGCACGAATGAGCTCGGCAGGTGATGCAGGGTATTGCCCAAGCTTTGTGGCCGTCCGCTTCCCTGCCAGGAGGCATGAGCGAACTTGTAGAGATGCTCAAAGGAGCACGGCGGTGCTTCCTATTATGGAAGATATTAGCTTGCCGGCAAGGTGTGAGAGAAGTGTGGGCCATGGTGAAGACGCGATACGCCAAGGCTGACCCGAACCATATGGCCGAAGTCGGACCGGCTTGGTCAGATGGACAAGAGATACCCGTTAGTTTAGTATATGATCAAGTAGCATTAGCTGCAAAGTATTCCCAGCAGGATTGTAAGCTAGACAGCCTGTTGGATGGTATAGAGGAAGAGTACAGCCAGTCTATATGATTATGTAATTTTGAATGGGCTCATGTACTCCCAAGCCGGATTGAAAATCATTTGTCATGGCAGACCTTTTCACTTCAGCCCCCGATCCGACAGTCCGGGGTGTGTCCGAATACCCACACAGTAATGAAAAACCGGGGTATGCGTGGAAACCAGGCGTAGGGGTCATAAGTGCTTGAACAGACAAGTACCCAACTAGTTATGTTATATTACATGGATAGTAAGAAACATCTTCCAAAGAGAATAATTCCATTAGGGGTTCGTTTCTCTGGGTACGCATGCATCGATGTGCATGTCCGAACTGCGAACAAAAGTGCAGGAAACAAAACAACTGGGTATTTTCGTTGTTAGGAACGAGAACATCTTTTGTTCACCGACTGAATATTCCCTTAAGAACGCTAGCTTTCAGCTTCACCCAGTCTGAGGTACACATCCGACTCAACCGGCAGTAACAATCGCAGAGGTGCTCCCCTTATGCCCTAGCCGAATAAACGGGAACGTAGGGCATAAATACAAGAGCCAGGTAACCCAGCATGGCCAAAACTTAAGTCATATCGATGCATATAATGGTGAAGAAAAGACACATATGGAAAGAAAAATGCATATGTGGCTAGCAAGAAGCCATTAAAGTAGTTATATTTAGCTTCCGAATAGGAAGCCCCCAGGTATAGTGTGCACGCATAATGCGGCCGGAGTGCTCAGGGCATCCGTACATTTTTAAGGTTGTATATATATAAAAAAAGAAAAAAGGGGCGAGAAAGGAGGAAAGAGAACATAATTGAAGAGGCGGAGTGAAGGAGACGAACACTGGGTTCGGTGCTAGGCGTAGAATCTCTAGAGTCTGGACGCGTTCCATGGGTTCGGCTCGAGTCTGTTGTCAGATGCACTGCGCAGACGGTACGCTCCTCCGGTGAGAACTTTATCAATGATGAAGCGACCCTCCCACTTGGGTTTGAGCTTGTCCTTCTTCTTCTCAGGTAGGCGTAGAATGAGTTCGCCAATGTTATAAGTTTTGGCCCGTACTTCTCTGCTTTGATACCTTCGAGCCTGTTGCTGATAGAATGCGGAACGGGCTTTAGCGACATCACGCTCCTCCTCCAAAGCATCTAAGTTGTCCTTCCGGTCTAGCTCGGCTTCCTTCTCTTCATACATGCGCACGGAAGGTGAGTCATGAATTATATCGCAGGGCAGCACTGCTTCTGCGCCGTATACCATGAAAAATGGTGTGTATCCGGTGGTGCGATTCGGCATGGTTCGCAGCCCCCAGAGTACGGAGTCGAGTTCCTCGACCCAATGCGTGTCTGATTCCTTCAAGGATCGCACTAGTCTGGGTTTGATGCCGCTCATAATAAGACCATTTGCACGTTCGACCTGACCGTTTGTTTGGGGGTGATAGACAGAGGCGTAGTCGAGCTTAATGCCCATTTTGCCACACCAGGCTTTCACCTCCTCGGCTGTAAAATTCGAGCCATTGTCAGTAATGATACTGTGGGGGACACCGTAATGGTGTGCAACCTCCGATATGAAGTCTATCACTAGTCTGGATTCAACAGTTTTAACTGCTTTGGCTTCTATCCATTTGGTGAACTTTTCCACCATGACCAATAAGTATTTTTTCTTATGGCTTCCCCCTTTAAGGGGTCCCACCATATCCAGCCCCTAGACCGCGAAGGGACAAGTTATGGGGATTGTTTGGAGACTGGTAGGGGGCATATGGCTCTGATTGGCAAATAGTTGACAACCAACGCAATGTTGGACAAGGTCCTGTGCGTCCGCCCGGGCTGTCGGCCAGTAGAATCCTGTCCAAAAGGCCTTGCTTACGAGAGCTCGGGCTGCTGCGTGGTGCCCGCCTAGTCCGGGATGGATTTCGGCTAAGAGCTGCCGCCCTTCCTCTTCGAAGATGCATCGTTGGAGCACTCCGGTGGCGCTCTTCTTGTAGAGCTCTCCTTCATGGACTTTGTAGGCTTTAGAGCATCGCACAATACAACACGCCTCATTTTGGTCCTCGGGGAGCTCTTGCCTATTAAGGTAGGCCAAGAAGGTCTTGGTCCACGGGGCGATGACAACCATTATTTCGTGGGACGAAGATGTTATTTTGGTGGAGGAGCCTCCGATTACGTCCGAATGTTCGGAATCTGGGGTTGTGTTCGGGGCCGGATTCATATTGCCGGACTCCCTTTCCCATGCCACGGACGGCTTGAACAGCCTTTCGAGGAAGATATTAGGTGGGATGGGGTCGCGTTTAGCGCCGATGCGGGCGAGGATATCGGCCGCTTGGTTATTTTCTCTGGCCACATGGTGGAATTCGAGCCCCTCGAACCAGGCTGACATTTTGAGGACGGCATTGCAATAAGCCGCCATTTTCGGGTCCTTGGCGTCAAAGTCTCCATTTACCTAAGATATTGCGAGGTTTGAGTCCCCGCGCACTTCGAGGCGTTGGATGCCCATGGAGACTGCCATCCGAAGACCATGCAACAGAGCCTCATATTTGGCTGCGTTGTTGGAGTCTGTGTATAATATTTGGAGGACGTACTGCACCGTGTCTCCGGTGGGGGATGTCAGGACGACACCCGCTCCCAATCCGACCAGCATTTTGGAGCCGTCTAAATGCATGATCCAATTTGAGTTTGCGTCGTACTCTTTAGGGAGTTCGGCTTCTGTCCATTCAGCGACGAAGTCAGCCAGTACTTGCGACTTAATGGCCCGTCGTGGTTTGTATGTTATGTCGAACGGAAGGAGCTCAATAGCCCATTTAGCAATTCGGCATGTTGCGTTGCGGTTATTTATTATATCATTGAGTGGTACTTCGGAGGCCACCGTGATCGAACACTCTTGAAAGTAGTGTCGTAGTTTCCGGGATGCCATCAAGACCATGCACGCTATCTTTTGATAGTGTGGGTGCCGAGATTTGCATGGAGTGGGGACAGTGGACACGTAATACACCGGCTTTTGGAGCGGGAACTTGTGTCCGTCTGCCTCTCGTTCGACGATGACACTGCGCTCACAACTTGGTTTGTTGCGGCTATGTATAATAGCATGGGTTCGCCAATGTTTGGCACAGTCAGGACTGGGTTGGTGGCCAAGAGTGCCTTTATTTCTTCCAGTTTGGTCGTGGCCGCATCCGTCCACTCGAAGTGTTTGGTGCATCGAAGAAGGCGATACAGGGGTAGTGCCTTTTCTCCTAAGCGGGAGATAAAGTGGCTTAAGGCAGCCACACATCCAATTAATTTTTGAATCTGCTTGAGGTCTGTTGGGATAGCCAACTCTGACAGAGCTCGGATTTTTGCCGAATTGTCTTCAATTCCTCTATTGGAAACGATGAACCGAGCAATTTTCCGGATGGTACTCCAAAGACACACTTCTCCGGGTTGAGCTTGATGTCGTATGTTTGGAGATTATCAAACATGAGCCTCAAGTCATCTATTAAGGTTTCAACGTGTCTTGTTTTGATGACCACGTCGTCTACGTAGGCCTCTACTGTCTTGCCGATTTGTTTTTACAGGCATGTCTGAATCATGCGTTGATAAGTTGCGCCGACGTTTTTGAGCCTGAAGGGCATGGCGTTGAAACAGAAGGGGCCGTACGGAGTGATGAAGGCTGTTGTAGCCTGGTCGGACTCTGCCATCTTGATTTGATGGTATCCGGAGTATGCGTCGAGGAAACACAATGAGTCGTGTCCTGCAGTGGCATCGATTATTTGATCAATGCGGGGGAGGGGGAAGGGATCCTTAGGGCAAGCTTTATTGAGGTCTATGAAGTCGACACACAAGCGCCAGGATTTGTCCTTTTTTGGTACCATTACCAAGTTTGCTAGCCAATCCGGATATTTGATGTCTCTGATGAATCCGGCCTCGAGTAGCTTGGCTAGCTCTTCTCCCATGGCTTGCCACTTAGGCTCTAAGAAGCGTCTAAGAGTCTGCTTGACTGGCTTGTATCCTTTTAGTATGTTGAGACTGTGTTCGGCCAGCCTGCGTGGGATGCCCGACATGTCTAAAGGATGCCAGGCGAAAATATCCCAATTTTCATGCAGGAAGTCTCGCAGTGCGGCGTCTACTGTGGGGTTCAGCTATGTCCCTATGGAAGCTGTCTTCGAAGGGTCCGTTGGGTGGACCTGGAATTTGACTATCTCATCCGCTGGCTTGAAGGAGGTGGATTTAGGTCGCTTGTCGAGTATCACGTCGTCTCTGTCCACTGTTGCTCGCAGTGTTATCAGTTCTTCGGCCGCGAGGGCTTCTGATAATGCCTCCAGGGTGAGGGCGGCAGTTTTATTTTTGGCGCGGAGTGCGATGTCCGGATCACTAGCTAGAGTGATGATTCCGTTGGGCCCGGGCATTTTGAGCTTCATGTACCCGTAATGGGGTATAGCCTAAAAACTCGTGAATGCGTCCCGCCCAAAGAGGGTGTGGTATCCGCTGCTGAACGGGGCTACTTGGAATGTAATTTCTTCGGACCTGTAATTCTCCGGCGTGCCGAATACCACATCCAGTGTGATTTTTCCCGTGCATTGTGCCTCTCGACTAGGGATGATTCCCCTGAAGGTCGTGCTGCTTCGTTCAATGCGGCTCTTGTCAATTTCCATCTTGTTAAGGGTTTCCTCATAGATGAGGTTTAGTCCGCTTCTGCCGTCCATGAGCACTTTAGTAAGCCTGAAGCCATCCACGATTGGGCTAAGGACCAAAGCGGTCTGTGCTCGAACTATCCGGAATTGGGGTTCGTCACTGGCATTGTAGGTTATAGCCGTGTCGTTCCATGGGTTTATTGTTGCCACGTGGCAAACTTCTGCAAGGCTGCGCTTAGCTCGCTTGCGCCTATTGTTTGAGGCGAAAGTCTTGAAGACTGTAAATACCGTATTGTTGTCTCTAGCGGGATGTTTTATGGGGAGATCCTCGCCGCTCTTTGCTACTTGCTGGAGTATCCAACATGCTCTAAGGCTATGTGTTGGCGTAGTATCCGGTGTGCTGTGAATCTTGCACGGACAGTTTAGCCATTCTTCCAATATGGTTCCACGCCTTGCGGCAGGCTTTATTTTGTTGGTATTTGAATTGGGTGACTTACGAGAGTTTAACCTTTTAGTTCGGACTGAGGATTTGGCTAGAGCCGGATTGTCCCAGAAACTTGTTTGGGTTTTCCAGGCGCTTTCCATCGCGCAGTACTTTTGCACTATGGCCGCTAAGTCAGCGAAGTGTACTATGTCACAGCGACTTATAGCATTCAGAATCCCTTTGTCCGTGCAATTTTTGCAAAAGAGAGAGATTGCGTCTGCCTTGCGACAGTCCTTGACCCTGTTTATCACAAGGAGGAATCTGGCCCAGTAGTGATGTACTGTTTCTTGGGGCTCTTGTCTGATATGGGAAAGATTGGATGAATCTGGGTGGGTGGGCGGATTTGAATCCGAATCCCGACCCGACCTGGGATCCAGGGGCAGAGAAGCTTCCGAGCTTAACGGCTCGGGTTCTGGGGCGTTGCCTGATTTCTTCGGCCCGCCCCCCAATCCTGAGTCTGGGACCGGGGTCATGTCCTCTCGTGAGCGGGTGTCCGGCTTGGAGAGCTCGGAAATCCGGACATAGTTCGTACTCAAAGTGGAGGGAGAATTAGGATGATGTTCTTCCACTACCGCTATCTCATGGGTGACCGGTGGAGAGTGAACCTCCCTTTGATCTGGTTTAAGCCTGATCCGGTCATAGTCCGTAGCGACGCCCAGGGCGGCGATGCGATCCAATAGCTCATTCAGGGAAAAGAGCTCCATTGGGTCCATCTGTTCGGCAAATTCTGAATCAACATGGAGGCTATTTTTAGTGACCTGAGAAGTCATCATCGACACAACAGCCGATCGGGCGGTCATAACGAAGCCGCCCAGCTGGAGAGTTTGGCCTAAAGCCAGGGCTCCCCCGAAGGTGATGTTGTCATTGACAACGAGACGAGCCATCAAGCCTTATCGCGATGAGACAGTGGAACTCTCGATGAAAGCACCAATGTCGGTGTCAAAACCGGCGGATCTGGGGTAGGGGGTCCCGAACTGTGCGTCTAAGGCTAATGGTAACAGGAGGCTGGGGACACGATGTTTACCCAGGTTCGGGCCCTCTCGATGGTGGTAATACCCTACTTCCTACTTGATTGATCTTGATGATATGAGTATTACAAGAGTTGATCTACCACGAGATCAGAGAGGCTAAACCCTAGAAGCTAGCCTATGGTATGATTGTTGTATATTGAATCCTACGGACTAAACCCTCCGGTTTATATAGACACCGGAGGGGGCTAGGGTTACACAGGGTCGGTTTACAGAGGAGGAGATCTACATCCGGATCGCCAAGCTTGCCTTCCACGCCAAGGAGAGTCCCATCTGGACATGGGACGAAGTCTTCTATCTTGTATCTTCATAGTCCAACAGTCCGGCCAAAGTACATAGTCCGGCTGTCCAGATATCCCCTTATCCAGGACTCCCTCACCCCTCTCAGCCAATCTGGCTCATTCAGGTGACAGCGGGCGAGGCCGTCGACCGCCCTCCCTGCCCAATTGAAGGCGCGTGGGTATCGACCCACGCGCGCACGTCTTCCTGTATTCCGTGCGCCTGTCATTCGCCCTGCGTCGTGCATGCGGCGTATGTGGCGCAAGGGACGGGCATAATGGGATGCGTGGAGCGATGGTTCCCAGACAAGGAGAGTAAATGAGCAGCGGCCCTGCAGTCTCAAAGGCACACGCAAGCTGCCTCTTTACTGTTCACCGTAGGATGACGCAAGCATGCTTCGATCACCCGCGCACGCGACACCCACATCACGCGTGTAGCGCGGATCGTGGAGATCGCAGCGGGCGGAAAAATCTCCTCAATTAAAACCGCCCCGCTTGCCCGTGCACCGTTTTGGGCCTGGCCCAACAACGTGTCGTGCTTATGTGTGGCCCAGGCCCGGGGGCTCCCGTCGGTGTACTAAAGTAGGGGCACTCCTTTGTACCCCTTACTTGTGCACGGGCAGTCAGAGCCGCGTCCACGGCCACACTTAAGCAGAGCGGGGACAGGGAATCAAAGCCACAAGATGGGCAAAGCAACGCCAAGACAGAGGCATAAAGAGCAAGATGGCAAGGTGGTTTCCCCCGGCGAGACCCTTGCCAGGACGACCCCCACAGCCCCGGCAAGGACCTTGCCGGGGCAGCTTACCTAACGCCAGTGGAGCGCGCCACCCTTGAGCCCCAGTTTTTCAACACCGCCAACCACGTTGGGACCTGGGCACGGGAGGCGCCTCCATAATGGCATGCAGATATTCATGAAGACAAGAAACACTCCAAATCAGAAGAGGATTAGAAGACGACGAGCCTCAGCAAGATCCTTGCCGAGGAAACCCACAAGACCCCCGGCAAGATCCTTGTCAGGGACGACCGCAATGCCATGGCAAGACCCTTGCCGAGGACATCCGCAGGGCCACAGCCTGGCCCGCACCCGCCGAGTTTCCACCACCGCTCCCATGCAGCTACCAGCCCACCAGCTAGGCAGGCACCTGCATGTCAACGTGAGGCTTCCAGGCCAACTCAGCACATGCCTACGTGGTGGCATGCAAATCTTCGTGAAGGCCCTACCACCGCATCACCTCAGTAGCCTGCCAGCCTACATGGCGCTAACCGCCTCGCTAGCCTAGGCGCGTGTCGAGGCAGGGCGAAGCGGTGATAAAGTGAAGGGGACATGTCAGAGGCGCATTAAGTGCGTCTTGTCCCGTAATGGCAAGCGATAGGCTTAGCCACAGTACCCCGATGCCACCTCATGTGTGCCACTGTGGCGATCTCCTTGACTATAAAAGGAGGCCCAAGGCATCCAGGAGAAAGATTCAGACCCTTGGACAAGTTACGCTCATTGTAGCTAGCTCAAGAACTCCAAGAACACAGATATACACATCAAGCAGGACTAGGGTGTTACGCATCCTTGCGGACCGAACCTGGGTAAACAACCCATGTACTTGTGCTGACTGCTGATCCAGCTCTTCTCATGACCCAGTGCCCCGCAACCGCAGTAGGGATTCTTTTGATCCCATAGGTGTCGTTTTCCACCGACAAATTGAAGATTGTCGGCGGGAGAGAGAGAGAGAGAGAGATAGCATGAGTCCTGGAGAGGGGGAGGTCGTGTTTTATGCATCAAAGACTGATATAAACCATGTTTAGATATAAACTTGCATTCAAATATTTAAATTGAAAAACATGTTGTCTGCAATCCACACATGAATGGAGATATGCGTATATCAAACAAGTTCATTAATTTGACTTTCAACATGTTCATGGAGTACTATAATACTGTACAACATTCTACTCAATTGAGGTGTTCAATTTTGGATTTAGTTCACTATTTTGACATGGTGAACGAGCTATTTCATTGAATCGAGATATTTCATTTTGGGTTTGATTCCCGTTTTTGAGTGGGTCAACTATTTGTCATATAGTAAATCGCTAGCAACGAGCATGTAAGAACACATAACTCCCAAGCATCATCTCTCCATCTAAAAAAGAAGTGGCAAGCTAATATTTCAAAATTTGATTCGAATCCACTTGGTAAGGTAGATGTGGATGCTCGTTCTCCCAAAATTTGAACAAACCGTTAAACATCCTCTGCTCGGTGGAATTCGCCCGAGCAAATAAATGGGAGACGCGAAATTACCGGCCTATGTGGGACATGCATCAATTGGCCCGTTGTACATCGAGGGTAGGTTCGTAACTTCATCCAAGCGCGCCTTCTCGTCGGCCGTAATGACATGTGTCGAATAATTCATAAACCATGGCCGACAAAACACCCTCTCCTTGCCTGAAATAGCTCGCGCCCACTATTTCAAAACACGCTCTCCTCGCCCGAAATCGCTCGCGCCCACTATATTTCAAAACACGCCCTCCTCGCCCGAAATCGCTCCTGCCCACTATTTGGGGAGAAGCAAAGTTACTTTACTATCCCCGACCCTCGGTACACAGACCCAAGCTGAGAAGCCTAAAGGCAGGGGTAGAACTATAACTCCCCCCACATTTCAGACAAATGCGTCTGTAAGACATGGTTCCACTCCCCTCCCCATTCATACCTCGTGGGCGCCAAATCACCTTCTCCCCAGAAGCTCCCTTCTCCCGAGTCGTGAAACCTCAGCCCCTCCTCCATGGCGCCCTGCTACCTCTTGAGCATGCGTTGGTTTTCCTTTGAAGAGGAAAGGGTGATGCAGCAAAGTAGTGTAAGTATTTCCCTCAGTTTTTGAGAACCAAGGTATCAATCCAGTAGGAGGCTACGCTCAAATCCCGTGTACCTACACAAAAAGAACCTTGCAACCAACGTGATAAAGGGGTTGTCAATCCCTTCAGGGCCACTTGCAAAAGTGAGATCTGTTATAGATAATAAGATAAATATTTTTGGTATTTTTATGATATAGATTGGAAAATAAAGATTGCAAAAGAAAATAGATCAGACACTTATATGATGGAAAATAGACCCGGGGGCCATAGGTTTCACTAGTGGCTTCTCTCAAATACCATAAGTATTATGGTGGGTGAACAAATTACTGTCGAGCATTTGATAGAAAAGTGCATAGTTATGAGAATATCTAGGCATGTCATGTGTATAGGCATCACGTCCGCGACAAGTAGATCGAAATGATTCTGCATCTACTACTATTACTCCACACATTGACCGCTATCCAGCATGCATCGAGAGTATTAAGTTCATAAGAACAGATTAACACATTAGGCAAGATGACATGATGTATAGGGATAAACTCAAGCAATATGATATAAACCCCATCTTTTTATCCTCGATGGCAACATTACAATACGTGCCTTGCTACCCCTGATGTCACTGGGAAAGGACACCGCAAGATTGAACCCAAAGCTAAGCACTTCTCCCATTGCAAGAAAGATCAATCTAGTAGGCCAAACCAAACTGATAATTCGAAGAGACTTGCAGAGATAACAAATCATACATAAAAGAATTCAGAGGAGATTCAAATATTCTTCATAGATAATCTTGATCATAAACCCACAATTCATCGGATCTCGACAAACACACCGCAAAAAGAATTACATCGAATAGATCTCCAAGAAGATCGAGGAGAACTTTGTATTGCGATTCAAAGAGAGAGAAGAAGCCATCTAGCTAATAACTATGGACCCAAAGGTATGTGGTAAACTACTCACACTTCATCGAAGAGGCTATGGTGTTGATGTAGAAGCCCTCGGTGATCAATTCCCCCTCCGGCGGAGCGCCGGAAAAGGCCCCAAGATGGGATCTCACGGGTACAGAAGTTTGCTGCAGTGGAAATAGGGTTTAGTGGTGCTCCTGGATGTTTTCATGGTATATGAGTATATATAGGCGAAAAAGTCGGTCAGGGGAGCCACGAGGGGCCCACGAGGGTGGGGGGCGCGCACTCCTGCCTCATGGCCGCCTCGTATCTTTCTTGACGTCCACTCCCAGTCTCCTGGATTGCGTTTGTTCCAAAAATTAACTCTCCTGAAGGTTTCATTCCGTTTGGACTCAGTTTGATATTCCTTTTCTGCGAAACACTGAAATAGGCAAAAAAACAACAATTTGGACTGGGCCTCCGGTTAATAGGTTAGTCCCAAAAATAATATAAAAGTGTATATTAAAGCCCATTAAACATCCAAAACAGATAATATAATAGCATGGAACAATAAAAAATTATAGATACATTGGAGACGTATCACGCCCCCACCGCACCAATTTCACAGTCGCCCTCCTCCCTAATGCCGGAGACGCTGTCCATTTGTCGTCGTGCACTAGGCCGTGCGCCTCTTACTCCGCGCTGCTGGAGCTGCCGCGACAACGGCCGCGTGAACCGTACTGGAGCCGATTCACCCCGCCGTTGTTCATGGCGCTTGAGCGTCTCCAACTTCGGATCCGTCCAGAGTCCGGGCGCTGCTTCCCCGTAGCTGTCGACCGTTTCGACATCTCTGCTTCCCTGCCGCCAGTCACCAACGCAACCGCGCCGGCCTCACCGACTCGGCAGCTGGAGCTGCCTACTTCATCGTGCCGCCAGATAGGTCGCACCCTCATCTCAAATCACTTTATTTAGGCGTCAGTTGTCTAAATTTTTATTCTGTGCCAATCGATTCCTAATGGGAAGCAGCACACCTTGAGGCGGCGGAGCTCCTAGGCTGTCGGTTGGCTGGTGTCTAACGTAAGGGTGCGGGGGCGCAAGTTCGCCGCGGAAGCAGCACTTAGATGGCTATCTTAGAGTTGCGTGGGTTGAAGGTACTGCCACCGCCGGATCTGGATGACGGCGAGTCTTTGTGGATTGGCCCGGGTGCGGCGCAACCATGGCAGTGCGGTGGGGCAGGGAGTGGGGTTTTGGTTGGGGCCACAGACAGTGGAGGCAGGCTGCTCTGCCATTGGTCGCTGGCTCTTCGGGGAAGATTCCGAACAGTGTCAGACGGGAGGCACAAGACGGCCATCAAGCCATCCGGCGTAGATCGGACAGTACCAAAATAAAATAAAATTGCGTGACCCAAATTTAGTCTTCAATCAGACGTGTGACCGCTCTCGTACCTTGTTGTTGATCTCTTAGGGTATTTCTTCTGATCAAAGAGATGTGTCGTTCTTAAAATAATGCGTTTTCTACATCTTCAGCCACACCGTCTTCCGACTCACCGAGCTACTCCAACAAGGGAAGCATACACCAGAAGGGAGCTATAGTCCCCACTCAACAGTTCCCTGCATTGAATGCGTGTGCCCGACATGGACAGCCACAACAACTGCAGGGCCATCGACAAGTCAGCACATGATGCTCACTCCTATGGATGGCGGCCAGATAGGTTGTACCCTCATCTTACTTGTGTGCAACATTTATGGCTTTGTTATTCATCTAAGCATGGAAAATAGATTATCACATTTCACTGTATATTCATGTTGATCTCTTACGGGTCTTGTTCAAGAGTTAACATTGTTCCATAGTTCAGCTAAGAGACTTGTTCTTTAGGTAACGTTGTTCCATAGTTATCATCCACCAGCCAATGCTATCCCACGGGCTGGTGATTATAGTATTATACCACTTCTAGTATTACATATGTTGTTCTTTAATACTTTTGTGTGCCATCTAGTTAATCTCGAGTACAAACGATACATATTCTGTAGCTTTCATTTGTGTTATCCCTTTAGTTTTTGAGACCTATTGTTGCTAGTTAACCCCAGTCCTACTATTTATGTCGTCTCCTACAGGCACTCATTACATAAATCTAACTACTAGTTGTCTTCCATGCATGTCAGATATAATTGCACACACTGATATATCCACAAGAACCTCACGGAGCAATGTAAAGGCCAATAAACTTGATGTCAATGATATCCAATATGATGGAACATGTAAAGGTAGTTCTTTAGAAGACTTGCAGAAAGATGATGAATCCTCTTCACCCCACAAGGTCCTTGCTCTAACTTGGCCCGTGATATGGGTACAACATGTGCATATAATGTCCTGGAGTGTATCAACTCTGTTGCAATGACATGTGCTTAGCATGCTGATCATGCATGTAAATATGTCATGCCTTCCTGTTTTTCAGTACCTATTCCAGTCATGATAACATGTTTTCAAAATTCAAGTATTGTCATTCTACTCTATCACAATGTCATCTGCTTAATTTGGACATCATGCTTCTAAATATCTTATGCATTGTTATTCATCAGTATGTACTTCATTTGTCTACCATACCATTTTTTTACATTGAAGTGTTGTTCTAGTGGTCTATTGCAATGCCATCTTAGTTTCCCAATCATACACGTGCATGTTGCCTTAGTTTTTTCTGTACGTATTCCGCTAGCATACAGTTTTACATTCAACTAGTGTTTTTTTACTATGTTGTCCTGTCGTATCCCTAGGTCTTACACCATACTCCTTCCGTCCAGATTACATGTTGCCGAAATGGATAAAAAAGGATGTATCTAGAACTGAAATACACCTAGACCCATCCATATTTTCCGGATGGAGGGAATACATGTCAATATGTCATGCCTTTTGATACATCTCCAACGTATCTACAATTTTTTTATTGTTCCATGCTATTATATTACCTGTTTTGGATGTTTACGGGCTTTATTTTACACATTATTATCATTTTTGGGAATAACCTACTAACCGGAGGCCCAGCCGGTATTGCTGTTTTTTTGCCTATTTCAGTATTTCGAAGAAAAGGAATATCAAACGGAGTCCAAACGGAATAAAACCTTCGGAAGCGTGATTTTTGGAACGAACATGATCCAGAGGACTTGGAGTGCTAGTCAAGAAGCAGCCGAGGCGGCCACGAGAGGGTAGGGCACCCCCCTATAGGGCGCGCCCCCTATCTCGTGGGCCCCTCGGGCGGCCACTTACGTACTTCTTCCTCCTATATAAGCCTACATACCCCAAAAACATCCAGGGAGCAACCGAAACACAATTTCACCACTGTAACCTTCTGTATCTGCAAGATCCCATCTTGGAGCCGTCGTCGGCGTTCTGCCGGAGGGGGATTCCACCATGGAGGGCTTCTACATCAACACCATATCCCTTCCTGTTGGGGATATAACTATTTGTGTAAGCTGCCCAGGAGGGGCCGGGTTACGCAAAGAGGACTCACCAGAGAGAAGCCCAAGACAAGGCATGAAGATGACGGTTCATAGGAATCTTAAGGCCCACAGGCGACTTAAGGCCCGTTGTAGTAAACTGCAGTTATAATATTACTTGTATCATAAGGTAGACTTAACTAGTCACCGAGCCGGACATTGTTTATAAGCCGGCCGGGACTCTGTAAACCGCAGGGCGTCCACCCGTGTATATAAGGGGATGAGCCGCTGGCGACTTAGGGCAAGCAATAACTCATCGAGAGCCAGGCATAGTGTATCTCGCTCCCTGGTCATCGAAACATCAATACCAACCCAACTAGACGTAGGCCTTACCTTCACCGTAAGGGGCCGAACTAGTATAAAATCTCTCGTGTCCCTTGTCCCGATTAACCCCTTCAAGCTTCCTAGTCGCGATGGCTCCACAACTAAGTCCTTTCACGAGGACATCCGACGTGAAAATTCCACGACAGTTGGCGCCCACCGTGGGGCCAGCGCACTGTGGATTCGAGTTCTTGAAGGGCAACTCCGAAGGGCTCAAGGGATACATAGTGGGCCGGATGACCAAAAGTCGTCGCGGCAAGATCTACATCAACGACGAAGGCTGGAGCCCCGACGCCAGCTCAATTGAGTATGGGTACCGGGTCCCCTTTGGAGGGATCCACGTCTTCATCAGCTGGATTGGAGAGCCGGGGCCTGAGCCGAACAACTGCACTGACCTCGTCGAGACGGCTCAGTGTGCGAAACCCGCCCGAGTTCAACCCGGCATGAAGCGTGTCTTTGTGGGCTGCGTCCACGGAGAAGAGCTTTCTGAAGGTCCTGAAGATGGCGGTGAGATGGCCGTCCCCTCTGACGGTGATTCGTCCATCGGTTCAACAGATTCTTTGTATCAAGTTCAAGATGGTGCGCTCGGGGGCTATTCTGATGGCCTTAGTATTTCGGACCTCTGTGAGTCGCCAAATTGGGCAGGAGTCTTTATGGCTGGAACTCAACCCGAACAAAACTCTACAGCCACGGCCGCAATCACTTCCGGGTTAGGAGCAGCCGGGGCAGGAGGCATTGTGCGCCCACCGGCTCAAGTATTGATAGACCTCATGGACAAGCTTACGGCCCTGTTAACCGCCACGGTTGCCCCTATGGACAAAGATGAGCATGACGCGGAGGTAGCACGGGTACGTGAGGAGATAGCTCAAGCCAAGGAGGCCTTAGCAGCTGAGGATACTAGGCTAGCTACGGAGCGGGCGGCTCTCTACGCCCAGACACAACGGTTGCAGTCAGAGGCTTATCAGCTCACAATGAGTTTAAACGCGTCCAATGAAGTAATGAGGAGGAGACACCAGACGACCCAATCCCGGTTACCTCCGAATTACGATCCTAGGGTTCTTTTTGCCACACCCGGGGCCGGCCCAAGTAACCCGCCCAATGCTAATCAGTTTATGACACCCAGAGCCGGAGGACCGGCTCGGCGTCAGGAGATGCCACCTCCTCATATGAGCATGGCACCGCCGCGTTACGTACCAATACCGGAGGGTCACTTTTCCAACCCCATGGAGAATTTAATCGCAGCATCAATGCGTTTGGCAGCTCTTCCAGTGGACGGTGATGATCCAACAACAGTGGAGACTCGAAGGATCAAGGAACTTGTCCAGACGGCCCTGGCTCAGCAGGAGACCTATTCTTACAGTCGGGATAGGATTCATTCAACCCCTCCGCCTTGGTTAGCGCCGCCTCGTCAGAACCGGAGCCCGAGTTACAGCAGGCACATGGAGTCCGAAGCTTTATCAAGCAACACCCAACGCCGTAACCAACATGGGGGCTATAACCCGGTGCAAGACCGAATACGTTAGGAGAACGAGTGGGCGGCTCAACAGGTGGCTCAGCTGGCGGCTCATCAGGACATTCCGGAGTACCCAACGACTTCTATTGAGTTGGGAGTAGCCACCAGAACCGGTGGAGTTCCTTGTTTGATACCGGCTTTGCGCAACGTGCGCCTGCCTAAGGACTTCAAGGGACCTCGAAAGGTGCCGAATTACATGGCCGACTTACAACCCGGAGCATGGATTGAGAGCTATGAGATGGCCATGGAGCTGTTGGAGGTTAGTGACGCAGCAATGGCTAAATACTTCACCATGATGTTAGATGGAACGGCCCGGTCCTGGCTAAAAGGTTTACCACCCAATTCCATTGGTTCGTGGGAGGAGTTAAAGGCCCGGTTCATCCAGAACTTCAAAGACACCTGTAAGCAGTCCATGTCAATCGTGGACTTGACAAGTTGTAAGCAGGGGGAGGGTGAGTCCGCCACCCATTGGGTACGCCGGGTCAAGGAGATAATTCATTCATCTGATAAGATGGATGCCGGCTCTGCAGTCCTCTTGTTGGAGAAAAATTGCAACTTTGAGCCATTGAGGCAGAAATTGGGACGCCTAAAGCATGACTGCACCGATATGGGAACGCTGATGGCGGCTTTAGTCAAATACGCCGATTCTGATAATACCAAGGACCCTGCGTCTGACGATGAGAAGACAGGGAAGGGTAAAAGGAACGGTAATGGAAAAGGTCAACAGCATAACCCGGGGAATCAAGGTGGCAATAAGCGTAAGGCAGACGGTAGCCCGGAGCTTGTGGCTAACGCGAG
This sequence comes from Triticum dicoccoides, assembly GCF_002162155.2. Classification (NCBI taxonomy): domain Eukaryota; kingdom Viridiplantae; phylum Streptophyta; class Magnoliopsida; order Poales; family Poaceae; genus Triticum; species Triticum dicoccoides. The sequence continues at coordinate 408,866,617 of NC_041393.1, forward strand.
TACACAGGGTAACAATCAGAGACGCAAGGGTAAGTGGCCTCGAACCGGCGGGTCAGGTCCATCTCTTGAGCAGCTACTCAACGAGCCCTGTCCGAAACACGGCACCCGGGAGCACCCTGCTACGCACCTGTGGAAAGATTGTGCAATCATGAAGGCATTTAAAAATTCCAATATCTTTGATGGTGGTCATGGACCTGGTGGCGGTTCAGGGGCCGACGGCTTTCATGGCCTGGGTGGCGGTTCAAATTCCGGTTTTTAGGGACAACCGGGTGGAAATAATCAACAGCAAGCTGGTCAGGGAGGACAACCGCAGCAGCAGTCGGGTTACCAGAGCCAACCGAAACAGTTGAGCGGTGGGCAATACCATGTGTTCACCACTAGCTTATGCAAACATGACCAGAAGGTTCATAAGAGGGCTTCAAATTCGGTTGAGCCGGCGGTCCCTCGTTATTTGAGATGGTCAGAGCAACCTATCATTTGGAGCAGAGAGGATCACCCGCTACGAGTTGATAATCCGGGTCAGTTAGCCTTGGTTGTAGCACCTTAGGTTGGTGGATATAAATTCACTAAAGTACTCATGGACGGAGGTAGCAGCGTCAATATCCTCTATTATGAGACCTTCCAGCGTATGGGGTTAACAGAGAAGAATCTGAGGACGTCCAACACTGTTTTTCACGGTGTGGTCCCAGGTAAGTCAGCTTACCCAGTTGGTAAGATTGAATTAGAGGTGGCTTTGGAGATGAGTATGATTCCAGGGCTGAGAAGTTGACGTTTGAGGTGGTCAAGATCAAGAGCCTGTATCACGCTCTATTTGGGCGACCGGCTTATGCTAAGTTCATGGCACGGCCGTGTTATGTTTACTTACAGCTCAAGATGCCAGGTTACAAGGGCACCATCACCGTGCATGGGAGTCGAAAGGTGGCCCTGGAATGTGAAGAAGGCGACGCGGCTTACGCTAAGACGGCATGTGCCGCGGAGGAGCTCAAATTCTATCAAGACAATGTTGACCCGACGGATATGACCTCTCTCAAGAAACCAACTACAGAGCACGACCCGGCGTTGAAGTTTAAATCAGCCGCTGAGACAAAGCTTGTTGACTTCACCCCGGGAGACACCTCTAAGCAGTTCAGTATCAGTGCCAATTTGGATCCTAAATAGGAAAGCGCGCTCATCGAGTTCATCCGTGAGAACCGGGATATCTTTGCATGGAAACCTTCTGACATGCCGGGTGTACCAAGGGAACTCGCTGAGCACACTCTCAATACTGATCCAAAGTATAAGCCGGTCAGGCAGTTTCTCCGATGATTCAATGAAGAGAGACGAGCAGCCATTGGAGAAGAGGTGGCCCGACTCTTAGCAGACGGGTTTATTGTCGAAGTCTTTCATCCAGAGTGGTTGGCTAACCCGGTGCTGGTACTCAAGAACAACGGCACTTGGCGGATGTGTGTGGATTACACGGACTTAAACAAGGCTTGCCCGGCTGATCCCTTTGCACTCCCCCGTATTGATCAAATCATTGATGCTACGGCAGGTTGTGAACGTTTGAGCTTTTTGGATGCTTACTCTGGCTATCATCAGATCAAGATGGCAGTTAGGACCAGGAGAAGACAGCTTTCATCACTCCGTTTGCGGCCTTCTGTTATGTATCTATGCCGTTTGGGCTCAAGAGTGCCCAGGAAACTTATCAGCGATGTGTGCAGAACTGTTTGCATGATCAGGTTGGGCGCAATGTTCATGCTTATGTGGACGACATCGTGGTGAAATCCATAGAAAAGGAAACTTTAATATCTAATTTGAGAGAAACCTTTGACAATCTCCGGGTTTACAAGATGATGCTTAACCCGGCCAAGTGTGTATTTGGTGTACCTGCAGGCAAGCTCTTGGGTTTTCTGGTGTCAAATAGAGGCATTGAAGCTAATCCGGAGAAGATCACGGCGATCACCTCTCTGGCTAAGCCGGCGTGTATCAATGATGTTCAACGCCTGGCGGGACGTGTTGCTGCTTTAAGCCGGTTCATAAGCCGGTTAGGGGAGAAGGCCTTGCCGCTATACCAGATGATGAAGAAAACGGACACTTTTGTCTGGAGTGATGCTGCTAACACTGCCTTTGAGGATTTAAAGAGACAGTTGTCTGAGCCACCGGTTCTTGCAGCTCCCATTGATAAAGAGCCGCTATTGTTATATGTGGCTACTAACTCACGGGCTGTCAGTGTTGTCATCGTGGTGGAACGTAAGGCGGCAGGCAAGGAGCACCCGGTTCAATGGCCGGTTTACTACATCAGCGAGGTGCTCATTGAGTCTAAACAAAGGTATCCACATTGGCAGAAGCTTGTTTATGGTGTGTTCATGGCAAATCGGAAACTGAAGCAGTACTTCGAAGGTCACCCTATAACGGTGGTGAGCTCAGCTCCTTTGGGAGATATCATTCAGAATAGGGAAGCTACAGGACGAATCGCCAAGTGGGCCATTGAGCTTGGGCCTTATGGTTTAAAGTATATGCCCCGTACTGCCATCAAATCTCAGGCGTTGGTGGATTTTATCAATGGTTGGACAGAGTTGCAGGCACCTGAGGAGAAGCCGGACAATACGTATTGGACTATTCATTTTGATGGGTCCAGGCAGTTAGAAGGATCAGGGGCTGGGGTTGTCTTAACTTCCCCTCGAGGTGACAAATTTCGTTATGTGCTCCGGCTCATGTTTCTTTGCACTAACAATGCAGCTGAATACGAGGCCTTGCTCCATGGTCTCCGGATGGCTAAGGAGATGAATTTAAGCCGGGTAAGGTGCTTGGGCGACTCAGATCTTGTGGCTCAGCAGGTCTTAGGCACATGGGATTCTAAGGATCCCCTTATGGCGGCTTATCATCATGAAGTTGATGCTGTAGCTGGGTACTTCAAAGGGTATCAGGTGGAGCACATTGACAGAAGGAAGAATGAAGCGGCGGATGCTTTAAGCCGGTTGGGCTCTCAGCGTAAGCCGGTGCCGCCTAACACCTTTCTGGAGGTTCTACATAATCCTTCTGTCAAGGTACCTACAGAGGAAGAGCTTGCAGTGCCAGACCCGGAGGCACAGTTGGTGGCTGCACTTCACATCATCCCAGATTGGACATTGCCATATTTGGCTTATATGACCCGGGGAGAGCTGCCTGAGGATGAGACCTTGGCGAGACAAATTGTCAAACGATCCAAATCCATGACAATTGTTAACGGCGAGTTACATCATCTCAGTGTCACAGGGGCGTTCCAGCGTTGTGTGTCGCCTGCAGAGTGTCAAGAGATACTTCAAGAGATCCATGAAGGGGATTGTGGTCATCATGCCGGCTCAAAATCTCTGGTGGCCAAGGCTTTCCGTCATGGTTTTTATTGGCTGACGGCTCATGCTCATGCAGAAGATCTTGTTAGCAAATGTGACGGGTGTCAAAAGTTCTCAAGACGAGCTCATGTGCCGGCTCAGGAGTTGAGGATGATTCCAATTACTTGGCCGTTTGCAGTCTGGGGGCTTGACATGGTGGGCCCTTTCAAAAGGTCTAAGGATAAAAAATGCACCTCCTGGTGGCAGTGGATAAATTTACAAAGTGGATTGAGGCAGAGCCGGTCAGTCAGTGTGATGCGTCCACAGCGGTGCAGTTCATCAAAAAGGTGATCTTTCATTTTGGTTTTCCACATAGCATCATAACTGATAATGGCACTAACCTCTCCAAGGGTGCCATGGAAGAGTTCTGTCAACGGGAACATATCCGGCTTGACATTTCGGCTGTTGCTCATCCTCATTCCAATGGTCAAGTAGAGCGAGCTAATCAGGAGATTTTAAGGGTTATCAAACCAGGGCTCTTGGTCCCCTTATAGCGGACTCCGGGTTGTTGGGTCGAAGAGCTGCCCTCTGTGCTGTGGAGCATCAACACTACGCCTAACAGATCCACGGGTTATACGCCTTTTTTCATGGTTTATGGAGCAGAGGCAGTTCTGTCGAGCGATATCCGGCACGACTCACCCCGCGTGGCGGCTTACGTGAGGCTGACAATGAAAAAGCTCGACAGGAGGCACTTGACTTGTTGGATGAAGAGCGAGACTTGGCAATAGCCCGCTCAGCGATTTACTAGCAAGACCTTCATCGTTATCACAGCCGCCGGGTCAGAAGCAGAACCTTTTAGGAAGGTGATCTAGTGCTCCGGCTCATCCAGGATCAGTCTGATATGCACAAGCTATCCCCTCCTTGGGAAGGACCCTTTGTGGTCAGCAAGAACTTGCACAACAGGTCATACTACCTCATTGATATTCGAGAGCACAAAGACTCAGGTAAATCGGAGGAAGAGACCCACCGGCCATGGAATATAGCCCATCTTTGGCCTTACTATACTTAAGCCACCGGCTCTTTAGATGTATATATTTTTTGGACAATGTATATATTATATAAAGTAATAAAGTAGGACCTCTGTCCTTTTTTCACCCTCAAAAAAGTGTATATGTCTTTTTGGCAGATGGTGGAAACAACCAAAAGGGACCGGATCATATCTAAATCCGGCTTTACCTTTGGTCCGGCTTATGATCATATCTGAATCTAGCTATGATCACTTGGGGGCTTCCTGTTCAAACATAGATCGTATCCGAACCAAAGAGAACATAGCTGTCGATACCCACTTGATCGGCATACTTGCCAAGCCTACTTGGGGGCTTCCTGATCATATTTGAATCATAGCTTAACCCCTTTAGGTCTGACGTGGATCGTATACGAATCAACGTCATTAAACAAATCCTATGGTCACTTGGGGGCTTCCTATTCAAACATAGGTCGTATTTGAACCAAAGAGAACATAGCTGTCGATACCCACTTGATTGGCATCGCCATACCACTGGGGGCTATATGATCATATCCGAATCTTAGCTTAACCCCTTTGGAATGGTTTACTGATCGTATCCGAATCAGAAGCCTGTAAAAGTATTTTGATTATTCTGATACCTTGTAGAAAGCCTTTTAAGGTGTTTTTTGTCTTGCCAGTTTAATATTCGTCACCCCAGGTTATTAAGTACTGGGTGAACGTTATATGAGCCGGGAAGATCATTCAAGGATTGCAGAATAAGGCAAGCAAAATTTAACACGCCAAGGAAGTAAAAGCCAGCAATATACAACCATGGCGGCTTCACAAAAAGAGTTAAGTGATAAGAGCATGCACGAAGGCATGATGAGCATTAAAAAGTTATTTCTACCCTATTACGAGACTCCCCGAGTCTGAATAGATGAGGCATTGTATTTTGGCCAAACACTTGGTGATTCACTCCTTCGGCGGGCTTGAAGGCTCCGGGTTACCCTTCTCCGCTTCTCCCTCGGCTGTTGTTTCCTGGAAAGTTGATGAAGCCCAATCAATGCCGCTCAAAGCTTCAAATTCAGCTTCATCATCTATTAAGCCGGCCGGGTCCATTTCAGGGGCAAAAGTATGCTTACGAATTGGAGAGATCAGGCTGATTTGATCATATGGAGCGTTTGGGATTTTCCGATTGTTACTGTCATAAGCCGACGCATACTTGCTGAGGTCAGTATCGTTTCCAATAAGGGTGGCCACCGGACGTATGGCTTTAACACAGGCGTGGAAGTCATGATCATCAAAGGCATTGCCGTCTTCCTTTAGACTCGGGTATCCAAGAGCAAGGTCTGCCGGGTCTAGTTCTGGGAGCCATGCTTTTGCTCAGCTCAATGCGGCTACGGCCCCGGCTCTTGAAGATGAACGCCTTAAGTCTTGGATCCGCTAAGGTAGAAAGGCAAGGCTCTTCAATACATCTTGCAAAAGGCAGGGGTGTGGAGTTGATAAAGCTACAACGGCCAGGGCACGTTGTGTCCCGGAGTATAGCTGTTCCACTAACGTGTAAACTGCTTTAAGCTTGACCAGCATGTTCTGCTTCAGATTGACACTCCTAGAGCCTGTATGTGCACAAGCATAACGGTAAGCCGGAAGTAATTATTACAATAGTCATTGTCAGGTTGCCATGTTAAAACTGTGTCACAATAACTTACCAAAGATGGCTGAGACCATTTGGGATATTTGCTGTTTTAAGTTGGGCAGCTCGGTTGTTGCTTCTGCAAGAGATGCTTTGGCTGTTTCGGCCCGAGTCACCAGGGAAGCCTTTTCATCCGCCCAAATTTCTTTTTCGACTCAAAATTCTTCTTTAGTTTCTCATTTTCAGAGACACTAAATTCAAATTTGGAGTTAGCTTTCTGCGTCTCAAGCTCTTGAGTTTCCAGACGACTCTTCAGGGCAGCGATCTCTGATTCAAATTGACTTATGGCAGCCTGCATTGACACCGGGTTATGGTAAGGATTCTAGTAAGGTAAACATTCAAGTCCCAAGCACTTTACAAGTAAAGATACTTGGCACTTGGGGGCTAATGTACGCTAAAGAATTTTTAACTTTATCCTGCCGGGTCAAACATACTAAGTCTCAAGCACCTTAGAAGTAAGGATACTTGACACTTGGGGACTAATGTGTATTGCAAATTTAAAAAGCCTTATGTTATACCGGGTTAAATAAATTCTTTTTAAGCCGGATAAATTAACTAGTCAAACAAGATTTCTAAGTCTACAGCATATTTGTTCATAAGCAATAGACTTGGGGGCTGGTACAGTATATATAAGACTCAGATACAAGTATAAGTTATACCTCAGATTTATGTTGTATTTGTTTCACCATGTCAACTTCCAGGTCACGGCTATTATGCACTTGATTCAGATAGCCTGAGACTATATCACCAATGCTTAGGTGAGTATAATCGGTAATGTCCTGCTTGGCTTTTCGGCGTTGGGCAAACTCTTCTTTGGCGGTACATTTGGCAAGAACTGTAGGCCGCCCTGGTTCAACAAACTGGGACTTCACAATCTCAACTTCCGGATCATTTCTCTTCACCGAGCTAGGAGTCTCCGGGTCACTTGTGTGGAGAATGTCTTCGGTAGGTGGATCAGAGGTTGGCACTGGAATATCAGACGTCGGGTCAAGTGGCGGCTGATGGGTAGCACTATCTGGAGCAGACGCATTAATCACCGGTTCAGCCACAACCGGTTCTTCGGACGGCTTATTCTTCTTTGCCCGTTTGCTGGGCTGCACTTGCATACTGTTAACAAAAGCAGAAGGATGAATACGCAAGCATGGGTAAGGTAAAGGTGCATAAGTTTACATTACCCGGGAGCAGTTTTGAAAGTCGGCATATTTGACTGCATGGATTCACCAGAAGAAGCAGAGGTATCCTGATAGTTGGAGTCAGATGAATTGAGAGGTTGACGAATTAAGCCTGCTAAAGGTAAGACAGAGCATAAATCAGAGATAACCTCAGTCCGACGCTTCCTGGTTACATCAGGTAAGCCAGAGGAGAGTTCTGCATCCTTGTTGTCCCGGGTCTGCCTCCGGTTCTCAAGCTGTTGTTGTTTCAAAATAAATTGAGGATCTTGATAAGCAAGGGCATGTGAAAATCTTACTTTCCGGGTCACCCTTCGGGTCTTTCGCTTTGGCAAAGGCTCCGAGTCGGAGGAGATTATAGTTACCTCTTCATTGGCTGCTCGGCTGTTCCCCGTATCCTCCTGAAAGGATAAAATGTCAGACAGGTGATAACAAGGGACTTAAGAAAATTTAAAGATTACCTCTTCCTCATCCGAAGAGCTATCCTCCAATCTGAGTAAGTCGGAGGCGCTGGGTTTCTTCTTCTTTGAGGTTCCTACCTTGGCGGCTGTCCTTTCAGCTTTCTTGGTCGTTCTGGCTTGTTTGGCAGCTTCATGGTCATATTTGGCTTTCCAAAAGTCATCACCGGCCTGTGAAAAAAGTTAAAGGATTACAAGTATCAAGCAAGGTATAATATATTTATAAACATTGGTCACGATTGATAACTTACCGCAGGGGCCGGGTTATTCTTGCAAAATGGAAGTAAGCCGAAGGTGTTGCTCGTTACAGTGCCCTCTTTCAGCAGTGATTGGGTTGTAGCATCCACCACATCATCTGGTAAGTTGTCAGGGCTATGGCGTAATGTGTCATTCTTTTCGCCTGTATAAGTACACATTAAGCCGGGACGGCGGCTTAATGGAAGTATTCGCCAAGTGACCCAGACTCGGACCAGATCGATGCCGTTTAACCCATTTCCCAAGAGAGCTTTAATCTTCCTGATGGTAGCATTGAGAGGCACGCGTTCAAGTGTTGTCAGCTTGTCTGGTAGCTGATGGTTAGATTCAAGGCGCAGGCTGCGAAAGCCGGGTAGAGGTTTTTCATCAGCCGGAGAAGTGTCCTGACAGTAGAACCATGTCTGGTTCCAAGATTTTGGGTGACTCGGCAGCTCAGCATAAGGGAAAAGACAGTCTCTCCATCGCTGGATTGAGATGCCACCAAGCTCAAGACTGGGCCCGTTGGCGCGTTCATTTTGCCGGTTCATGGGAAAAAGTTCCCCGAACAAAGCAGACTTGGTTCTTCTCCCAGGTATACCTCGCAGAAGACTTGAAAATTGCAAATATTTGACACGGAATTGGGTCCGATGTCTTGAGGTCTAAAGTCAAAGAAATTTAAAACTTCTTTGAAGAATTTTGAGCCAGGAGGAGCAAATCCACGGCTCATGTGATCACTAAAAATTATTACTTCCCCGGCTTTGGGGTGAGGTTTTTCTTCAAACGGTTAGGGGCACGGTAAGAGATGACATCCTTTTTTGGCAGATGCCCAGACTTCACAAATTCAGCTAGTTTGCTATTGGTAACTATGGATGGAACCCAGTTGCAAGTCACAGGGGCCTTGGTAGCCTTAGGAGCCATCACAGCAATTGGCCTATGGAAAAACAAGAAGATCCGGTTCAATTTTAACTCAGGAGGAAAATCTTGATTATTTAAAGTGGCAGCTTAATGAGGGGCCTAATGATATAAGGATGACTGTGCAACAATATTTAAGCCGCTACAAGTATCAAGTGCAATTCAAAAAAATTCCGGGTCATGAGGGGCAGTCAAGATTCTGTATCATTTATTTAAGCCGGACATCTCGACAGTTTGTGTTTCAGGGCATTTACCAGAAGAGATTTTTCGGGTGATAAAAGCAAGTTTCACATCTAACAGTCATTACTCTGGATCAAAATATTGCCCTGGAAAGAAAATTTCCTAGACCTAAAAACAAAGCAAAGAAGGTCATATACTCGAAAGGGGGTTCTACACAAGGGAAATGAGATCTATTCCTGCGCGAGATCAATACAAGTAAGCACCGCAGCAGTTCTATGTAGTTTTTACGGTCTAAACAGGGCGTTGGAGGGAAGAACTAGAGAAGGTTTGCGACAGGCAGTGATGAACACCGACGAACTCTGCAAGAACCTAACACAGATCTGAGAAAGGAAATGAGAAGAGCTCACAGATGCAGATGCGCCGCGGAGGTTCGCCGTCGATCTCTAGTCGGAGTCAGGTCGATGCAGCGGCCTGAGTCGGTGAAGACGAGGGGTTCGACGGTGGCAGCGGCAGAGCATGGGAGGAGGCAAGAGGAAGAATACGACTGGGGAAGACCTAGGTTGCTCTATTTATAAGGGAAGACTGATCGAGCGGGCGCGAAAAACAAGGAGATAACATTCATTATCCAGCGGCTCTGGCGCCTCGATTCTCGGGATGGTCAGTAATGAAGATGACGTCACAGAGATTTAACCCGGAGTTAGATGATGACATCACGGCGGGTTAAAATCCTTCGCGCAAGATAAAAGACTGCAGGGTGGTTCATAAGGTATTTTAAGATTGACATGAACTGGTTCAAATCAATCTGGGGCCTAATGTTGGGGATATAACTATTTGTGTAAGCCGCCCAGGAGGGTTACGCAAAGAGGACTCACCAGAGAGAAGCCCAAGACAAGACATGAAGATGACGGTTCATAGGAAGCTTAAGGCCCACAGGCGACTTAAGGCCCGTTGTAGTAAACTGCAGTTATAATATTACTTGTATCATAAGGTAGACTTAACTAGTCACCGAGCCGGACATTGTTTATAAGCCGGCCGGGACTCTGTAAACCGCAGGGCGTCCACCGTGTATATAAGGGGACGACCCGCTGGCAGCTTAGGGCAAGAAACAACTCATCGAGAGCCAGGCATAGCGTATCTCGCTCCCTGGTCATCGAAACATCAATACCAACCCAACTAGACGTAGGCCTTACCTTCACCGTAAGGGGCCGAACTAGTATAAAATCTCTCGTGTCCCTTGTCCCGATTAACCCCTTCAAGCTTCCTAGTCGCGATGGCTCCACAACTAAGTCCTTTCACGAGGACATCTGACGTGACAATTCCACGACACTTCCGATGAGTTGTGAGTAGTTTACCACAGACCTTTGGGTCCATAGTTATTAGCTAGATGGCTTCTTCTCTCTTTTTGGATCTCAGTACAATGTTCTCCCCCTCTCTTGTGGAGATCTATTCGATGTAATCTCTTTTTACGGTGTGTTTGTCAAGATCCGATGAATTGTGGGTTTATGATCAAGTTTATCTATGGATAATAATTGAATCATCTCTGAATTCTTTTATGTGATTGAGTTATCTTTGCATGTCTCTTCGAATTATTGGTTTGGTTTGGCCTACTAGATTGATCTTTCTTGCCATGGGAGAAGTGCTTAGCTTTGGGTTCAATCTTGCGATGTTCTTACCCAGTGACAGAAAGGGTTGTAAGACACGTATTGTATTGTTGCCATCGAGGATAAAAAGATGGGGTTTATATCATATTGCTTGAGCTTATCCCTCTACATCATGTCATCTTGCTTAATGCGTTACTCTATTCTTATGAACTTAATACTCTAGATGCATGTTGGACAGTGGTCGATGTGTGGAGTAATAGTAGTAGATGCAGGCAGCAGTCGGTCTACTTGTTGCGGATGTGATGCCTATATACATGATCATGCCTAGATAACGTCATAATTATTCGCTTTTCTATCAATTGCTTGACAGAAATTTGTTCACCCACCGTAATACTTATGCTCTTGAGAGAAGCCTCTAGCGAAACCTATGGCCCCCGGGTCTAACTCTTATCATATTTGCTTCCAATTTACTTTTATTTGCATCTTTTATTTTCTGCATCTATATTGTAAAATACCAAAAATATATTTATCTTATCTTATTATCTCTATCAGATCTCACTTTCGCAAGTGGCCGTGAAGGGATTGACAATCCCTTTCGTTTGTTGCGAGTTCTTTGTTTGTTTGTGTAGGTTCGTGGGACTTGTTGAGGATCCTCCTACTGGATTTATACCTTGGTTCTCAAAACTGAGGGAAATACTTACGCTATTATTGCTGCATCACCCTTTCCTCTTCAAGGAAAACCAATGCAAGCTCAAGACATAGCAAGAAGGATTTCTGGCGCCGTTGCCGAGGAGGTATTTGCTCAAGTCAAGACATACCAAGTACCCATCACAAACTCATCTCCCTCGCATTTACATACCAAGGCGCCAATGTTGATTTTTTTAAGGAAAACTACCTAGTAGTTTTGCATACTGAGCTGCATGGGTGTACTATCTCATATCATGCACATTACTGAATTGTAGTGCTGCTCTGGTGGCCCATTCATTCATTGTGTCAATGTTGCTTTCGTATTACCTTACCTGGCTGATGATAGTTGTGCCATATTGTATTAATTTGGTGTAGGCTAGTTGCCCAAACGTTCGTTGTGTCAATGTTGCTTTCCTATTATCTGACTTGGCCAATGATAGCAATGTTAGTGTGTTAATTTGGTGCAGACTGTTGAAGATAAGAAGACAAACTCTGAAAACAGCAAGGCAACCCCATTGTTTCTTTCCGATAAATCTATGCCAGGTAATATGGCAATAACTCATGATTAATCTATTTGGTTCCCCTCCTAATTTATGTTATGATGCAGTGGTAGAGACACTCTCCACTATCAATAATACAGGCCTGCCAAAATCGCCATCTGAGTCTGTTCAATTTCCTCCGTCTTGAATGCAACGGAAAAAATGTATGTTTGTGAACCAATTAATGGTTGAAGCAATGATGGAAATGGTGGAGGAATCAGAGGTGCAGATTCATGCCCAACAAAAACTGGTCAATGTTTTCAAAGACAATGTAGCAAAGCAGCAAGAACTTGCCCACATGCTTATGGGCGTCATCCGTGCTGAGGTTGCAGATTGTGACATTGTAGATCGTTAGGTTCTGTTCATCTATTTGCACTGGCATCAATCTTTTATTGCCCAGTGGATGTAATTTCCTATAATATATGCTGGATGTGTAACGTTTTTCCCTGTATGTCGTATCTTTGCTTGATCGGTTTTGGTCTTGTGCATAATTGCTCGTCGTAATGGGCTCAAATTATCTAATTTGGCCTAAAGACATGTACGAAGTTTAGTGGGCCCATTAAGTTAATGGGTCGTTGTCAGACCGAAAGTTAATGGTCGGCCCTCTTACCTCCCGGGTCGTTAACAGGCCGACATCGTAGCGGGCAACAGGTGGGCCCATTTGATTTCACGGACCGTTAACAGGCCGTTACTGCGGTCAGCCTACATATGGCCCAACTATACTGTGGGCCTTTAGCAGGCCGAAAGAGACAATGGGTTGTTACTGGACCATGAAGAGCATGGGCCGCTAAGAGGCCAAAAGTCAGGTCGTATTGTAAATGGCTCAACTGTTTTTTGGGCCTTTAGTAGGTCGAAAGAAAAACCGGGTTGATATTGGACCATGAAGGGCATGGGCCGTTAAAAGGCCAAAACTCAGGTTCGACTACAAATGGCCCAAATCATTTATGGGCCGTCAACAAGCTCAAAGACACACAGGGCTGGGAATTGGCCCAACACTTAAATGGGTCGCTAAAAGGCCAAAACTCAGGTCCCGCTACAAATGGCCCAACTAATTTATGGGCCGTCAACGGGCTGAAAGACACATCGGGCCGGAAATTAGCCCAACACTTAAATGGGTCACTAAAGGTCAAAAGATATACATCCTAAAAATTGGCCCATCCCTTGAATGGGCCGTTAATAGGCCAAAATCGCATCGGGCCGATATTGAGCCCAAATATATAGTGGGTTGTTAACGGGCTCGAACTAATAATGGGTTGTAATGGTGTCAAAACTTTAACGGGCCGTTGACGGGCTGAATTGACACATCTCGTATCGTCCGTGGGCTTAAATGGACCTAACACAAGTAGGCCTTATATGGGCCGGCCTGCTAGTATTTACTGGGCTAACCTTTTTCACCGGAATGGGCCACTATTGGGTCGTGCCATGTGTCGACCTATCATAGGCGCCTCATGTCCAATGAGTGGATGACATCTGTCCCAATGGTGAGGCAACACGTGTTTCCTCCGGCCAATGATGATTTTACATGTGGAAAATCCCCATTAGTCCGGGCTATTGACGGGTTATTGGATCGAAAACCGGACCCGATAGCTTAACGATGTTCCGTTACGGTGGATGCCATGTGTTCGTCACCCTTGACGAAAGAACTTCTGTGACGCGCGATTTATCGTCATGGAAGTGGACACTTCCGTGTTGATAATTTTGGTAATGTCATGGAACACTTCTACAACAGCACATGTATGACTATCTTGATTCTGTCATAAAATCGTCATGGATGTACATGCATGACAGAAAATGTGACCTACTGTGAAAAACATGTATCATCACGAAGTGTTTTTTTGTAGTGCACACACATCCCCAAACGGAAGCGCAAGCGCGCATTAAGGGACATCTACGCCATAGAGTCGGTCGCCCCAAAATTAACCCATGGTCGGCTTGCCCGATCACCTTCGATCGAAAGGACCACCCGACCAGTATCCATCATGGAGGATCGACAATGTTGGTCCTCGATCCAATCATCGATGGATTCCATCTCACGCGAGTCCTAATGGACGGCGGCATCAGCCTTAACCTGGTCTATCAGGACATCGTCCGCTAACTGGGTATCGATTCGTCAGGAATCAAGCCCACGAAAACTACCTTTAAAGGAGTAATACCTGGCGTAGAGGCCCGCTGCTCGGGCTCCACAATGTTGGAAGTTGTCTTTGGCTCGCCTGACAACTTCCGCAGTGAAGACTTGATCTTCGATATCGTACCCTTCCGAACTGGCTATCACACACTGCTCGGATGGACCGATTTTGCTCGATTCAATGCGGTGCCGCACTATGCTTACTTAAAGCTCAAGATGACCGGTCCACGCGGCGTTATAACAGTCAATGGAAACACGGAACGCTCCCTCCGCACACAGGAGCACACCGCAGCTCTTGCAGCCGAGGTATAGAGCGGCCACCTTAAGCCGCACACCTCGTCGGTCATCAAGTTGTCGGACTTTATTAAAAGAGTCTGGTCAGTCTCGCAAGCTAGTGGCTCGGTACATCCAGAGCTAGACTAGCAGTTCTGCCTTCATCGATCGCCGCGTACACCCGCGGAATTCGTACCGCGCATGCATCATTATGCACGCAAAATACCTTGGGCATCGGCGGAGGCACAATACGGGAAGATCTATAGTACGGCTGGACCCTATATGATCTTCCACCTTTTTCGCTTAGTTTTTTACCACAGGTGCATTCGAGCCCATGCATCCTACGGACTTACAAGGACTCACTCCGAGACCGGTTCCGTACAGCAAACAGAGGACCGTTTCCTTCAAGGAACCCCTCTCTACAGGACGAAAACGGCGTAGATGTGCGGCAGGACATACAAAGGACTCTTCGGACCAAACCTTATTTAAAAGGACCTGTACCGAGCTTTTCTCCTTATTATTAGACCCCCGACATGTAAAATGATTTTGGTGCTTATGGTACCCTTTGTAAGATCATGTCTTGATGTATCAATCAGATTCTAGTAGTGACAATTTTTTTGGTATCAACGTTATTTATAAAAAAACTATAGTCTGTCTCTCCAGTTGTCACACATACCTCGACACCCATTGCCAGGGGCTCTACGGCCACTTATGAGCCGTTAAATCAAAGCCCGAATAGCTTCATAGCACACTTCGGCATCCCGAGCTTGGCATTATTTGCATCGGCTCCGAATCATGTCTTTGGTCAATAGTTGGGTTGCTTGGCTCCTGTGTTTGCTACCTTACGTTCCGTTTGTTCGGCTAGGGTAGTAAAGGGAGGACTATTGTGATTGTGTTTCCGGTTCATCCGGTCAAGCATCTCAGTAGAGAAAGCCGAAAACTGACTGTCATGATGCGGCGAGAGCTGGTCAGCCGTTCGGTGACTTACCAAATCTTTAACAATTTTCCCGTTTTAAACGAAGGACTGTTTTTTCAGTCATATACGTAACGCATCCACATTCGGATAGTCACATACGTACTAGGGGCTATTTTATAGCCCCATCGTCAAACTCCTATGGCTAAGTGAGAGTGGTAAAGCCGTATAGTCCGATTTCCTGGTTCGACGCACTAACACCACCGTCACGGACCAAGACGTTGGGTCAAGAGTGTTCATGTGCCATTCCGAACACCCTCGTAGCATCTACGTGGGGGTCGAAGCCGACGACTGGAAAACTCTCAGGCATTAAAAAAACGGCCGCATAGAAGGAAAGCAATTTTAGATAATGGTGCAAATATATTACAAGGCCTTAATATCGGTAGTACACACGACCGGGTCGTTCGAATACATTCATTCAAATATGATGTCCTTTGAGCATCGACCCTCTATCAAATGAACACCCTCTAGGATGTCATTTAAATAATGCTCCAGCATGCGGTCGTCCTTGCCTTCAGGAGGACCCTCCACCGCGACAACGGCGGCTTTCATCTTGGCCCAGTGCACCTTTACACGGGTGAAAGCCCTCTGTGCACCTTCTATGCACTCCGACCGTTTGACGGCATCAATGCGGGGCACGGCATCGACGAGTCTCCGCACTAGGCCAAAATAACTGCTCGGAATGGATTCAGCCGGCCACAGCCGGAGTATAACCTCCTTCATGGCCGCTCCGGACATCTTGTGCAGCTCGGCCCACTGTGCCATCTGGTCGTTCAGCAGCGTCGAACGCTCCTGCATTGCATATTGCGACCAGAACAGCTTCTCAGTTGCATGCCCCTCCTAGGCCCGGTAGAATTGCGCTACGTTAGCTGCGCTCTTTGGTAGATCCACAAAGGAGTTTGAAGAACTCCATAGTCGATTAACTAGGCATACCTCTGATCGCCAAACTTAGACTATAAAAGAAAGGGCTTACCAGCCGCTATCTGTCCAGCTTGTCGAAGCTCCTCGCGAGCCGCACGGTATTCGAACCTCGCCACTTGGGCATCCTGAAGGGCCTTGGCGAGTTCGGCCGCCTTTGCTTTATTCCCCTCCTCGAGGAGCTCACACTTGCAAGTTGCGTCCTTGAGCTCTTGCTCAATCTTGGATACACGCTCCTCGGACTGGCACCAGGCGGCCTGTTCGTCCTTCAATGTGGCAGCTACTTTCTCAGCGGCCGCATTTCTCACCCTTGCCTGCTCCTTTGCACGGGCATGGTCACTCCTGAGGGCCTCGACCTCAGCAGCGCCGTCTGTGCAGTGCATACAGCAGCGCGTGAGCATCACTTAAGCATTTGCAAATTAATTCAATGGAATATGGAGCACTTGACACATACCTTGCGCTTCGTCGAGCCGCTTGTTAATTCAGATATTGTCCTCATCGACCAGCTGCAGTTTCCGCTTTAGTTTGGAAACTTCGGTGGCCTGAGCGGTTGACGCTAACAATGAAGCCTGATGGTTATCAAAAGGGCTAAATATGTTATTTACTGTGGGTACCTATAGACCCTCTGTTTGCCCTCATTTGTTGGCCAAACAGAGTCTCAGGGGCTAGTATCTATATATAGACAGATTTGTTATGAAAAGCGGCTAAAAGACATTACATTGCATACCTCAAAGCCTATTAGTAGGTTCGTGAAGGCTTCATCCAGTCCGCTCTTAGCGGACTGAACTTCTTCAACCATTATACCCATTAAGGTACGGTGCTCCTCCAAGACGGATGCACCTTGCAGTGCATCCATCAGCTTGTTCGGCGCCTCTGTGTGGGTAGAGGTCGCCGTCCCCCCATTCTGCAGAGGAGGCTGCCGATCTGATTCTAGGATCATATGGGTCTCCGGAACGGTATCCGGCTGAGGGTCCGACGACCCAGGACCCTCATGGTCGGTCTCGATAGGGGTTGCACCCCCATGTCCTCGGCAGCCTACGGTGCCGGTCATCCCCCGCATTTCTCCGGAGCCCGGAGAAACCCTTTGGGACGACACCTCGGGATCGTCCGCCCTAGGAGGCAAGGAAGCTCGTGGAGGCGTCTTGCTCTCCATCTTGTACGGCGAAAGATCCCCCGATGACGACGATCCTTGAGGAATGTCACGGGCTGGACTGAGGTATGAAATTCAATATTATTCTCACAATCTATAAAGAGGATTAGATGTGTACAAGGCATCTGAAGGTACTCACGATTTGGCAAGGGGCTTGGTGCGGGAGCGGAGCTTGGGAGCGGCCTCGGTGCCCGAATCTGAGTCATCAGAGAGGGATACCCTTCCCCTCTTGGACGCCCCCTCCTCCAGATCTACGGAGGCCGCTCTCTTTTTCCCCTTGGGAGGAGGGTTCTCTGCTTTCTCCTCCTCCTCATCCTCGTCGTCATCCTCGTTTTCGTCTTCCTCGCCAGAGGAAGGAGCTTCGGTTCCTTCGAACATGGCGCCTGAAGTCTCTTCAGGATGGAGGTCGCCTTGGGTCTCCTTGGCCTTCTTCTTCTTCTTGTCCTTCTTCATCAGCGCCTAATAGGGCGCCGGGACCAGCATCTTCATTAATAGAGGATCGACTGGGTTTTCGGGGTGCGGGGCTGGACACTTGATCCGCTCAGCCTTCTTTAGCCAGTCCTGTTCAGGAGATGGAATTTTAGAACCCCTCCCTAAGATTGACAAGCTAAGTAGTGTGCGGCAGTAAAATGCTTACTAGGGATGCCGGATTGTTGCAGTCGAGGCCGATGTCGTCAGACGTCCGAGGCCACGTCTTCTGCTTCTTAAAAAGAAGCTTCCAGGTCTTTTTATGCGTCGTGCCATAGAAGTGCTGCAGAGTCCGTGCCCCCTCCGGATTGAACTCCCACATTTTGAGAGGTCGTCGTTGGCAAGGGAGAGTTCGGCGGATGAGCATCACCTGAATCACATCATCAAGAGTGACATCCTTGTTTATCATGCTCTTGACACACTTCTGCAGCGCCGACACGCCGTCCGGGGACCCCCAATCTAGGCCCTTGTTGGTCCAGGATGCGAGCCGCAGTGGAGGTCTGGATCTGAAGGCAGGAGCAACGGCCCACTTGGTGCCGCGGGGTTCGGTGATATAGAACCACTCCTGCTACCACACCTTGACGGTGTCTACAAATCTTCCTTTGGTCCAGGTAACCCTGTTGAGCTTGCTCACCATGGCGCCGCCACACTCAGCGTGTTGGCCTTCAACCACCTTCGGCTTCACATTGAAAACCTTGAGCCATAAGCCAAAGTGTGGAGGGACGCGGAGAAATTCTTCGAACGACGATAAACGCCGAGATGTGGAGGAAGGAATTCGGGTCCAGATCGTGGAAATCCATCCCGCCGTACATAAGACCTCAGACGAAGGGGTGAAGGGCGAATCCGAGTCCTCGAAGGAAGTGGGGGATAAAAACCACCCTTTCGTCGGGTTCCGGGGTGGGGATGATCTACCTAGGGTTGGAAGCCTGTGTTTTATCTCCGCCGTCAGGTACCTCGCCTCCCGTAGATCTTGGATGTTCTTCTCCGTTACGGAAGAGGCCATCCACTTGCCTTGAAAGCCAGATCTGGCCATTGCTAGAGAAGTTGGGGCAGGAGGAAAAGTTTGGAACTTGGGCGCTGGAGCTCAGGGGATTGAAAGGCAGAGGAAGGAGAAGGCATGAGGTGAACAGATGGGTCTTTTGTCCTCTTATAGAGGCAGCGAATATCAAGCGCCCCCTCATAAGCCTTAAATCTCGCCTATTCCCAAGGGGACGTGTGAACGACACGGTTGGATTACCCAGAACCCCTATTGATGAGAATCCCGTAATAAGGGGACACGATCTCTGCTTTGACAAGACGTGTCACTGGCCGTACCTCGAAACACAAATTGAGGCTGTAAAACGGTTCAGAATAATAATAAGGCCAGAACATAATGTCTCGCCGAAAAAGTGGCCCATGGGCGTGACTTATTTTAAGTATTGTTGCTTTCTACAGCTTAGGGTTGTACGTGTTAAGCAAGGCCGGACACAACTCTTGTGTGCGGAAAACTATGTTGGAGTATTCGGAAAAGGGAACCCACCTTGCAATGCCGAAGACAATCTACGTGCCAGATATATCGTCATTGAAGCCTGGTTCAGGGGCTACTGAGGGAGTCCTGGACTAAGGGGTCATCGTGCGTGCAGGCTATGTGATATGGGCCGGACTGATGGGCCATGAAGATACAAGATAGAAGAACATTCCCTGTGTCCGGATGGGACTCACCTTTGCATGGATGGCAAGCTTGGCGTTTGGATCATGTACCTTCCTTTCTCTGTAACTGACCCTGTACAACCCTAGATCTCTCTAATCTCTATATGAACTGGAGGGTTTAGTCCATAGGGCAAGATCACAATCATACAGGCTAGACATCTATGGTTTAGCCATAACGATCTCGAGGTAGATCAACTCTTGTAACCCCTATATTCATCAAAGTCAATCAAGCAGGAAGTAGGGTAGTACCTCCATTAACAGGGCCTGAACCTGGGTAAACATCGTGTCCCCTGCCTCCTTGTTACCTTCGATCCTTAGACGCACAGTTCGGGACTCCCTACCCGAGATCTGCCGGTTTTGACACCGACATTATGCTCAATTATTAATCCATTCATGAAACACACTCGCATATTAGCTACACCTAATGCTCAAGTACGATCATAGTGCCCTTTAGTTGGTGCTTTATAAGAGAAGATGGAGACTCTGATAAAAATAAAATTGCATAAAGTAAATACAAAGGCCCTTCACAGAGGGAAGTAGGGATTTGTAGAGGTGCCAGAGCTCAAAGCAAAAAAGATAGAGATAAAACATTTTGGGTGGCATGCTTTTCCTGTCAATGAAAATGATCAAGTAGTTCCCAATACTTTCCATGCTAGATATATCATAGGCGGTTCCCAAACAGAAAATACAGTTTATTCCTTTTTTCACCATACTTTCACATTCCACGGCTAACCAAATCCACGGGTGCCATCCATACCAACACTTACCAAGGAATTTATTATTTGACAACATAAGTAAATTCAATTTTCGTTTCGGGACTGGGCATCCCTAATACCTTGGCCGTACTCTCGTGCAATGACAAGTGAATAAACAATCATCTTGAGAATAACACATCTAGCATGGAAAAAAATAGCCACCCCCTACCGTTTCATGAGTGGTACGAACACACAAAAAGGAAATTTATTTTGAAATTAGAGATGGCATATACAAATTTGCTTAGAATGGCACAGAAATACCGCATATAGGTAGGTATAGTGGACTCATATGGCAAAAGTGAGTTTAAGAATTTTGGATGCACAAGTAGTGATCATACTTAGTGCAAGTGAAGGCTAGCAAAAAGATTGAGAAGCATCCAACCAAGAAACGAAAAATCTCATAAGCAAGCATTAAGCATAACTAACACCGAATAATGCACAACAAGTAGGATGTAATTTCATTGCATAACTATTGACTTTCATGCTTGCATAGGGAATCACAAACCTTAACACCAATATTCTTACTAAAACACAATTTCTTGTTAACATGACTCACATATTATATCATCATATCGCAAAACTATTAAAGAATCAGGTTTATTTTGTCCAATGATCTACATGAAAGTTTTTATTATATCCCTCTTGAATATCTATCACTTTGGGACTAATTTCATATGTTGCTATTGATAGCTCAAACAAATCTAAGTGAAGAACAAGAGCATAAAAAAATTTCTTCTCTCAAAATAATTTAAGTGAAGCAAGAGAGAGTTTCTTAAAAAAATTACTAACTCTCAAATAAATCTAAGTGAAACATGAGAGCATTTCTTCAAAAATGCTAAATCACACCGTGCTCAAAAAGATATAGGTGAAGCACTTGAGCAATTCCATAGCTCATAAAGATTTAAGTGAAGCATAGAGAGCAATTCTAACAAGTCATAGCATAATTTTGGCTCCCTCAAATAGGTGTGCCCAGCAAGGATAGATGAAACAAAATAAAAAGTGAAACAAGCAAAGACTCATATCATACAAGACTCTCCAAGCAAAACTCGTGACATGTGACGAATAAAAATATAGTTACAAGTAAAATACCGATGGCTGTTAGAAGAAAGAGGGGATGCCACTCGGGCATCCCCAAGCTTAGTTGGTTGCTTATCTTTTAGATAATAGCTTGGTATGCCATGGGGCATCCCCAAGATTAGGCTCTTCTTACTCTTTATTCCTTCATCCATCATGATGTCACCCAAAACTTGAAAACTTCAATCACACAAAACTCAACAAAACCTTTGTGAGATCCGTTAGTATAACAAAGAAAATCACTAGTCTAAGTACTGTTGCAAACCCATTCATATTTTATTTTTGCATTATATCTACTATATTCCAATTTTTCTATAGCTTATACCCTCCAATACAAATCATAGATTCGTCGAAATAAGCACACAACGCAAAGAAAATAGAATATGTCAAAAACAAAACAATATGTATTAATCAGGGAACTTCATATACTTCTGTAACTCCAAAAATTCTGAAAAAATAGGACAACGCGGGCAATTTGTATATCAATATTGTTTAAAAAAAATCAAAGCAAAAGCATGTTTCTGTGATTTATGAAAATCATTTTTCTGAGTGTAAAAGTTTCTATTTTTCAACCAGATCAAAGCAACTATCAGCCAACATGATCCCAAAGGCTTTGCTTGGCACAAACACTTATTAAAACATAAATACACATCTAATCAGAGGCATCTTTATATATTTATTGCAAAACAACAAGAAAACCAAAAAGCAAAAAGATCAAGATTGGGTTGCGTCCCAACAAGTGTTATCATTTTATGCCCCTAGCTAGGCATATATCTTAAATGTTGTCATCTTTGTTTTCATTGCCCTTGGAGGTGTTTTTGTCAGGTGGTTTTGCAAAGACAACATAAAACACCTCATCCATAGAGACTTTAGCATTGTCAAGTTGCTTATCATCGTATCCCCTTTGATTTCCGACAGCAATCCAAGAATAGTGTTGATTAACATCATTAAAAACTTGTTGGATTATGTCTAAAACAGGGACTTCCTTTTTAAGATTCTCGTCAAAAATTTGATTATTTCCAAGCAAGTGTCTTAACATATAATCACAATTATAAAGGATCTCATCTATTACCGGTTTTTCATGGTTCATACCATAAAAATCAAAGATTTCCCTAGATTTGCGTATTATGTAGTCAAATTCATTCATAAGAACGAGGGTAGCCAACTTTTTAGTTTTGGGATTCTTTATAACAGGTAACTCATAAAACAACCTTTGCAAGGTAGGATGGGTACAGATGAAATTATTTTCAAGTGTCACAACTAGTGCTGAAATAGCTTCTGCATAAGATTTTGTTCTTTTAAGTATAGGAGCATCATCAAGAGTTAAATTTCTAACACAATTGACAAATTCTTGGATATGTTCTTTTCCCATAATATTCCCTTGCCCCAAAATAAAAGTTTTAGCATCAAGATTGCCAGATCGTCTAATTTTAGGAGTTAGGCTATCATCTATTTCTGCCATGCCAAAGTCACTCATGGTGACAAGTTCAAGCAAATAAGAGATCTGACGAGAAAACGGCGAACGAAAACAGGGCGAACAAAACAACAATATTTTGTCAAGTGGGGGAGAGGAAAACGAGAGGCAAATGGAAAATAATGTAAATTATAAGGAGATGAGATTTGTGATTAGGAACCTGGTAGATGTTGATGATGTCTCCCCGGCAATGGCGCCAGAAATGGCTAGTTGACGGGAGACTATCTTGACTTGATCTTCCCCGACAACGGCGCCATAAATTCATTATGATGCGGCATGAACTACATCGGTATTTCCCTAAAGAGGAAGGGATGATGCAGCACATCAATGGTAGGTATTTCCCTCAGTGATGAGACCAAGGTTATCGAGCCAGTAGGAGAACCATGCAACACTACGTAAATGGTACCTGCACATGAAGAACAAATACTTGCAACTCGAGGTGTTAAAGGGGTTGTCAATCCCTTTCAGGGAACGGTGCCAGAAATTGTTAAGTTGACAAGATAAAATTGTAGTAGATTGATATATGCAAATAATATTCGGCGAGGTATTTTTGGGTTTTTGATAATATAGATCTGAAAATAAAAGTGGCAAATAAATAAAAAGGCAAATAGCAATGTAGATCTGAAAGTATATGATGAGAAAATAGACCTGGGGGACGTAGATTTCACTAGTGGCTTCTCTCGAGAAAAATAGCATATAGTGGGTAAACAAATTACTGTTGGGTAATTGATAGAACTTCAAATAATTATGACGATATCCAGGCAATGATCATTATATAGGCATCACGTCCAAGATTAGTAGACCGACTCCTGCGTGCATCTACTACTATTAACGGAGTAATGCAATAAGAACAATGATATGATGTAGACAAGATCTATTCATGTAGGAATAGACCCCATCTTGTTATCCTTAATAGCAACGATACATACGTGTCATTTCCCCTTTTGTCACTGGGATTGAGCACCGTAAGATCGAACCCATCACAAAGCACCTCTTCCCATGGCAAGAAAAATCGATCTAGTCGACCTAACTAAACCAAAGTTTCGAAGAAGAAATACGAGGTTATAAGTAATCATGCATATAAGAGATCAAAAGACTCAAATAACTTTCATGGATAAAAACATAAATCTGATCATAAACTCAAAGTTCATCGAATCCCAACAAACACACCGCAAAAGGAGTTTTATCAAATAGATCTCCAAGAAACCATTGTATTGAGAATCAAAAGAGAGAGAGGAAGTCATCTAGCTACTATCTATGGACCCATAGGTCTACAATGAACTACTCACGCATCATCGGAGAGGCACCAATGAGGATGATGAACCCCTCCGCGATGGTGTCTAGATTGGATCTGTGGTTTCTGGAACTTTCGGTGGCTGGAATTATTTTTCGTCGACTCCCCTAGGGTTTCTGGAATATTGGGGTATTTATAGAGCAAAGAGGTTGTGCGAGAGGCAGCTGAGGTGGCCACAACCCACCAGGGCGTGCCCAGGTGGGTTGTGCTCCCCTCGGAGCCCCCCTCTGGTACTTCTTTGTTCTAACAGGTGTCTTCTGGTCCAGAAAAATCACCAAAAAGTTTTGCTGCGTTTGGACTCCGTTTGGTATTGATTTTCTACGAAGTAAAAAACAAACAAGAAACAACAACTGACACTGGGCACTATGTCAATAGGTTACTCCCAAAAAATGATATAAAGTTGCTATAAAGTGATTGTAAAACATCTAAGACTGATAATATAACAGCATGGAACAATAAAAAATTATAGATACATTGGAGACGTATCATTGAGCACGTTGATGACTAGGACGAATAGCATGGGTGAGATGGGGTCACCCTGCCTCAATTCACTGGCATGGTCCTCGGGCGGTCTCAAAGTTCCATTGATGAGAACTCTGGTGGAGGAAGTCAAGAGGAGGATGGCCACCCAGGCACACCATCGGTGTCCAAAGCCGAGGTGTTGCAAGATGTCGAACAAGAAGGACCAAGATACTATGTCGAACACCCGGGCAATGTCTAGCTTTAGGAGCATGCTACTTGTGACCTGCGTTGGGATTTCCTCAAAGAGGAGATGATGATGCAGTACAATAGAGATAAGTATTTCCCTTAGTAAAGAACCAAGATTGTTAATCCACTAGAAGAACCATGAAACACCTCGTTAACAGCACCTACAAACAAAACAACAAATACGTGCACCCAACATAAACAAGGGGTTGTCAATCCCTTGGCGGTTAATTGCAAGTATAAAATCTCATAGTGATATATAGATAAAAAATAGTAAATTAAATTAATTACAACAAATTATTGTTGGATTTTAATATATGATAAAGATAGACCCCGGGGCCATAGTTTTCACTAGAGACTTCTCTCGAACAAAAAGCATAAGGTGGGTAAACAAATTACTGTTGAGCAATTGATAGAAAGGCAAATAATTATGACGAAATCCAAGGCAATGATCATGTATATAGACGTCACATCTGAGATAAGTAGACCAACTCCGACCTACATCTACTACTATTACTCCACACATCAACCGCTATCCAGCATGCATCTAGAGTATTAAGTTCATAAAGAACGGAGTAACGCCTTAAGCAAGATGAAATGATATAGACAAAGTAAACCCAATCAATATGAATAAAACCCATTGTTTTATCCTTATTTGCAACAATACAAATACGTGTCATGTCCCTTTCTCACTAGAATTGAGCACCGCAAGATCGAACCCATAACAAAACACCTCTCCCATTACAAGATAAATCAATCTAGTTGGCCAAACCAAATGGATAGATCAGAGAGAAATACAAAGCTATAATAATTATGCATAAAATAGTTCAGAGAAGACTCAAATAATATTCATAGATAATCTGATCATAAACCCACAATTCATCGGATCCCAACAGACACACCGCAAAAAAGGATTACATCGAATAGATCTCCAAGAACAACAAGGAGAACATTGTATTGAAAATAAAAGAGACAAGAAGCCATCTAACTACTAGCTATGGACCCGTATGTCTATGGTAAAATACTCACACATCATCGGAAGGGCAGCAAGGTTGATGTAGATGCCCTTCATGGTCAATTCCCACTCACAAATAACTTCTATCTCCATCGACTCATTGACTCATCTCACTGGTATGATTAGTAGTTGAACACAGAAGCTAACACACGTAGCGTGCGAGCTAGCCTCAACGAAGTAGCCAAGCCGACATCTTAGTTGATCTACAGTACCTAGCTAGCACGTCCACTCTAGTCGTGCACGTATGGACTGGCTGACGACTTGCACTACATAGCCCGTGGCAATCCATCTATATTTGTTTCGCGTTTGTTCCAACGAGAGAAGTCGCTACGTTCGGAGAGACAATCAGATCGATCCAGTCTCGTAGGTATGTCTACGGCAAGACCGCAAGAGTTAAGTTGCCAGCCAGCAAGCTTTGCACGTACACTGCTGCTGCGTGAAAATCAATCAAGTTGCTTGCATTTGCTAGCTTGCACGTACATATTGTTTCTGGACGATACAAACTAGGGTTCTAAAGCCAACACAATGCATGAGAGGTGGCAGTGGCCCCGGCACACCCACGCACGGGAGGAGGATACGACCGGCCGCTTGGCTGGCACAGGGAACTTCCAATCGTCCCCGGCCTGGATCAGTGTCGTGTGTGTTCATGGCAACTTCATGCCCCTTATCTTTCCTTTTTTGGTGACATAGTATCATCAGGGGCAAAATTATCTTTGCACGTCCTAGTTAACACCGCTAGATGAAAGGGTCACATAGGGCACAAAATAATGTTTGAGTGTCGAAACAGGGAAGAAAATTTTAGGGGGCCAAACAGGGAAGCACATTTTAAGAAAGTGCCAAATAAGGAATTTTCTCAATGTAATAGGTTAGTCCCAAAAAATTGATATATAGTAGTATATAAAAAATCTAAGGTTGATATTATACTAGCATGGAACAATAAAAAATTATAGATACTTTGGAGACGTATCAGCGCACGTGCGGGGCCTTGAGGTTGTGGAGGAGGCAAGTGATTTGTTGCACTAGCATGAAGTTATCATGCACGCCACGGCCGGCGATGAGCGCACTCTGGTTGGCCAAGACGATATTACCAAGGTGAGGGGTCAGCCTCAGGGATAGCACCTTGGCGAATAGTTTCGCAAGGAGATGGTTCAGGCTGATGGGGCGGTAATCGAACAACTAGGAGGCGTCGTCCTTCTTGGGAAGCAAGGTAAGAAGCGCTTCCTTCAACTTATGGAAGCCACCGCCGTTCATCAGATAGAGATTGTGGAAAATGTCACAAATATCCTGCTTGACGATGTCCCACCATGCATGGAGAAACTTGACGATGAACCCGTCGGGTCCCGGTGCCTTCCCATCTGGTACTCGCTTGACGGCCACCCAAATCTCTGATTCAGAGAATGGCACGTCGAGGCAGAACATGTTGAAGGTCTGTAGGATCAAAAGTATGTCTAGAGAGGGGGTGATTAGACTACTTAACCAAATAAAAATCTAGCCTTTTCCCAATTTTAGTTCTTGGCAGATTTTAGCAACTTAGCACTAGTCAAGCAATGAACCTACGCATGCAATTCTAAGAATGTAGCAGAGGAATGTAAAACAATTGCATATGAAGGTAAAGGGAAGGAGTTTGAGGAGGCAAACGCAATTGGAGACACAGATGTTTTTGTCGTGGTTCCGATAGGTGGTGCTATTGTACATCCACGTTGATGGAGACTACAACCCACGAAGGGTAACGGCTGCGCGAGTCCACGGAGGGCTCCACTCATGAAGGGTCCACAAAGAAGCAACCTTGTCTATCCCACCATGGCCGTCGCCCATGAAGGACTTGCCTCACTAGGGTAGATCTTCACGAAGTAGGCGATCTCCTTGCCCTTACAAACTCCTTGGTTCAACTCCACAATCTTGACGGGGGCTCCCAAGTGACACCTAGACAATCTAGGAGACACCACTCTCCAAGAAGTAACAAATGGTGTGTTGATGATGAACTCCTTGCTCTTGTGCTTCAAATGATAGTCTTCCCAACACTCAACTCTCTCTCACAGGATTTGGATTTGGTGGAAAGAAGATTTGAGTGAAAAGCAACTTGGGGAAGGCTAGAGATCAAGATTTATGTGGTAGGAATGGAATATCTTAGTCTCAACACATGAGTAGGTGGTTCTCTCTCAGAAAATGTATACTAGAAGTGTAGGCACGTTCTGATGGCTCTCTCTACGAATGAAGAGTGGGTGGAGGGGTATATATAGCCTCCACACAAAATCTAACTATTACACACAACTTACCAAACTCAATGGGACCGAATCGTGAAACTCGGTCGGACTGATTTAGTAACAAATGTGACCGTTAGGATTTTCGGTGGGACCGACATGTCAACTCGGTGGGACCGATATGGTTAGGGTTAGGGCATAACGTAATCTCGGTGAGACCGATTTCTCAAACTCGGTGAGACCGATTTTGGTAATAAGCTAACCAGGGAGTTGGTCAGGCAAACTTGGTGGGACCGATTTGCTCATCTCGGTTGGACCAAAATGTTACGAAAGGGAAACAGAGAGTTTGCATTGCAATCTCGGTGGGACCGATCGCTCATCTCGGTTGGACCGAAACGTTATGAAGCCAAACAGAGAGATTACAATCCCATCTCGGTGAGACCGAGATCCCTATCGGTGAGACCGATTTGATTAGGGTTTGTGGCAGTGGCTATGTCATGAGAACTCGGTGGCGCCGGATAGACAGATTCGGTGGGGCCGAGTTTGACTTTTGGTTTGGGACATATGTGGATGTGAGAAAGTAGTTGAGGGCTTTGGAGCATATCACTAAGCATTTTGAGCAAGAAACCCATTAAGCAACACCTCATCCCTCCTTGATAGTATTGGCTTTTCCTATAGACTCAATGTGATCTTGGATCACTAAAATAGAAAATATAGAGTCTTGTGCTTTGAGCTTGAGCCAATCCTTTTGTCCTTAGCATTTTGAGAGATCCACTTTTCTCTTCCATGCCATGCCAATCATTAAGCTTTCCTGAAATATTTATCTTGAAATAGCATTAGCTCAATGAGCTATATGTTGTTAGGAATTACCAAAACCACCTAGGGATAGTTGCACTTTCAATCTCCCCCTTTTTTGGTAATTGATGACAACATATAGATCAATGCTTTGACAAATGATAATAAGATTGAAAAACGTTGTCGCTTTGAGAAGTATGTGAAAAGCAAGAGCTCCCCCTAAATTTTTGCATTACTTAAAATTTGCTTTGGACTGCAAATGCACAATGAGTTAGGATCATGGGTCACTCTTCCATGTCACATTCATCTTGGTGGAGCGCTCAAAATGATAATGATTGAACGCATGCACTCATCACCAAGCAAAGTGAATGATCATATAAGGATATAAAAGATAGTATCATCCAACAAGCATTAAGGTAGCATATGACCAAACACATGATCATCCAAGTATCTCACAAAAGGCATAATGTATCAAGCAAACACACAAATAAATAAGAGCCTATGATCTATACATTTTTCTCCCCCTTTGGCAACAAGTTACCAAAAAGTTCACAAAAAAATGCATAGTGCTAAACGACTCTTAGGCTTGGTCTTCATGAGGTGGTGTAGAGATGACTCCAAGGACGAAAGCATCAGTTGATGTAGCTGGAGCTGGTGGAGTGGCTGCTGGAGCTGGTGGCACTGAAGTTGTAGCTAGTGCAGATGATGTAGCTCTGGTGTCTGGAACAGGCACTGTAGTAGATCTTTGACCTCTGGGCACTCTAGCAAATGCATCTGTAGTAGACTTGCCCTTCTTCTCCTCCACATCCTCCTGAAGTTGCTCAACTACAGTTTGTATCTCAGTGACCTTCACATCAAGAGAATAGAACTTCTGCTCAATGATTCTCTCCAAACTCTCCTAGTTTTGAGTCAGGGTGGCCAAGCCCTTCTCAATCCTCAAGGTGGAGGCAATCAAGTAGCCAAGCTGGTCTTGCTTGCTCTTCAGAAACACTTGAGATGCCTCTTCTACAGTTGGCATCTTTGCAGCTTTCTCAGCCCTTGCTTTATCTCTCTTTTCATGTGCTTGCACAGATGATGGTTCCTCCTCATTCATCTCAACAGTGTTATCTTCAAATTCAGGGTATAAGGGTAGATGCTCCTTATCCAAAAGATATGTCCATGTGCCCATCTTTGAGTTTATGAGCTCCTGAATGTGTGGAGCATACCCACAACTTCCCTTTTGATCAGCTATTGTTCTCTTGATCGTTTCCACAATCAGACACTGGGGTCTTGTTCTTCTCTGATGCAGGTATACTTCTGGTGTTCCTCTTGGGTGCAGTCTTTTGAGCTGGAGCTTTGGGAGCAGACTTGGGCTTTGATGGAGCATACCCTGATTTGATAGCATCTCCCATTAGCTTCTGAGCTTTAGGTGCTGGAGCAGCATCCTCTTCCTCTTCTTCTTCATCAAAATCTCTCCTCATAGAGGGCTTTCCAGTAACTCTGGCAATGGTCTTCTTGACCCTTTCTTTCCTCTTCTTGCCATCTTTAGTTTCCTTGGGTTCAAGACTAAACTCCATTTTTGACTTAGAAGCATCTACAGTTGAGGCTCTGGCTTTTGACATTGGCACTCTTCTTGCTGGAACCTTTGTTCTCATTCCTAGCTTTGTTGCAGCAGTTGTGGCATACTCCTTTTTTAGCACCTTCTTCTTTGAAGTGGCCTCATCCTCAACGGCCACATAATCTTCATCCTCTAATTCAGATGTTCTCTTCTTCCTTGTCCTAGTGGCTGCCTTTGGCAAGTTGCTGGGAGTGCTCCTGCTGCCCTCATATGAGGTACTGGAGGGACTAGTGCCCTCACTTAACTGTCCTGGCTGCTCAGATCTTTTTTGGCTATCACTTTGATCAGACATTTTGCAAACTCACTGACAGCAGACCCTGTGAATAGATATTGATGAGGTAGAGTAGATTAGCATCACAAAGCACAGAGGTTTTTGCAAAACAATTGAGTCAAAAACTTAGTTTTAGTTTTCCACAGAAAGCATTTCGGAGCTACCGATTTGTAGACTCAGTGATACCGAAGCAGTTTTTGGAACCTAAACTAGTGAACTCGGTCAGACCGAGTCACAGTTTAGTGGCACCGAGACTGCTAGGGTTTCACAAACAATCGATCTCGGTCACACCGATTTGCAATTCTCGGTCAGACCAAAAATCACATGTGCAATGGCTTAAGCCAAATTGGTGAGAATGATTTCTACAGCCGGTCAGTTCGAGATGAATTCTGCGGAAACCTAACCCTAAATTTTCAAATCAAATCTAATATACGGAGTGCTTTCGCTAGATAGAATGATTTCAAATGTGGCAAGATTCATGGCAATGCAATGTGCTAGGAATCGGAGTTAAGGATAGCACAAAGTTCAAGTTCATACACTAGTTCAGCGACAAACTTGCTACGGTGGCAACGGCGGGGCAGAATGCCGTTGATGGCGGTGGAGACCAGCGGCGGGAGGTCGCTGGCGATGAGGAGGACGATCCAGAGACCCGAAGAGGCAGAGCAGGCTATGCGCGGGCGAAGGGGTTTCGAAAAAATTCCAAAATTTGACCCGTGAGTATATATAGCCTGACCCTGTCGGTGTGACCGAGTGGAACAACTCGGTGGCACCGAGATGCAAAACTACAAGCAGTTACTGCAACTCGGTGTGACCAAAAAGTTTTAATCGGTTGCACCGAGGTTGAAAACCTAGATCAACTTAGTGATCTCGGTATGATGGAAAGGGATGAATCGGTCAGACCGAAACGCACAAAGAGGTTTTGGAAGTTTAAGTCTATGACAAATCGGGGACTCCGATTGCTCCTCACACAAAGTGGTTCGAATCTGACTTGATCAAACTTTGTGATGTAGCATGAATAGAGTGTGAGACAAGAAAAGCATAGATAGCTAGAGAAGGTTCTTAGGCATTCTTGTCCATCCACTTGGCAAAAGGAAAGAAACCAAACAATCAAAACGACAAGTGGATGTCCTCGAATGAGTAAAATATGCAACCAACATGCTCACACAATAAAATGGCAAATGAAATATGTGGCAAAGCATGCACAACCAATACTAGCATCTATCAAACAATTGGCGATGACTAGGTCATCTATATATGAGTATATTGACATAGGAGTCAAATGACAACATTTGATCATAGGTCATACTCATCGTTTAAGCACAAGTGGGGTTACCACTTTTACATAAAGCATTGTTGTTTTCACACCATTAGAGTTGCTTTAGCTCAATACTTAGAGTAAAGCTCCCCCTAGATGTGAGATCCCCCCTAAGAGGGATGAACTAACCTTGGGTTTTGTCGATGATGACTTCATGTAGGTGTTGAAGATGTGGATGCTCAATGTTGATGTAGATCAGTTGGAGCAATCCATTGGAGTGAGTTGCACTTTCAAGACCTACATGGGTTAGTCCCACAAGGAACAAACAAGGATATCCATAGACATAGAGTGATGCATACCAAGATGATGTCCATGAAAGCATTAGGTTACCTTGTCCCTTGTCTTACCAACAAGAGGGTTTGTGACTCCTTGAACTAGTGCAAGATGTGGAAGTTGATTGCACTTGTCCTTGCCAAAATGATATGAGTAAAGTATGTTGGCGGAGTCACCCTCAAGAACTCTCTAGTTCTTCTTCTTTGGGATCCACATCATCTTGATGGGAATCCTTGGAGTTGTATTTGTACTTGATGAAGTAGAACTTGATGTAGTCTTGGGAACCCACTTCACCAAGGCCTTAGGAGCTTCTTCAAATGCATCAATCTCCTCTTGAAGCTTGTCCTTGCCTTTTTGCTTGTGGTCATATGGTGGAAGATCATCTTGAGCTTGTGTCCCTTTGAAAGAAGTAGGATCATACTTCTCTTGTTGAGGAACAAACTTTGTCTTGGGGTATTGATCTTCTTCCCACTCAACTCCATTGGCATTGAACTTTCATTAAAAACCAACACCTTGATTCTTCCGGTGCCTTCCTTGCTTGCGTAAAATTTGCTCGAATTGCTTACTCCCGGCAAGGCTCTTGTAAACACATTTCTCTATAATTCCCTTAAATAAGCTATTTTCTTGCTCAAGTGTAACTTGGCTAAGAGAATCATTAGTGGAACCAAGAGAACTACTAGAGGCAACAACATTGGATTTAGCATGATTATTGTTACTACTAGAAGAAGCATCTTTCTTGTTCTTGTTACTAGACTTGACTTGAGGCATGTAAGTAGATAAGAGTAAACGCTTGGCAATGTAAGAATAAATTTTCTTGTGAAGATCATCATTGATTGCCTTTAAAAACACATGCTCTTGCTCAAGGTTGAGCTTTTCAAAGCGTAACTTCTCATGAGTCTTTAAAATTTCTCGATGGCCTTCCAAGATAGTTTCATGAGCTAACTTAAGAGTGTTTAGTTCTTTAGTTAGGATCTCAATCTTCTCCTTATCATTGGCATTCGTTTTATCTTGATTAGCATGATTATTTGACGGTCCATCAAAGTAAGGACCTCTACAGTGGTAATTTCCCTCGCTAGACGCCATACTCTCCTAGGTTCTGAAACCAAGGCTATGACCACTGTCGTGGTTCTAAGTCTGACAGTAGTGTAGGGGGGTACTAAAGGAGAGGCAAGATCCTAGCTATGGAGTAGTTGTACACGCAACGGTTTTACGAGTTCAGGCCCTTCTCGAAGGAAGTAACAGCCCTACGTCTCGGTGCCCAGAGGCGGTCGACTGGATTATATGCGTGTGAGTTATAGGGGTGCGAACCCTTCTGCATGTGGAGGGGGTGGCTTATATAGAGTGCGCCAGGACCCCAGCCAACCCACGTAGCGGAGGGTTCAATGTACATAAAGGCCTGGCGTTACTGGTAACGTCTTACTTAAAGTGATATCATGGCCATAAAGACTACTGAATAACAGACCGTTTGGATGCAGAGTGACCCTAGATCTCCTGGTGGTCGAGTGAGTCTTCATGGTCGAGTGTCTTCGAGTCCGTCAAGTGGAATCCTTTCCAGGTCAACTGAAAGACAGTTTCTTCTAGAGATGTCCTTGGGGAGGGTACCTTGGACAGGTCCATGACCCTACCCTAGGTACATGGCTTCATCATTAGCCCTCGAATGGATCGAGGCTTGAGTGAGGAAGGAGTTGAGAATTCTTCTGACCTGCTTTTCATGCTGCGAGAGTGTCTTACTATGGATCAATGACTTTTTAGTGATGACGTCAACTTCTCTTTCAGTCGCCTTGATCCATTCTTTGCATCTGCCGAGTGAACTTTACAAACTTGGAGATTTTCGAGCGACGAATCGGAGGAAATCTGCTGTCTGACAGGTTGATTTGCTATCCGCGGATTTGACGGGATCCGAATTTCGGGAAGCGCACGAAGCGGAGGAGGCCGTGGTACTCGGATGGGATAAGGCAAAGACGCCTCGATCTCCACACCATCTTTTTCGCCACGTATCGCGCGCGCACCTGTCGCGGGATTTGACAGGGTCGTCCGGGCCTACCAGTCAACCACTCGGAAGAGACTTCATATAAGGCGTAGGACGGGGTTTTTTCAAACAGTGCGCCCTCATTCCCCTCTCCCTCTTCCTCTAACTCGCCCGCTGCGCTCGCTTCCACCTCCGCCCCGCTGCTCCTTGCGCGCCTCGCTGGCGACGATGGTGAAGGAAAAGACGGCGGCTTTGGAGCGGGCGAAGAAGGTGACGGCGAAGGCGAAGGGGAGAGCGACTAGTCGGGGCGGATCCTCATCGCGGTCCGGCCTGCTGCAAGGTTGGATCCAGGGAGACTGGATCCGCTCGACCATCACCCAGAAGGACCTCGACAACCTAGCCAACAAAGGACTGATCCCCCATGGGTCAGCAAGGCTTCCAGGAAAGGAGTGGCAGCCGCAGCCTCAGGAGGGTGAGTGCGTCCTCTTAGCCACCCATGTAGATCGCGGTTTTTCTCTGCCACCAAATCTTTTCTTTCGGGGGTTTCTGAACTTCTTTGGGGCACAACTCCATCACTTCACACCCAACTCCATTGCCTACCTCGCTGCTTTCGTGTCTTTGTGCGAAAACTTCTTGGGTTGTCGGCCGCACTGGGGCCTTTTCAAACACATTTTCACCTGTCGCTCTCAGACGGTGAAAAAGGCTAGCCCGAGTGACAAGAGAACCCAAGTAATCCAGATGTGTGGGGGTCTTGGAGTTCAGATGAGGAGTAAGAGTGCCTTTCCAGCCATGACCCTTCCCAAGTCAGTTCGAGGGTGGCAGTCGACCTGGTTCTACTGCCAAGACCAGTCGACTGGCCTCCCCCCATTCTCCATGGACCGAGTGAACAAGCCATCTTCTCTGAAGGTGCTTCCGGAGGAGAAGGCTCAGGTTAGGATGTTGGTGGAGCGCGTGGTCCAGCTCATTCGCGACGGAGTGACGGGCATGGATCTTCTAGAGGTTTTCCTTCGATGATGCATTCAACCACTTCAATATCGGGGCCATCCGATGTGGTTGTACTCTGGTACTAAAGACACCACTCGGGTCCACCCGGAGGAGGTCGACGATGCCACTCTGGAGAGGTGGATGACCGCCATCACAGGGAATAAAGATAATCCTCGTGGAGCCAGGAGGATCCCGCCACTCGACCAGTCCTACGAACCAGACAAGGTCTGACCACATTTCTCTGACTGTGACTCTGTCTTCTTCATTCCGCTTTGCTTCAATTCGGTCGACTGACCTTTGTCTTATTTGTTGCCTTCCAGATCACTACCGAGATGTACTCGATGCCCAACGGGGCGCAAGAACGGACCGAAGAAGAAGAAAGAAGTGGAGGTGAAAGCCAGGAGGAGTGGGAGTCGGACGGCGACGAGGGTGAAGAAGATGCTGGCTCTGATGAGGAAGAGGAGGAGGAAGAGGAGGAGGTAGTCGAGCCTCCTCGTACTGAAAGACGGTCCAAGCTCGCCCATGATCCTGCAGTCGAGCGTGGCAAGGGAGCTGTGCCTGCTGGGCAGTCGACCAAACGCCCTCGGACGACTTCTCCGGCGCCGACTGAAAAAGCGCCGAAGCAACCCCGAGCGGCACCGACAAAACTGGCGAAGGCCCTACCAAAGATGAGGATGGAGATTCCGACTATTTCTGGGTAATGGCATAACTCATGTTTTCTCTTTCAACATGGATATATTCTTGGTCGACCCGATCACTGACCGACTAATTTCTGAAATCGCAGTGCTGCTACTTCTGAGACCTCAGCCAGGCATGAAGATCAAGAAATGGAGGATGCTGCCACTTCCAATCCTTGTATGATCTATGCAGTTTCACTTTTGGTCGATCGGATCTTCATTTTTAACTTTGAACCTTTTCTGTAGCTCCACCTAGCATTATCATTGATCTCCCTGACGATGACGATGAGGAGCCACTGAGGCAAAGGAGGAACAGGAAAGCGTCTACTGGCAAGACTGCTCAGGTTGCGTCAGCACCTGAGACATTGGTTCCAGAGGGGGGCAACGTTGCTCGGGCTACCGTGTCCTTTGCGGTGTCGTTGACGAGTGCCCGCCCTCCATCGTCGAGTGCTGATCCACCTTCCCTCTTCTCCACACACCACGTCCCAGAGGACCAAGCAGGTGCTGCCAAGGAAGCCATACGCCAGGCGGGGGTCATGATGGAGCAGGTGAAGGCGATCCGAGATGCCAGCCAAGCAGCTTATGATGCAAGTTCAGCTCTTCAGAGCAATGTCCAGGTTAGTTGACCACCGCCTGTTCTGTTAGAATATGATACCTGACATTTTTTCTTTCTGAAAATCTTAATATTTGTCATACACCCACTGGGTGTGTCGATTGAAATGTCTGGATTAGTGGGGGCACGCTGAGTGCACCCACTGGGTGTAGTCCCCGAGACTACGGTGGACTGCTGGCAGTCGATTGTAGTCTTTATGTCTTGGACTTTTTTCTCTTTTAGTTTCTTCACTCGATCTGGTCGAATGGAATCATGGAACCAGTGGGGGCACGCTGAGTGCACCCACTGGGTGTAGCCCCCGAGACCGTGGTCGACTGCTGGTAGTCGGCTGTGGTCTGAAGAATACTTCACTTTTTTTAAACTGTGTCTAACTGTTGGCAGTTAGCTACTTTCGGTCGACTGATCGATCCGAGCCGGTAGAACCACTGGGGGCACGCTGAGTGCACCCACTGGGTGTAGTCCCCGAGACTACAGTTGAATATTTTGATTCCGCTATAGTCTTAGAAATGCTACGATTTTTCTCTTAGTCACTCGGAAGTGACCTGTCTTTGATGTCTGTCGACTGATCTTTCACAGAAATCTTGTGAGCTTGTGGCTCATTATACTGAGTTGGAGAACAAGCATATCCAGCTCGAACTTGATTTGAAGCTTGTCCAGGAGAACTTCACGAAGGCGAAGGAGGAGGCAAAAGGTATGTTTGGTGAGAACCTTGACGACTGCCCTTATTTTTTGTCCATTCCTGAGTCTGATCTCACTGTCATTTTGCAGATAAACTAAGGGGTGCTCTGAAGAAGAAAGACCTTGACCTCGCCGAGGCGCAGAAAGCGGCTTCGGACAAGACGAAACTCGCAGAAGAAAAGCTGGCTTCAATCAGCAAACTTGAAGAGAAGAATACCAATCTGAAAGCAACTCTTGACGCGGCCAACAAGGAGGTCAGCCGACTGAAGAATGACAAGATAGCCCTGAGTGACAAGGCTAGCGAACTGGTGGGAAAGAAGAACGACTTAGAGGCTTATCTGGGAGGGCTCGCCAAGAAGTTATTCCTCATGCTCGAAGGTAACCCCTTATATCCGACTGACTTGCAATCATTGACTTATTGTAGGACTGTTAGCTCATCGTTGGATCGTATCCACAGAATTCTGCCAAAACTTTGAAGAGGAGACTAGTCGAGTGGAAACTGGCTAGGATCCCATCAACTCTCCTGTGAAGGATGAAGCCGCCATGAACATGCTCCGTCTCGAGTATCGCGTTGCTGCCGTGGTCGGCTATCTTGCGAGACTGAAGGTTGCAACATCGCGCATCGACACAGCACTCTGGCCAGGAGAAACACTTCAGAACGACCTCGAGTCTCTGATGACTCGACTGAACAAAGTTCCAAGTCGAGTGCAAGAATGGAAGAAGTCTTCTGCCAGGTGCGGTGCTGACGTTGCTCTGTCTCTGGTCCGTGTTCACTGCAAGGACGCGTGAGAGGACAAGCTGGTGTCTCTCAAGGTGGCCAATACCAAGAAGCATGACTTCCGATCTTTCATGGAGACCTTCATTTCTGCTGCCACTCAGATCGCAGATGGAATCGACCTGGACGAGTTCATTGCGCCTTCCAGTCCTCCGCAGGAGGAGTAAAAAACTTCTATGCTTGATGCCTTAAATTTGCCTCGGAATGCCGAGTGGTTTTGTAACCGATAAACTTTAGCAGGCTTGGTGCCTGAGCACTTCTGGATCCGTAGAACGTTATCTGAACTTGGGTTTGCCATTGAATATGTTTGCATTCGCCTTCGAACGATCATTGTCCTTCGCTCAGAATATATACTAGTGTTTGTGATGCACTTTTGCAGGTAGGGACGAAGCACAAATTGCAATCGACTTGTACCTCGTCATGCTTAGGCGAGCACTGGGCTGCAGCTAATCCCTGAGTGGGAGGTTTGCTCTCCACTCGGTAGGATTTTCAAAAACTTAGGCGAGCGCTGGGCTGCAGCTAAGCCCCCGAGTGGGAGGTTTGCTCTCCACTCGGTAGGATTTTCAAAAACTTAGCCGAGCGCTGGGCTGCAGCTAAGCCCCCGAGTGGGAGGTTTGCTCTCCACTCGGTGGGATTTTCAAAAACTTAGGCGAGCACTGGGCTGCAGCTAAGCCCCCGAGTAGGAGGTTTGCTCTCCACTCGGTAGGATTTTCAAAAACTTAGGCGAGCGCTGGGCTACAGCTAAGCCCCCGAGTGGGAGGTTTTCTCTCCACTCGGTAGGATTTTCAAAACCTTAGGCGAGCACTGGGCTGCAGCTAAGCCCCCGAGTGGGAGGTTTGCTCTCCACTCGGTAGGATTTTCAAAAACTTAGGCGAGCGGTGGGCTGCAGCTAAGCCCCTGAGTGGGAGGTTTGCTCTCCACTCGGTAGGATTTTCAAAAACTTAGCCGAGCGCTGGGCTGCAGCTAAGCCTCCGAGTGGGAGGTTTGCTCTCCACTCGGTCGGATTTTTGTGGCGTACCTCTGAAGGAGAAGGTAGCAGTCGACCTGCGCTTCATCCTCCTTGCGGGTCGCATGTTGTATTTGTGGCATAGCTCGGAAGTAGAAGGTAGCAGTCGACATGCGCTTCGTCCTCCTTGCGGAGCGCACGTTGTATTTGTAACGTAGCTCGAAAGGAGAAGGTAGCAGTCGACCTGCGCTTCGTCCTCCTTGCGGAGCGCATGTTGTATTTGTACTTAGGCGAACACTAGGCTGTAGCTAAGCCCCCGAGTGGAAGGCTGGCTCACCACTCGGCAGGATTTTGTTTAAACTTAGGCGAGTACTTCGACTGCAGCTAAGCCTCCGAGTGGAAGGCTGGCTTACCACTCGGTAGGATTTTGTTTAAACTTAGGCGAAACGGATTCGCAGCTAAGCCTCCGAGTGGAAGGCTGGCTTACCACTCGGTAGGATTTTGTTTAAATTTAGGTGAAACAGATTCGCAGCTAAGCCTCCGAGTGGGAGGCTGGCTCACCACTCGGTAAGGATTTTTTTTTACAAACTTAGGCGAAACGGATTCGCAACTAAGCCACCCACTGGGGGACTGCTTTATGTGGACAAAAGTAACAACAATCACTAGGAAAATTATAAAACTCTTGTCTTTGATAAATAAACTACAGAAGTACTTTTATTACAACTCGTCCGAGTGAATACTTAAGTATAAAAGGGGTGGAGCAGATCCGCATTCCAAGCTCGTGGCTCGTCAATCTGGCGATCGACGTTGTAAAGACGGTATGCTCTGTTGTGGAGAACTTTGGTAACAATGAAGGGGCCTTCCCAAGTAGGGGCGAGTTTGTGTGGCTTCTGTTGGTCCACTCGGAGGACCAAGTCTCCTTCTTGGAAGGCTCGGCTCTTCACATTTCTGGCGTAGAATCGGCGCAAGTCTTGCTGATAGATGGTCGATCGGATCATGGCCATCTCTCTTTCTTCTTCCAGAAGGTCGACTGCGTCCTGCCGGGCTTGTTCTGCTTCGACTTCAGAGTAGAGCTCGACTCACGGTGCATTGTGAAGCAGGTCAATTGGCAGAACCGCTTCAGCTCCGTAGACAAGAAAGAACGAAGTTCTCCCAGTCGAGCAATTTGGAGTAGTCCTCAATCCCCAAAGAACTGATGGAAGTTCATCGACCCACGCGCCTACTGCGTGCTTGAGGTCACGCATCAACCGGGGTTTCAGTCCTTTGAGAATTAGGTCGTTTGCTCTTTCTGCTTGTCCATCCGACTAGGGGTGGGCGACTGAAGCGTAGTCGACTCGTGTGCCTTGAGAAGCGCAGAAGGCTTTGAATTGATCGGAATCGAAGTTTGACCCATTATCAGTGATGATGCTATGTGGAACCCCATATCTCTGATGAAGCTGATGGCAGTGCCAGCATCAAGATTTTTAATGGGCTTGGCTTCGATCCACTTGGTGAACTTGTCGACTGCCACCAGTACATGGGTAAAGCCGCTCCTGCCAGTTCTCAGTGGTCCAACCATATCTAACCCCCAAACAGCAAAATGCCAGACGATTGGAATGGTCTTCAAGGCTGAGGCGGGCTTGTGTGACATATTGGAGTAGAACTGACATCCTTCACACTTGTCGACTATCTCTTTCGCCATTTCATTTGCTCTGGGCCAGTAAAAACCCGCTCGGTATGCTTTAGCCACGATGGTCTGAGAGGACGCATGATGGCCATAGGTCCCTGAGTGGATGTCGTTGAGAATCATTCGACCCTCTTCCGGCGTTATGCATTTCTGGCTGACTCCAGTCGCACTTTCTCTGTACAAATGTCCCTTCATGACAGTAAAGGCCTTGGATCGACGGACGATCTGCCGAGCCTCTTCTTCATTCTCTGGGAGCTCTTTCCTTAGGATATACGCGATGTAAGGCACTGTCCAATCGGGAGTGATAACCAGAACTTCCATGATTAAGTCGACCACAGCTGGGACCTCAACTTCAGTCGGATCCGTGGCACTTTTTGGCTGCGGGGCTTCTTCGGTGAAAGGATCCTCTTGAACCAACGGCATGTGGACATGTTCCAAAAACACGCCACTGGGAATGGCTTCTCTTTTGGAACCTATCTTCGCCAAGTCATCAACTGCTTGATTTTTCAGTCGAGGTACGTGATGAAGCTCTAACCCCTCAAATTTATTTTCCAGCTTTCTTACTGCGTTGCAGTAACCAGTCATAGCTGGGCTTCTGACGTCCCACTCCTTCATCACTTGGTTAACCACCAAATCGGAGTCACCGTAGACCATGAGGCGACGGACGCCGAGTGAAATGGCCATACGCAAGCCATACAAAAGTGCTTTGTATTCTGCTTCGTTGTTGGAGGAGTCAAAGTGAATCTGGAGTACATATCTGAGCTTATCTCCTCGGGGGGAAACCAACACTACCGTAGCACCAGAACCATTCAGCATTTTAGAGCCATCGAAGAACATGGTCCAGTGCTCCGAGTGAACTTGAGTCGGCAATTGCTGTTCAGTCCACTCGGCGAGGAAATCTGCTATTGCTTGGGACTTGATAGCTTTCTTTGCCTCAAATCTAATATCCAAGGGAAGGAGTTCAATCACCCATTTTGCCACTCGAACAGTTGCATCTCTGTTGTGCAGAGTCTCTGATAATGGAGAGTCGCTGATGACTGTGATGGTATGGTTAGAGAAATAGTGAGAAACTTTCTTCGTGGTCATATAAATCCCATATACAAGCTTCTAATAATGAGGGTATCTTTGCTTTGAAGGGGTCAGGACTTCAGAAATATAACATACTGGGTGCTGAACTTTGAAGGTTTTCCCTTCCTCTTCCCGCTCGACCGTAAGTACTGTACTGACGACTTGTCCTGTGGCTACAATGTAAAGCAGCAAAGGCTCTTTGCTGATCGGGGCAGCAAGCACCGGCTGGGTGGAAAGCAGGGTTTTTAACTCTGCAAACGCTGCATCAGCTTCAGGAGTCCACTCGAACTTGTCTGACTTCTTCATCAGTCGGTAAAGAGGTAATGCCTTCTCACCGAGATGAGAGATGAATCGACTTAAAGCGTCCAAGCAACCAGTAAGCTTCTGAACATCGTGCACACGCACAGGTCATTTCATTCGGAGTATAGTGCCCACTTTTTCTGGGTTTGCGTCGATTCCTCGTTCGGAAATGAGAAAACTGAGTAACTTTCCGCCAGGAACTCTGAATGTGCACTTGGATGGATTAAGCTTGATATCATACCTCCTGAGGTTGGCAAATGTTTTAGCAAGGTCAGTCAGCAGGTCGGAACCTTTCCGTGACTTGACCACAATGTCATCCATGTATGCTTCCACATTCCGACTGATTTGAGTGAGCAAACACTTCTGAATCATCCTCATGAACGTGGCTCCGGCATTCTTGAGGCTGAATGGCATGGTGACATAACAGAAGCACCCGAATGGGGTGATGAAAGCTGTTTTGATCTCATCGGGTCCATACAGATGGATCTGATGGTACCCAGAATAGGCGTCTAAGAAAGACAGTCGCTCACATCCTGCAGTCGAGTCGACTTATTTCGTCGATGCGGGGAAGAGGAAAATGATCTTTCGGGCAGGCCCAATTGATATGTTTAAAGTCAATGCACATGCGAAGTGAATTGTCCTTCTTGGGGACCATGACAACATTGGCGAGCCACTCGGAGTGGTAAATCTCTCGGATAAACTCTGCGGCTAAGAGCTGAGCCACCTCTTCGCCAATAGCCTTCCTTTTCTGGATGGCGGACCGTCGTAGATGTTCCTTGATAGGTTTTGCCTTTGAATCGACTCGCAGACGGTGCTCAACCAGCCCCCTGGGTACACCTGGCATGTTAGAAGGTTTCCATGCAAAGATGTCCCAGTTCTCACGGAGGAACTGGATGAGTGCTTCTTCCTATTTGGGGTCGAGTGTTGTGGAGATATTAGTCAGAGCAGCATTGGGGTCGGTCGGGTGGATGTGAACTAGTTTTGTCTCCCGGACGACTGAAACACTGATTCCGTAGCGGGCTTCTTGGCTCGCAACAAATCACTCGGGTCTGCATTTCTTTGGTGTTCCTGCCACTCTTCTGCCACCATTTGAGCATCGACGATTGTCGGTGTCAAAACCGGCGGATCTCGGGTAGGGGGTCCCGAACTGTGCGTCTAGGCGGATGGTAACAGGAGACGAGGGACACGATGTTTTACCCAGGTCCGGGCCCTCTTGATGGCGGTAAAACCCTACGTCCTGCTTGATTAATATTGATGATGTGTGTTACAAGAGTGGATCTACCACGAGATCAAGGAGGCTAAACCCTAGAAGCTAGCCTATGGTATGATTGTTGTTCGTCCTATGGACTACAGCCATCCGGTTTATATAGACACCGAAGAGGGCTAGGGTTACACAAAGTCGGTTACAAAGGTAGGAGATCTACATATCCGTATCGCCAAGCTTGCCTTCCACGCCAAGGAAAGTCCCATCCGGACACGGGACGAAGTTTTCAATCTTGTATCTTCATAGTCTTGGAGTCCGGCCGATGATGATAGTTCGGCTATCCGGACACCCCCTAGTCCGGGACTCCCTCAGTAGCCCCTGAACCAGGCTTCAATGACGACAAGTCCGGCACGCATATTGTCTTC
This sequence comes from Triticum dicoccoides, assembly GCF_002162155.2. Lineage (NCBI taxonomy): Eukaryota > Viridiplantae > Streptophyta > Magnoliopsida > Poales > Poaceae > Triticum > Triticum dicoccoides. Next base: position 408,910,056 of record NC_041393.1, read on the forward strand.
GGCATTGCAAGGCGGATTCTTCCTCCGAATAATTTATAGAAGATTGTGAACACCAGGATAATGTTCGGCTCTGCAAAAATAAATTCCACATACCACCGTAGAGAAAATAATATTACACAAGATCAATCTGCTGACGTATTCTGTGGCGTGACGTCACACCACTTCCAAGCCTTTACTCGAATTGTTTTTATTGTTCCACCTCGGCGCGTTTAGCGAGGCGGCTTCCTTGGCATGTCTTGTCGAAGCAGAGATCGTGTTCCCCTTATTCCGGGATTCCCATCAATACGGACGTGGGTAACCCAACCGCGCCATTGATTGTGACGCTTGGGAGATAAGCGAGTTTTACCAGGCCGGTGGGGACGCGTGTTTCTGTCCGCCCATATAAGGGGATAAAGATCCAACCCTTTTACCTGCGCCTTCTTCCTCCTTGGCTTATCCATCTCCGCGAACTCGAGCTCCAGCGCCCAAGTCCGCACTTCTCACCTCAACCTTCTCCAACTATGTCCGGAGCGGGAGGCAAGTGGATGGCCTCCTCCGTCACGAAGGGGCAGATCCAGAAGCTGCGCGACGCCGGATACTTGTCTAGTGACATCGTGCACCGGCTCCCCGACGAGGGAGAGCTCATCCCCACCCCCAGGCCCCATGAGAGGGTAGTGTTTCTTCCCCATTTCCTCCGCGGACTGGGCTTCCCACTTCATCCCTTCGTCCGGGGGCCCATGTTCTACTACGGCCTGGATTTCCATGATCTGGCCCCGAATTTCATCCTCAACATCTCGGCGTTTATCGTCGTGTGCGAGGCCTTCCTCTGCATCCAGCCCCACTTCGGCTTGTGGCTCAAGACCTTCAGTGTCAAGCCGAAGGTTGTGAAGGGCAGCCAAGCGGAGTGCGGAGGCGCCATGGTGGGCAGGATGTCCCACGTTACGTGGCTGGAAGGCACTTTCGTGGAAACCATCAAGGGGTGGCAATTGGGGTGGTTCTACATCACCGAGCCGCGTGACGCCGATTGGGCAGCGGCCCCCGAATTCAGATTCGGCATCCCTACACGGCTCACCTCCTGGAAAGAGAGTGGCCTAATCTGGGGGAATTCGGAGGAGCTGACCGGACTCCAAGCCTGTATCCAGAAGCTGGTGGACAAGAAGCTCAAGCTTGTCAACGTAGTCCAGGTCATGCTCATCCGCCGGATTCTCCCGTGCCAACGACGGGGTTTCAACATGTGGGAGTTCGATCCGGCGCAGCACCAGACCCTAGGCGGGCTCTTCGACACTACGTATGAAGATGTCTGGAAGGAGTTGTTCAAGGGCGCCGAAGCTCCCGCATCCGCTACCGAAGATCGCGGATTCCGCTCGCAGCGTCCGGCTGATGAGGTAAGTGATTATGCCACTTGTTTTCCATAGTTTGACTCTATGCGGGATCTAAACTCCCTTTACCTTTGACAGGACTGGCTAGCGAAGGCCGAACGGACTATCTATCCGGCCCCATTGTCAGAGGACCCAGCGGACGCCCGCCTAACGGGGCTGCTGGCTCCGGCACCCCACGTGGTGCCGGAGAAGAAGGCCAAGAAGAAGGCCACGGGGACTCGGAAGAGTTCCCATTTTCAGGTGCTATCGGATGATGAATCCGAGGCTGACTCCCCCCACCAAGGTGAGGAGGAGAAGAAAGCCTCTCCCCCAGCGGGGGGAGGGAAGAAAAGGAAGGCCTCCCCAAAAAGGGAGGCCGAAGGGTCCAAGAAGGGAAAAACTCTTCCCCTGGACCGCTCCGCCAACGCCAGTGACGATGACGAGGACTGGCCTCCAAGGGCCAAGCCCCTGGCGAGATCGTAAGTATCCGGACTCCTGAATAACTTCAAGGTTTTTTCTTTTCGCCACATAATGTCTTTCTAATGCCGCATACAACCCTGCAGTCCGCCCAAGGATGATCTTCCCATTTCGTCGAGCGGGTCCTTGGGTGCGTCGGATATGGATTCCCTTCCGACTGCCTCCACCCCCTGTGCCATGGACGACGCCGAGGTGGGGTCCCAGGAAGGGACCTACCAGGAGGAGGAGGCCCCAGAGGTGTCGCAGGACAACCTCCCGGACTTTGCACCGGACTCAGCCCCGGAGGCCACAATGGCTCCGGAGTCTGGCGGGCGACCCCTTCGTAAGAAGGGCAAGACCGCGACACCGGCTGCCTCCGTCCAACCGGAGGTGCCGGATAATTTGCTGGAGGCGCTCAACGGCGCCTCCATCGAAGAGGAACACCGCACTGTTATGAGTGCGGTGATTCAGAAGGTTCAGCTCGCCAAGAGCGGGCTGACCGAAGCCTGCAGCAGCCTTCTAACAGGCCTTGAGGTAAGAATTTCAATATATGTAAAATGGTACCACATAGACAGTAGCCCCTGATGGTCGGTTCGGTGTTCGGAAAGAAAAGCTGGACTGAGGATCTTTAGAAAGAGAAACGCAGGAGTCATGAAAATATGTCAATATGGGATTGCAGGCTGTGCTGCTGACCTCTGCCGCACTAACTGTGGAGGTCAATACTTTGAAGGAAAACCTCGAGCGGTCCGAGAACGAGCTCGGCCATGCCAAGAAGCAGCTCGAGGAAAAAGAAGGTGAGTAATACCTTATGAAAATTGTACCTTACAGAAAAGGATTTGGTTGCAAGAAAAATGACAACGATAACTTGGGTATTGCAGGGGCCACTAACAAGGTGGCGACCCTGAAGGAGGCGGCGGCCGCGGCCGAACGCAATGCGGCCGTGGAGCGCACCGAGCAAGAGAGGCAGGAGGCGCGGGTGGTGGAGGTACAGCAAGAGCTCCAGGATCTCGTGAAAAAACATGAGAGCTTGGAGCGTGACTCGAAGACTCAAGAGTCTGAGCTTGCAACGGCTCTTGAGAGTGCCAAAGCCGCTAAGGTCGAAGCCTACAAGGCTCTCCAGGAGATTGAGGCAGTGAAGAAAATAGCAGCGGGTAAGGCATTTTTCATGCAAAGTAAGCATGTGAGTGTTAATTACCTGTTGCTTACCCGAATTCGGAGCTCTCCAGGAGCGTTCGCAGATCTTCCTCGCAGCGTGTCCGATGCTGCCGCATTTTACCGGGCCGAGGAGGGGAGCTCGACGGAGAAGGTCTTCTGGTCTCAGTATGCTGAGGCCGGACATCTGGTGCCCCTTAGCGACCAGCTGAAGCAGCTGGTCGAGCTCCACAAGGCGGCCGAACAGGCCATGAAGGGCCTCATAGTTCGGCTGTGGCCTAAGGAGGCCATGCCTGGGAGCTAATTCGGCCTAGTGCGGCGGCTGGTGGATGCGTGCCCGTGGGTTGAAGTCATCAAGCATTCCACTTGTATTGAAGGTGCCCGCCGGGCCCTTGCCCGCGCAAAGGTGCACTAGGGCAAGATGGATGCCCAGAAGCTTGTGACGGACCCGCCAATAGAGGGCAAGGAGCATCGCACGCCCGAGATGTATTATAAGAGTGTGCTGAAGGGCGCCCGCACTATTGTGGGTGAGTGCTCCAAAGATGTAATATTTGAGTAGACTCGCATTTTGTTATCCTGTGCGCTGAAAACTTGGTTCATATGCGCTAAGCAACGCTTGTTAATTTAAAATATTACCTTCTGTGCGGCTATTTATCAAATCTGAGAGATGGCAAGTCATCGGCTTTAGCCCCCATGCCACGAGTGCTGGGGTGTTCGGGATAAACTCGAGCGCTCTTGTTCCCATTTTTGGGTCCATCTAGGGAGGCGCTCGACACAACGAACAAGGCAACCGGACTTATAATGCTTGAACACTCTCACTTAGCCATAGAATTCTATAATTTTAAATTTCGGCGAAGCCCCTAGTCTTCGGAAGGCCGAATTTGGGGCGTTATCCACGCCTTGGCCGGACAGTATCCGGCTCCTCGCTCTAAGAGGCATAAGTCTTTAAGGACTCGCAAAAAACCTCTCGAACAGCGACCGGCTCTCGCCTCATCATGACGGTCAGTTTTAGCTTTCTCCACTGAGGCGTTAACCCAGCTCAACTGGGGCGCAATCGCAGTGGTTCTCCCAGTGCTACCTTAGCCGATATAACGGAACGTAAGGTACCAAAACATGGGAGCCGGGCAAACCCAACTATTGACCCAAGACATGATTCGGAACCGATGCATATAGTGCTATAAGTTCGGGGTGCCGCACTTGTGAAAGTGTTCGGACTCATCACACCATGATGCGGGGAACATAAGCCCCTGGTGTATGTTAGCCGTACCAAAGTGTACGGATGCAATATGCCGTGAATGAACATATGTATGAAAAGGAAATGCAATTATAAGCAAAAATGTGCTGCATTGTTTTATTCAATAAGTGCTGCTATGAATGCAGAACGATACAAATAGTGCGATAAGCAAGGTATGGGACTGTTAAAACATGTCCCCCTCCAGGGGTAGGCTGCAGATTGGTGTATAAAAATGCTCGTAACGGAGACCACCTGTATATTCGTTGTAGCCTTTATCCTTCCCTGGCTGTTGCATCGTGAGTTCGGCAGATCTGCTGCCAGACAGGGCCTCTGACAAACGGAGTCCTGTGGGTAAAAAATAAAAGGTGAAAAGAAAAGAAAAAAGAACGACACACTTGAGAGCCCCTGGTGTGGTTGAGCCGCAGTCTGGGTTTATCGTGGTCGTGCCCCTCTCCCCATGCCCATGGTATCTTCAGAGCGTAATGGTGTACGCGAAGGACCTGCTTTGACGTTTCGCAGGAGCTGGGGTTGGGGCCACACTGCTACGTGTGCTCGGAACGTGCTAGGTGGTCTTGTTTTAAGTTATTCCGGGCACGCTTAGCTGTGTCCGCCCGCTTAAAGGCCGGACTCAAGAATTGCTTTAAGAGGCTGCATTGCACTTCTGCCGCGAGAGCCGCTGTATGTTCCTCCGTGCGGAGAGAACGTTCAGTGTTTCCGTTGACCGTGATGACTCCTCGAGGGCCTGGCATCTTGAGCTTGAGGTATGCGTAGTGCGGCACTGCGTTGAACTTTGCAAACGCGGTGCGTCCGAGCAAGGCATGATAGCCGCTGCGGAACGGGACTATGTCGAAGATTAACTCCTCGCTTCGGAAGTTATCCGGGGATCCGAAGACCACTTCCAGTGTAATTGAGCCTGTACAATTGGCTTCTACACCTGGTATGACGCCTTTAAAGGTCGTTTTGGTAGGTTTAATCCTTGAGGGGTCTATGCCCATTTTGCACACTGTATCCTGGTAAAGCAGGTTCAGGCTGCTGCCGCCGTCCATCAGGACTCTGGTTTGGTGAAATCCATCGACGATTGGGTCTAAGACCAGTGCGGCGAATCCGCCGCGGCGGATGCTGGTGGGGTGGTCCCTTCGGTCAAAAGTGATCGGGTAGGAGGACCATGGATTGAACTTCGGGGCAACTGGCTCCATCGCGTAGACATCCCTAAGTGCGTGCTTCCGCTCCCTTTTGGGTATGTGCGTTGCGTATATCATGTTCACCGTCCGCACATGTGGGGGGAAACCCTTTTGTCCTCTATTGTTCGGCGGTTGGGTCTCGTCCTCGTCATCGCTATGCAGCCCCTTGTCATTGTTTTCGGCAATTAACTTGCCTGCCTGCTTGAATACCCAACAGTCCCTGTTGGTGTGGTTAGCTGGCTTTTCGGGGGTGCCGTGTATCTGGCACAAGCGGTCGAGTATTTGGTCCAAATTGGACGGACCCGGAGTAGTTCTTTTGAATGGCTTTTTCCGCTGACCGGGTTTAGAGCCTCTGAATCCAGCATTGACTGCCGTATCCTCAATATGATCGCCGTTAATGCGGCGTTTTTTTTTGTTGTGACGCGGCCTGCCATTTCGGTCCTTGAAGTCCGGACTGCCAGAATTTTTGCTGAGGTTGTTGCTGTGTGCTAGCCAGCTGTCCTCACCCGTGCAGAAGCGGGTCATGAGTGATGTGAGGGCTGTCATGGATTTCAGCTTTTCTTGTCCCAGGTGCCGGGCAAGCCACTCGTCGTGGATGTTATGCTTGAAGGCCGCGAGGGCCTCCGCATCCGAACAGTCGACAATTTGGTTTTTCTTGGTTAAGAACCGTGTCCAGAATTGCCTGGCCGATTCGTTTGGCTGCTGAATTATGTGGCTTAGGTCATCAGCGTCTGGTGGTCGCACATAAGTGCCCTGGAACTTATCGAGGAATGCGGCTTCCAGGTCCTCCCAACTCCCAATTGACTTTGCTGGCAAGCTATTGAGCCAATGTCGGGATGGTCCTTTAAGCTTGAGGGGGAGGTATTTGATGGCGTGAAGATCGTCACCGCGGGCCATGTGGATGTGAAGGAGAAAGTCTTGGATCCAAACCGCGGGGTCTGTTGTGCCATCGTAGGATTCAATATTTACGGGTTTAAACCCTTCGGGGATTTGATGATCCATTACTTCATCTGTGAAGCATAGTGGGTGTGCGGCGCCTCTGTACTGGGCGATATCACGACAGAGCTCAAGGGAGCTTGGTCTATTTTATTCGGCCCGGCCGGACTTACTGTGTCCGGCGCGACGATTGTCATCGCGTATCATGGGATGCCCACGCGATCCATAGATCGATCTTGATTGTCTTGCCTTATCCTCCAATATATCTCGCAGGTCCGGAGTGTTCCCCTGTGGCAGTGTGCTTTTTGAGCGATGCCGGGGTACGGGTCTAGTGAAGGGCCTAGAGGCCTCTCTGTCGCGACCACGGGGTGGTCGGTCAGCCGTATTGTCTCCTGGTGATGCGGGTTCGTAAGCCTCCTCCTCTAATCGGGGGAGCAGCTTGCGTTTAGGGTAGCTTTTGGAGGGGCATTCGAGCTCATGCTCTTCGGCCGCGAGGACTTCAGTCCATCTGTCGGCTAGCAGATCCTGATCAGCTCTAAGATGTTGCTGCTTTTTCTTGAGGCTGTTCGCCGTGGCCATAAGCCTGCGTTTAAAACGCTCTTGTTCGACAGGATCCTCAGGCACGACGAATTCGTCATCGTCGAGGCTCGCTTCGTCTCCGGAGGGAGGCGTATAATCCTCTGCCTCTTCTTCTGCCGCTCCTTCATAAGGGCTGGCGTCTCCGTCCTCCTGTGCTACATCTTGCTGGAGCGGGTTGTCTTCGGCACTGTCCGGTGTATTATTGTCTCCGGTGTCGGAGTCTTCATTCTTGCTATGGCGGGATTTAGAGCGGCGCCGCTGACGCCGGCGCTTGGGCTGCTTTTTGGAGGGGTCATCCTCCTCTGTTCCTTCGCCATTCCCATCTTTTGGGATATCCACCATGTATATGTCATATGATGAGGTGGCTGTCCAGTGCACAGTAGGCGCTGGTTCTTGGTTGTCTCCGGCATCGTCGTCCATACCGTCGATGTCCTCGGAGTCGTAGTCTAGCATGTCAGTTAAATTGTCGACAGCGGCTACCAAGTGGGTGGTGGGTGGGCTTTGAATTTCTTTGTTGTCCGCATCCCAATCGTCCTGACCGTAGTCCGGCCAGGTCTCTCCTGATAACGAGAGGTATTTTAGCGAACTCAAGATGTCGCCGAAAGGTGAGTGTTGAAAGACGTCCGCTACGGTGAACTCCATGATCGGCGCCCAATCAAATTCGATCGGGGCGGGCGCAGGAGGTTCGGAGTCCGGCGAGGAGTCCGGCACCTCGGAGTCACGAGTTTTATGAGGGACAAAGTCAGTGTTCGGCTCTATCACCATAGAGGTTGCGGCCCCCGAGGTGGTGTCTAGGCATCGATCCTCGATCTGCGGAGCTGGCTCCGAATTGAAGATCGGAGCGGTTTCGAGTGCGGCCTCGAAGGTACTGTCCGGCTGCAGAGCTAAATCATGCTCGCCGCGACAGTGCGGCACGCTCGGCTGTGGCTCGGTCCTATCGAGGATCAAGTCCCCGCGGATGTCAACCATGAAGTTCAAACTTCCAAACCTGACTTGACGGCCAGGGGCGTAGCTTTCGATCTGCTCCAGTTGGCCAAGCGAATTGGCCCGCAGTGCAAAGCCGTCGAATATGAAGATTTGTCCGGGGAGGAAGGTCTCACCCTGGACTGCATCGTTGATGATGATTGAAGAAGCCATCGAGCCTATCGGTGAAGACACAGAGGAACTCTCAATGAAAGCACCAATGTCGGTGTCAAAACCGGCGGATCTTGGGTAGGGGGTCCCGAACTGTGCGTCTAGGCGGATGGTAACAGGAGATGAGGGACACAATGTTTTACCCAGGTTCGGGCCCTCTTGATGGAGGTAAAACCCTACGTCCTGCTTGATTAATATTGATGATGTGTGTTACAAGAGTGGATCTACCACGAGATCAAGGAGGCTAAACCCTAGAAGCTGGCCTATGGTATGATTGTTGTTCGTCCTATGGACTACAGCAATCCGGTTTATATAGACACCGGAGAGGGCTAGGGTTACACAAAGTCGGTTACAAAGGTAGGAGATCTACATATCCGTATCGCCAAGCTTGCCTTCCAAGCCAAGGAAAGTCCCATCCGGACACGGGATGAAGTCTTCAATCTTGTATCTTCATAGTCTTGGAGTCCGGGCGATGATGATAGTTCGGCTATCCGGACACCCCCTTGTCCGGGACTCCCTCAGCGATCTTTGAGCCTTTCTAGAAGCACTCTTCCGCCTTCTTGCGATTACCATTAACAGTGATCACGCCTTTAGGGCCAGGCATCCTCAATTTGAGGTACACGTAACATGGTCGAGCCATAAAACGTGCATAAGCTGGCCTGCCCAAAATAGCATGGTAGGCACTCTGGAAATCTATAACCTCAAATGTCAACTTTTCTTTGCGGAAGTTCTTGGAATCACCAAAAACCACATCGAGAGCAATCTGGCCGAGTGATGCGGCCTTCTTGCCAGGAATGACTCCATAGAAACTCATGTTGCTTGTGCTGAGTCTGGACATCGGAATGCCCATCCCTTTCAGGGTCTCAGCGTATAGTATATTCAAACTACTGCCGCCATCCATCAACACTTTAGTCAGTCGAGTGCCCTCGATGACTGGGTCGACCACCAGAGCTTGCCTCCCAGGGGTGGCTATGTGCGTCGGGTGATCAGACTGGTCGAATGTGATGGCCGTCTGAGACCACTTCAGATAATTGGGTGTCACCGGGGCAACCATATTCACCTCTCGGTTTATAAATTTCAGTCGACTTTTGCTCTCAACGTCAGCAAAAATCACCAGAGTGGAATTGTCCTGAGGGTATTCCTCGTCGCTATCCCCCTTGTCCTCAACTTTGTCTGACTCCTTTTCCTTATCCTTGGACTGTTTCCCCTGGAACTGTTGTATCAAAAGTCGACACTGTCGAGTGGTATGCTTTGAGTAAATGAAATTACCCTCTTCATCTTTCTTCGTGTGGATGTGACATGGCAAATCCATCACGTCATTTCCTTCTTTATCCTTCACTTTCTTGGGGTCCCAAGGCCCTTTGGGCTTTCCTTTGAACTTTCCTTGAGTCACGGCCAAGGTTTCTCCAGGAGCAGGTGGCTCGGCTTTTCGCTTTTGCTTCCGACTGGAGTTCCCGCCTCCGGTGTCCTGGGCGACTGACTTGTGCTTGCCACTCCGGAGCCGATCCTCTTCCTCACCATTGGCATATTTGGTGGCTATCTCCATCATTCGACTCAGAGACATGTCTCCGGTTCGACCGAATTTCAGGCTTAGCTCTCTGTACTTAACGCCTTCCTTGAAGGCGCAGACTGCCTGGTGATCAGATACATTCTCTACTGTGTGATGCAATGTGATCCATCTCTGGATGTAATCTCTCAAAGTCTCATTCAACTTCTGCACACAAGATTGCAGCTCTGTCAGTCCTGCTGGTCGCTTGCATGTTCCTTCGAAAGTTCTGACAAACACTCGGGAGAGGTCTTCCCACGTGTAAATGCTGTTGGGTGTCAACTGATTCAGCCATGCCCTGGCTGATCCCTCCAACATAAGAGGCAGATGTTTCATGGCCACCTCGTCATTTCCGCCGCCGATCTGGACAGCCACTCGGTAGTACTCAAGCCAAGTATCGGGCTTAGACTCACCGTTGAACTTACTGACTCCAGTCGCCAACCTGAAGTTGGGAGGAATCACTGCGGCTCTGATGGCTCTGCTGAAACACTCTGGTCCGGAGACATGCACTCGGCTACTGGTGGGTACATCTCTGTCGTGACCCTCTCTATGAGCTCTGTTCCGGTCGACCAGACCTTGAACGATGATGGATTTCGCATCAAAGCCTGGTTCCCTGGGGTCGACTGGAATTCTTCGCCCGCCACCGTGCTCGCGTCTATCATCCTACTGTCAAGGTACGTAGGATCCACCCCTAGGGGGAGGGGTGGGTATCGGTGTCAAAACCGGCGGATCTCGGGTAGGGGGTCCCGAACTGTGCGTCTAGGCGGATGGTAACGGGAGACAAGGGACACGATGTTTTACCCAGGTTCGGGCCCTCTTGATGGAGGTAAAACCCTACATCCTGCTTGATTAATATTGATGATGTGTGTTACAAGAGTGGATCTACCACGAGATCAAGGAGGCTAAACCCTAGAAGCTAGCCTATGGTATGATTGTTTTTCGTCCTACGGACTAAAGCCATCCGGTTTATATAGACACCGGAGAGGGCTAGGGTTACACAGAGTCGGTTACAATGGAAGGAGATCTACATATCCGTCTCGCCAAGCTTGCCTTCCACGCCAAGGAAAGTCCCATCCGGACACGGGACGAAGTCTTCAATCTTGTATCTTCATAGTCTTGGAGTCCGGCCGATGATGATAGTTCGGCTATCCGGACACCCCTTAGTCCAGGACTCCCTCGGTAGCCCCTGAACTAGGCTTCAATGACAATGAGTCCGGCGCGCATATTGTCTTCGGCATTGCAAGGCGGGTTCCTCCTCCGAATAATTTATGGAAGATTGTGAACACCAGGATAGTGTCCGGCTCTGCAAAATAAATTCCACGTGCCACCATAGAGAGAATTATATTTACACAAGTTCAATCTGCTGACGTATTTGGTGGCGTGACATCATACCACTACCAAGCCTTTACTCGAATCGTTTTTACTGTACCACCTCAGCACGTTTAGCGAAGCGGTTTCCTTGGCACGTCTTGTCGAAGCAGAGATCGTGTTCCCCTTATCCCGGGATTCCCATCAATACGGACGTTGGTAACCCAACCGCGCCCGTTGCCACGCCCCCTCCATCGAAGGTGGGTTCCAAACGGTCACGGGGATGGCTCTTGGTATTTTTCCTCATTATAATGAGACCAAGGACCGTTCTTTTTCTTCGATCCTCAATCAAATCCGCTCCTCGCCCCGAGTTACAACACCCAGGGCTCCAGATTCGGGTATCTTCGACTTTCGACAATGTCCGGCTCCGACCTACGAGGCCGGTGGATGCCCTCCTCCGTCATAGAAGAGGACGTGCTAAAGCTGAGAGATGCCAGGTACTTAACCTATGAGATTTCGCATAGGTTGCCTACCCGAGGGCAAGTTATTCCAACTCCCGAACCCGGCGAGAGCGTCGTGTTCGTGTCTCACCTCCATCGGGGTTTAGGCTTCCCGATGGATCCCTTCATGAGGGGGCTCATGTTTTACTATGGGCTGGAATTCCACGACTTGGCTCTGGAGTCCATCCTCCACATCTCATCATTCATCGTTGTCTGCGAAGCCTTCCTCCGCACTACCCCTCACTTCGGCTTGTGGCTCAAAACCTTTAACATGGAGCCGAAGATGATTGAGGGGCGTCAGGCAGAGTGCGGAGGGGCGGTTATAAGCAAGAGGGCCGATGCTCCATGGCCCGAGGGCTCTTTTCAGGAGGAGCTCGGCTTGTGGCAATAGGAGTGGTTCTATATCACCGCTCCCAGGGGCAGCAGGCAGAGGCTGCCGCCCGTCTTCCGCTCGGGCCCTCCACAACGGCTGACGTCATGGATCAACAAGGGGCTTAACTGGGGGCCGTCCAAATACGTACCCTTGTTGCAGGACCGGATTCGAGGCCTCCAAGAAAGGGAGATTAATCTGGTCGTAGTGGCACAGGTTATGCTGATTCGGCGCCTTCGGCCCTGCAAACGTCGCCCCTCCGTCTGTGGGAATTTAATCCGGAGGGGCCCCGAGCTCTCCAAGACTTCATGGGTTTGACACCCGTGGACATGTACAAACTGTTCTTCGGATCGCAAGAGATGCGTCCAGACTTGACCGAGGACGCTGGCCTAAGCTGCAATCGCCCGGATACTCAAGTAAGTAGCCCTGTGTTCGGACATATCATCTATTTACTTATCATATGTTTGCCTTTTAACCACCTATCCCTTGGACAGGAGTGGATAGCACAAGCAAAACTGATACGGTGTCCGGCCCCCCTCCCTGAGACCACGCCGGATCCCGTGTTAGTCAAGATGTTGGAGGTTGCGCCTTCGGAGGAGAGCGAAGGGGGGCACAGGAAAACTACCACCTCCGCCAAGGAGGCTTTCAATGAGGGGGGGATCGAGAATCCCTCCTTCCAAGGGGAGAAGAGGACCGCTTCCGAAGACCCGGAGGCCAAGGCCTCAAAGCGGGGAAAGAAATCTGCGCCGGAAGGTCCTGCACCGGGAAGAGCCCCGGCCACACAGTCTCCCCATAGGAATCAGCCCTCCAGCGAGCCGTAAGTAAAAAAGGGGGAATTTTGTAATAGGGGACACCCCTATATTATTTCCAAAGGTAACCAAAGTTTTCACCTTGTAGTTCGGATCTCAGCCCATCTCAGCAGAGCTCATCTTCGGGAGACCTTCGTCTGGAGATGATGGAGAGCGAGACGCCTCCATCTGCCGCCCCGTCGGGCACGGCGGAAGACCCTGAGGTGTCGTCATGGAGGGTCTCTCCGAGTCCGGCAAGGCCGAAGAGTCCGGCACCCATTGGAGTACGGCCGGTGGAGCTACAAGATTTGCTCGAGAGGGCGTCTATCTCGGAAGATCACCGCACATTAATGAGTACGGTGATTGAAAGGATCTCATCCGCCAAGAGCGGGTTGTATGAGGCCGTCGGAAGCTTGCTGACAGGAGTTGAGGTACGCAAAAAATGACATACCTTTTGACAGTTTTGCACATAAAGTGCAGCCTGTATAGATAGTAGCCCCTGAGACTTGGTATGCTGTCGAAAACGACAGCGTGCCAAGGATCATAATCTCAGTTATAGAATGTTGCCTTTCCTATGCTGGTGGCGAAACGTGCGGTGGCCAGCCGGACTGATGGAGTTGCCGAGCTGAAGAGGCAACTCGATGTTGCGGATGCGGACATCACGCTGGTCAATAAATGACTTGATGAGTCACTAGGTAGGTGGTTGCTCCGTGGTTGCCTAGTAAGGGAGCTGATGCCCGTTCCTTACAATTTGTATGCTTGATGTAGATGGCGCCGTTGCTGTGGAAGACCTTCGAGCAGAGCTTGCTCGAGCCAAGGAGCAAGCCAGGATAAGTGATGCGGCTGCCTCGAAGGCAGTAGAAGAGCTAAAAGCCGAAAAGGCTGCTCACTGCCGAAGCAGGGAAGAGTTGGTCGGAATGGCCTTGAAATTAAAAGATGCTACCGACCATTGTGAAGTTCTTGAAGGAGAACGCTGAGTGGAGCAGGAGGACCTGAAGAAGGCCACCGCCGAGGCCAAGGATGCCTGTGGTGCGATGCGGGCTATGAAGGAGGAACTGCGTCAGGCTAGAGACATTGCGGCTGGAAAGCCCTTCATACTGCGTAGGAAGTTTACGGATCCGAAGTATGCTCAGTTGGGCCAATTGTGTGGTGCGGAGGATCCTTATCTGGATTTGGCGGCGAGTGCGGCGGACGCAGTCGTGCACTTCCGGAGCCAGAAGGATCACGAAATGGAAGAGCTTTACTGGTCTCAATTCCATAGTCCGGAGCGTCCACTCCCGTTGGTTGATCGGCTGGCGGAGTGGGCTGAGCTGAATAGATTTTCCAGACTTGCCATGACGGATGTGGTCGCTCATCTGTGGCCGGAAAGGCCCAAGCCGAAGAGTTATTTTGGCTTGTTGCAGCAATTCCTTGGGGCGGTGCCGCATATCAAGGCGATGAAGCAGTCGGTATGCATAGAAGGTGCACGGATGGCTCTTGCCCGTGTGAAGACATACTGGGTGGACATGGATGCCACCGTTGTTGCATCCCGGTGTTCAGACAAGAGCCGATTACCCGCCGAGCACTATTTTGAGGAAGTCCTGCAGGGCGCTCGTTTAATAGAGTCGCAGTGCTCGAAAGATGTCATGTTCAAATGACGTGTATGATTTGTGAGATCATGTTTATAATGCAATAGCTTTTTATACTTGTGCGTTCAAGTATTGAACTATCTCCTGTGCGGCCGTATATGTATAAATAACCTGAAAGTTGCAGTCTTTGGCTTCAGCCCCCACGCACACGGTGCGGGGGTGTTTGCAAAAAAGCGCCTTTTCACACTTAATCCAACGTCTTGGTCCTTTGAAGGAGGTGATAGCATAGCAAACTAGGCAACCGGACTATAATGCTTTATCACTTTTACTTAGCCATAGGAGCTCGATGGTGGGGCTACTATATAGCCCCTAGAGGCACCGCGCTCTCCGAACTCGGGGCGCGTATGTGCCTGACCGGGAAGCGGCCCTTCGTCAAAGCGGAGGAATTCTAAACATTCCAATAGTCGATCGAGTGGTTGACCAGTCTCTCGCTATATCATGACAGTCAGTTTTCGGCTTTCTCTACTGAGGTGCTCGCCCGGCCGAACCGGGGCACAATCGCAGTAGTTCTCCTGGTGCCGCGTTAGCCGATGGAGCGGAACATAAGGCAGCAAAACACAGGAGCAGGGCAAACCCAACATTTGACCAAAGACATGATTCGGAGCTGATGCAAAGAAGGCCTAACTCGAGACGTCGAACACTCCCTGAGGTGTTCAGTCTTTATGATACCGGGCAGAACAATGCCCTAAGCCCCTAGTGTCCAGGTACAGGCGGGAACTTCTGACGCGGCCGATGCCAAAACGCCAGCTTCCTCCTTGGTTATGGTAAAAAACCGGGGGATGTGTATCAACAAGAGACAGTAAGAAAGGTTTACGCAGGGTCTTAATTTGAAAAGAATCCTTGCAACGGGTCCCTGCTGCACGTCTGCGCCTGTGTCTCCGTTGTGCTGTATCCTGGACGGGTGTAGCACGTGCTTCATCTGTAAAAGAGAAGGACTTAGTTCGGAAGAAATATCGTGCAAAGGATGTATTGAAAATATAGTATAATTAGGAAGATGAATAAAGTTGAGCTTTATTGGCTCTCATTGTTTATACGTGCAGCCCCTTGTAAAGGGGTATGCGGCTGGGAAGCCCCTTTTTTGTTTACGCCGGACTCGCCTAACCGTGTCAGAGGTCTGAATGACCTATTTTTAGGGGCTTTGTCCTGCAAGGTCGGATTAGTGTGTGGCTGTCAAGGCGGCCTCACGTTCTCCGTGGTCGAGGAACACTCGAAGTTACTCTTTAATGAGATTATGCCACGTGGACCGGGCATTTTAAGCGTAAGAGACGCGTAATGTGGTATTGCGTTAAAGCGGGCGAAAGCTTCACGTCGCAGTAGTGCGTGAGGGCCACTGTGAAAATGGGGCGACATGGAGAGTGAGCTTTTCGCGACGGAGGTTGTCGGATGAACCGAACACAAACTCTAGTGGTACAGAGCCTGTACAATTGGCTTAAAGGCCTGGCGTCACTCCTTTGAAGGAAGTGCTGCTACGGCGAATTGTGGTAGGGTCTATCCCCATTCTGCGGACGGTGTCCTGGTATGGCAGGTGTCGCACTGTGTTTTCATGTTATCACATGAAGTGAGTTCACTGTTTTGACTTCTAATGGGAATGTCTTCTATTTTCTGACGTGCTGCTTGTGGGGTTCGTCGTCTTCGCTTGGTGTGTCGAGCCCCTTGCGTTCGGCGTTAAGTTGGTCGGACTGCTTGAAGACCCAACAATCTCTGTGGGTATGGTTTGCAGGCTTCCCGGGGTACTATGTATTTGACATAGCCTATCCAGAATTTTGTTTAGGTTGGATAGCTCGTCATTGTTGTCCATGAGGGGCAGTGTTTTGTTATTCGGCTGAGAGCTTTTGAATCCGGCGTTGACCGCCGTGCTATTTGGGCCATTTTCCTTATTCCGGCGCTGATCTTTTCTGCGTCATGATTTTCCATTTCCATCCCTGACTTTGGATGTACTCGGGTCGCTGGTGCTGCATCTAGCCAGCCAGCTGTCCTCCCCTGCGCAAAAGCGGGTCATGAGGCTTGTTAGTGTGGCCATTGTTCTTGGTTTTTCCTGGCCGAGGTATCTGGCGAGCCATTCGTCTCGGACGTTGTGCTTAAAGGCTGCTAAGGCTTCGGTGTCCGGACAGTCGACTATTTGGTTCTTTTTGGTGAGGAACCTGTTCCAGAATTTGCATGCTGACTCTCCGGGCTGTTGAGTTATGTGACTTAAATCGTCTGCATCCGGAGGGCAGACATAAGTCCCTTGAAAATTTGCTCGAAACGCATCCTCGAGCTCTTCCCAACTTCCAATGGTATTTTCTGGGAGGCTTTTGAGCCAATGCCGAGCTGGCCCTTTGAGCTTGAGGGGTAGGTATTTTATGGTGTGGAGATCGTCTCCTCTGGCCATATGTATGTGTAGGATATAATCCTCAATCCAGACTCCAGGGTCTGTTGTTCCGTCATATGCCTCTATGTTTACGGGTTTGAATCCCGCTGGAAATTCATGATCCAGTACCTCGTCGGTGAAACATAGTGGGTGTGCGGCGCCCCTGTATTTGGGTGTGCCATTGTATTCAAACGCTCGGCGGGTTGTGTTGCTTCCTGGAGTCTTCTTTTTTGGCCCATAGATAGACCTGACCGGGTCATCCTTTTTCCGAGGATCTTTATGCTGATCGTGTGCCGGCTTGTGTGCGGAGCCCCTTGCTGCTCTTAGCCTGTAATCTGGTCATCTATCCGGCCAGGCGGCCTCTTTCTTTTTTGACTGCGGGGGCTCTAAGGCCTCCTCGTCGAATTCGGGCAACAACTTGCGCTTCGGGTAGCTCTTTGCCTGGCGACTAGCGTCATATTTATCTGCGGTATTGAGTACTTTGCTCCATCTCATTCGGAGTGCGTCCTCTGATGTTTTGAGCTTCCGCTTTTGCTTCTTCAAACTTCTTGCAGTGGCGACGAGCCTTTTGTGAAGGTTCTTATGCTCTGGCGATGTGTTCAGTGTGAGGTCGTCTATGCTCTTGTTTTCGCCGGGGATGGGTTGCTTGTCCAGTTCATCCTGTCCGGATGGTTGCTCGATGGCATGTTCGCCGTCCACTGCTTCGCCCTGCTCTAGGGCCGGGTCCGTATGGGTGCTGTTTTTATCAAGGCGGGACTTCGGGCGGCGCTTGCGTCGCCGTTTTGGTTGTTTATTGGAGGAGTTGTCCTTCGCCATGTCCCGTTGCTCTTCATTATCGCTTCTTTTTGGTGTATCCACCATACATACATCGTGAGTTGGGGTGGCTTTCCAGTGCCTGATAGGCGCTGGTTCCTGGTCGTCTCCGGCATCATCGTCCATACCGTCGATGTCTTCGGAGTCGAAGTCTAGCATGTCGGTTAGATCGTCGACAGTGGCTACTAAGTGGGTGGTGGGTGGGCGTTGAATTTCTTCATCGTCCGCATCCCAACCGTCCTGCCACAATCCGGCCAGGGCTCTTCTGATAACGAGAGATACTTTAGCAAACTCAATATGTCGCCGAAAGGTGAGTGTTGAAAGATGTCCATGGCGGTAACTCCATGATCGGCGCCCAACCATATTCGATTGGAGGGGGCGTGGGAGGCTCGGAGTCCGGCAAGGAGTCCGGTACCTCGGAGTCACGAGCTTCATGAGGGACAAGGTCATTGTTCGGCTCTATCGCCATAGAGGTTGCAGCCCCCGAGGCGGTGTCTAGCCACCAGTCCTCGATCTGCGCAGCCGGCTCCGAATTAAAGATCGGAGCGGGTTCGAGTGCGGCCTCCAGGGTACTGTCCGGCTGCAGAGCTAAATCATGCCCATCGTGACAGTGCGGCGCACTTGGCTGTGGCTCGAATCCACCGAAGATCAAGTCCCCGCGGATGTCAGCCGTGAAGTTCAAACTTCCAAATCTGACCTGACGGCCAGGGGCGTAGCTTTTGATCTACTCCAGATGGCCAAGTGAATTGGCCCGCAGTGCAAAGCCGCCGAATACGAAGATCTGTCCGGGGAGGAAGGTCTCACCCTGGACTGCGTCGATGTTGATGATTGAAGAAGCCATCAAGCCTATCGGTGACGACACAGAGGAACTCTCAATGAAAGCACCAATGTCGGTGTCAAAACCGGCGGATCTCGGGTAGGGGGTCCCGAACTGTGCGTCTAGGTGGATGGTAACAGGAGACAAGGGACACGATGTTTTACCCAGGTTTGGGCCCTCTTGATGGAGGTAAAACCCTACGTCCTGCTTGATTAATATTGATGATGTGTGTTATAAGAGTGGATCTACCACGAGATCAAGGAGGCTAACCCCTAGAAGCTAGCCTATGGTATGATTGTTGTTCGTCCTACGGACTAAAGCCATCCGGTTTATATAGACACCGGAGAGGGCTAGGGTTACACAGAGTCGGTTACAATGGTAGGAGATCTACATATCCGTCTCGCCAAGATTGCCTTCCACGCCAAGGAAAGTCCCATCCGGACACGGGACAAAGTCTTCAATCTTGTATCTTCATAGTCTTGGAGTCCGGCCGATGATGATAGTTCAGCTATCCGAACACCCCTTAGTCCAGGACTCCCTCAGTGGGCACTCGACGTCGATCATCGCGATCGAATCGGTTATCATACTGCTCACGGTTCCTATACTGATCGTGCTGGTCTCCACGCCCTTCACGCCTCAGGGGTGATCTGGGGCTATGAGCCGACTGGACCGTATTCGCAGCCATGGATTTGCTGTGAATCCTGTTCCGCGACTGTGATACATCTGAATTTTGATCTCCTACTGCCCGGAGCAAATCTCTGATCTGCATCAAGCCCCTGCCAGCCTCTGACTGGGAAGGCTGAATTGATTCTGCTATACGGGCTGCAGCTGCTAAATTCTGAATCGGAGTTCGATATACCTGAGTCGGAGGTGGAAAGAGCTGACGTCGACTGGACTCAGGGACCCGTTGTCGCTCACGCTCGTCGAGTGCTCGCTGCAGGTTCTCCAGTCGAGTGCACTCAGCCAAGTTGGCCAAGCGCGCATCCTCCAAGGCGCGAGCCTCAGGGGTTTCTCCAACGATAGGAGTATGAAGGGCATCCATGTTCCGGCAGCGAGGTTCTTCCCTCTGCAGCAAATTGAGGGGCTCGGGAAGGTATTCCTCACGGGAGTGCGACGGATCACCTCCGCCGTTACCCCCCTCGGCACCGGGAAAGCCGGGGGGACCGTGTGGTCCGTTGACCATCAGGACCTCCGCCGCTGGATCACTGTTGTCGCACTCGGATGCAGTCTCTACGGAGCCAGTCGACAGGTCGAACAGGCCGTAGAGAGATTCGTGGGGCTCAATTGCCGCGACTTGGACGGTGGTCGACTGGCGAGCCACCGCGTGCCTCACCCACCGCTGAAGCCTCGACCGACCAGAGTGCTTGCGCCGGCGGGAAGCTGGGAGGGAGGAAGACACAAAAACCGGTCGATACTGGGTCGACGGTTGCCGCAGGAGGACGCCGCGGATGCACGCACGAAAGTGCGTCGCTCCGCGGACCGGGAGCGCGTCGACGTCGAGCGGAGCCTCCTGAAGCCAGGTAGAGTCGTCGGCGACGAACGTGAGCGCGCCGAGACGGATCTCGCGGCCCTTAACCAAAACTCTGCCTGAAACCATGATGAAGGACATCGGAAAAAAAATGCAACTTCTCCAATAAGTCGCTAAGACACCTGCCCCACGGTGGGCGCCAACTGTCGTGGTTCTAAGTCTGACAGTAGTGTAGGGGGGTACTAAAGGAGAGGCAAGATCCTAGCTATGGAGTAGTTGTACACGCAAGGGTTTTACGAGTTCAGGCCCTTCTCGGAGGAAGTAACAACCCTACGTCTCGGTGCCCGGAGGTGGTCGACTAGATTATATGCGTGTGTTACAGGGGTGCGAACCCTTCTGCCTGTGGAGGGGGTGGCTTATATAGAGTGCGCCAGGACCCCAGCCAACCCACGTAGCGGAGGGTTCAATGTACATAAAGGCCTGGCGTTACTGGTAACGTCTTACATAAAGTGATATCATGGCCATAAAGACTACTTAATAACAGACCGTTTGGATGCACAGTGACCCTAGATCTCCTGGTGGTCGAGTGAGTCTTCATGGTCGAGTGTCTTCGAGTCCGTCGAGTGGAATCCTTTCCAGTTCGACTGAAAGACAGTTTCTTCTAGAGATGTCCTTGGGGAGGGTACCTTGGACAGGTCCATGACCCTACCCTAGGTACATGGCTTCATCAACCACCAAAAGCTATGGAAATCAAACAAAATGGATACCAAAGATCTGATACCACTTGTAGGATCGAAAGTATGTCTAGAGGGGGGTGATTAGACTACTTGACCAAATAAAAATCTAGCCTTTTCCCAATTTTAGTTCTTGGCAGATTTTAGCAACTTAGCACTAGTCAAGCAATCAACCTACACATGCAATTCTAAGAGTGTAGCAGCGTAATGTAAAACAATTGCATATGAAGGTAAAGGGGAGGAGTTTGAGGAGGCAAACGCAATTGGAGACACGGATGTTTTTGTCGTGGTTCTGATAGGTGGTGCTATCGTGCATCCACGTTGATGGAGACTTCAACCCACGAAGGGTAACGGCTGCGCGAGTCCACGGAGGGCTCCACCCATGAAGGGTCCACGAAGAAGCAACCTTGTCTATCCCACCATTGTCGTCGCCCATGAAGGACTTGCCTCACTAGGGTAGATCTTCACGAAGTAGGCGATCTCCTTGCCCTTACAAACTCCTTGGTTCAACTCCACAATCTTGACGGAGGCTCCCAAGTGACACCTAGCCAATCTAGGAGACACCACTCTCCAAGAAGTAACAAATGATGTGTTGATGATGAACTCCTTGCTCTTGTGCTTCAAATGATAGTCTCCCCAACACTCAACTCTCTCTCACAGGATTTGGATTTGGTGGAAAGAAGATTTGAGTGGAAAGCAACTTAGTGAAGGCTAGAGATCAAGATTTATGTGGTAGGAATGGAATATCTCGGTCTCAACACATGAGTAGGTGGTTCTCTCTCAGAAAATGTATACTGGAAGTGTAGGCACGTTCTGATGGCTCTCTCTACGAATGAAGAGTGGGTGGAGGGGTATATATAGCCTCCACACAAAATCTAACCGTTACACACAACTTACCAAACTCGGTGGGACCGAATCATGAATCTCGATCGGACCGATTTAGTAAATAATGTGACTGTTAGGATTTTCGGTGGGACCGACATGTCAACTCAGTGGGACCGATATGGTTAGGGTTAGGGTATAACGTAGTGAGACCGATTACTCAAACTCAGTGAGACCGATTTTGGTAATAAGCTAACTAGGGAGTTGGTCAGGCAAACTCGGTGGGACCGATTCGCTCATCTCGGTTGGACCAAAACGTTACGAAGGGGAAACAGAGAGTTTGCATTGCAATCTCGGTGGGACCACTCGCTCATCTCGGTTGGACCGAAACGTTATGAAGAGAAACAGAGAGATTACAATCCCATCTCGGTGAGATCGAGATCCCTATCGGTGAGACCGATTTGATTAGGGTTTGTGGCAGTGGCTATGTCATGAGAACTCGGTGGCGCCGGATAGACAGATTCGGTGGGGCTGAGTTTGACTTTTGGTTTGGGACATATGTGGATGTGAGAAAGTAGTTGAGGGCTTTGGAGCATATCACTAAGCATATTGAGCAAGAAACCCATTAAGCAACACCTCATCCCTCCTTGATAGTATTGGCTTTTCCTATAGACTCAATGTGATCTTGGATCTCTAAAATAGAAAATTTAGAGTCTTGTGCTTTGAGCTTGAGCCAATCCTTTTGTCCTTAGCATTTTGAGGGATCCACTTATCTCATCCATGCCATGCCAATCATTAAGCTTTCCTGAAATATTTATCTTGAAATAGCATTAGCTCAATGAGCTATATGTTGTTAGGAATTACCAAAACCACCCAGGAATAGTTGCACTTTCAAGGTCGAGTGGTCGATGGAGAGGTTACAGCTCATGGGAACCAAAGATCAAGGAGAAGAGATCAAAGGCCATCCGAGCCATGTCTGCATGATCAGAGACAGGATTGCCATCGTCCTAAAGAGATGTGGTTCTTCTATCGCCGGTGGGCCGCGTGGATCTTAAGGAAGGCAATACTCGTGTCACCATCACGGAGCCATCTGAACTGCGCATGCTGTTGCGCAATGGATCTATCAAGGGAAGCTAAGCCAAGGTAGGCACACTTTAGCCTACGACGCAACCAAGCCTTTGTGTCGAAGAGGGGTGCATATCTTGGGCGACGTCCAAACGAGCAATGATTCCCCCGACGAGGAGAAGCTTAAGATAAACGCCCTTCGTGCCCCATCTTTGCAAGCTCCGGGTGGTGGCCTTGAGCCTAGCTAAGACCCATCGGAAAGGGTCCAGGTACGGATCCATGCTATTCCAAGCCTCCGAGACAACGTCATGGAAGCCATCCCGGTTAACCCAGTAGCTCCAAAAATGGGTCCCAAGCTCACCAACGCCATGCAAGCAAGTGCATTCCCCAGCTCCCATTGCCAAGGAGCCGTGTGGCACTAATCATGACACCACCATGCAGCCCCCACATACCGAGCCGGACGCCCACCCCTCCACTGATTTGCCTCCCTGGGCAGCTGCAGGATTTTTTGGCAGGCATCCAGACGCCAATGGCACCAATCCTCCTCACTCCGGAAGCCCGTCGCCGGTGTCTTGAGCTGCCGCTGAACTTCATCCAGGCGCAGTGACCGCATTGTCAAAGCAGACCGGGGATTGAACTCTGAGGCGTTTGGGCGTCATCACCAACGACGAGGCCCTAGAGCGATACAACAAATTGTTCGAGCGCTGTTGGCCGGTGACATTGTCCAGGCCTTCGTGGACTTCTACGGGTGGCACGTGCCTATAAATATTGTCGACCTCCTCGCCTCGGTGCCCCTGCCGTCCGAATCTCGCCTCGTTGAGGTCTAAACTAGATGGCATGTCACTCCACGCCGGATCCCAACCCTTTCCATGGATAGACACCTCAAAGTAGTGCTCTGGAATGTATGTGGCCTTAACAACCGGGCCAAACGTACCGTCGTCCGTAGTGCGTTCTCTCTTGAATCTCTGTGTATTGTTTGCCTCCTTGAAACTAAAATGAGTTTGATCTCGTTGTGTCCCAATTCCTTAATTTCTTCTTCCTGCCACGCTGATGGGACACGCGAAGGGATCCTCCTGGCTTGTCAGTGCGATCTCATTACCCTATCTCACCCTGCTATTGGAACGCATCACATCACGGCTCTTGTTTCCCCCAATTGTGGAGGCCAGCACTGGTGGTTAACCGGGGTGGACGGACCCCAAGATGATCAAGCTAAGATCAAATTCCTCTGTGATTTGCAAGAGGAACGCGCTACATGCGCCAGGCCATGGCTGCTCGGCGGAGACTTCAACGTGATCTTGTCAGCCGAGGACAAGAATAATAGCAGACTGAGTAGGCGCATCATGCATCGTTTCCGGCGCTTCACCGCAGATCTTGAACTGCATGATATTTATCTTCACGGCCGGAGATATACCTGGTCGAACGAGCAGGAGCGGTCGACGTTGGTCCGCAACAACCGCGTCCTTTGCACTCCGGGACGGGACTCGGATCACCCGCACTGCGTCCTCCGATGCCTGGCGTCGAATACCTCAGACCACTGCCCCCTCGTCATTGATTGCGTGCCCCGCACACACGGGCGGCCGGACTAGGCGTCTAGGCCACTGTTGCACTGCTTGTCGGCCTTTTGCTGTAGATTAGAATTATGTTCACTAATATAAGATGTTTTGATAGGTTGCATGTAGTACCACTTTATATAGGAATGAAATAGGATTGAAATGACAAGCAATTTATGGACAAACATATTCCTATACCAATACATGTATTTTGCGAGGAACAATACCAATTCTACACAAAACTGCTTTGCGTACGATGACTTTTCATCCAACACTTATACAACTGGACAAGGAATACGTGTTGCATGCTATGTCCCAGAATGTGCACATCTCTTATCGTACCATTGTTGGATGATAATTCATCGTACTTATGAACAGGAATCGAGGTCTCCCTCTCCCCACTGGCTAGATATCGACGCCACTTGCACTCTGTGTGGTCATGAGAAGACACCGAAGGGTAGTAAAACTGTCTGCACTGCCCTCATCGACGACTCTAGGATCACCCACATCGATACGAATACTTGATCACCTCGATTTTTCAATTATGTCTATTGTTGTCGGCAGGTGAGAGCATGCGCAATCTATCTCTGTGCCTGCAGACCATTTTCGATGGAGTATTCTTTTTATGGAAATGCCTTTACGGCGGACGCGGAGTATCTATTCGCGAGCTTATTGTTAGCACTAATCTTGGCATGCAGTGGTTAGTTCGCCGGTGCGTCGTGCGTGCGGACGTGCTGCAGTGAGCCGTTCGGCCGGCGCGTGGGCAGCCGGGATGTGCGTGGTTCCGTTGGCAGCCGTGTCCTGCGGCCGAGTGGTGAGCACCAAGTCGTGCAGCCGTTAGTGGCCTGCGTACCATGTTCCGTGGAGTCGTGGGCGTATGCATGGCTGTGTATAAATTGGGAGCTCGTAGAGAGCGGCCAGGACGAGGGGCCGGAGCAAAATGTAGCCGCGTGTAGTGCTGTGAGTTCCTGTGGTTCGTGGAGCTCGAGTGGTGTAGTCCGTGTGCTAGCTTGTTGTATAGGTGTGGGCGTGGAGCCGGAGTTTGTGCTCGGGAATAGTAAGGGCATCTCCAGCCGCGCCCCAGAAAGGCCTTTCCGGGCGTTTTTTTCGCGCCGGCGCCGAAAAAACGACCCAGTCGTGCCCACAGGAGCCCGATTTTTGCCGGCTTGGGCCGAAAACAGCGCCGGCGGACCCAGCCCGAACCCAGCGCGCTGGGGGCGCCCGGGGGCGCCGGGGCAAGCTGTTTTGGCGCGAAAAAGACGCGGGCCAGCCGCGTCAGCGACTCGGCGCCTCGTCTTCCCCCAACGGCCTCGGTTTCCCGCGGGGAATCAATGGCAAGGCTGCCGCCGGTCAGCCTTGCCATTGATTCCTCACGGGCGGCGCTTCACGGGGCGGCGCGCCGACGCCTCCCTTCCCGCGCACGCGTACACACGGGCGCGGCCCGGCTATAAAAGCCAGCGGCCTCCACTCGCCTGTGCCCAGACCAGTCCCCCCTCGCCGCCGTCCAACCCCTCCCTCTCCCTGCCTCTCCCGAGCGCCGCCCTCCGGCCCCTCCCTCTACCTCTCCCGAGCCCGCCCCGCCCCGCCGTTGCCATGGCAGAACGCTTCCTCGGAGACGAGGCGGCGGCCAACGGCTTCGGCCGCCGTTCGCTCCGCGAACAGGAGTCCTGGCTCCTGTTCCAGGCGAACATCCCGGCGCCGCCGGACATGCGCGCCGGGCCATCGGGTGGAGGCTCAGCGTCGGGGGAGTACTCATTCCCCCGTTGCCCGACGCCGTGGCGAAGCCGAAGTACTTCGCCGAGGAGGTCGAGATCGTGCGCGCGTCCCTCACCAATGCCCAACTCTCCCTTCCCCAGTACGCCGCCGACAACCACGCGGCCTGGGCGGCGTATTTCGAGCGCCGTCAACAGCAGCGATTGGCGTCCACCAACGGCGCGCCGGTGGTCGGCGACCGGCAGAACAGCAAGGGGCGCCACCTCTGGTGGGGCGTCCCCGGCCGCACACTCGAGGGCGGCAACGACCCGCCGTTGACGTACCCCCCGGCGCAGCACCGACGCGTCGGGCCATGGGCGCCAAGGAGATTCGGCTCCTCCTCCTCCTCTTCTTCCTCCGGATCCTCCTCGCACTCCTCCGGCACTCCGGCCCTGCTCGGCGTCAAGGCCGAGCCCGCGGCGGAGTCGCCGCTCGGCCGGTGCACTCGCAGCGCCGGCATCGTCATCAACGAGGGCGGCCGGCGCGCCTCGTCCTCGTCGGCTCCTCCGCGCTTCGTCAAGCCAAAGACGGAGCCGGGGCTGGCACCGGTGAAGACGGAGCCGGGGCTTGCGCCGGTGAAGGCGGAGTTCGACGACGACGATGCGACCCTAGAATGGGCGCGCCAGGACTCCATTGCGATGGAGAAGGCACGCCGGGAGAAGGTGAAGGAGCGCCAGTGTGCCACCCTGCGCCGCTTCGAAGAGCGCCGACACGGCCTCGATGAAGACGGGGTCGTCGTCCTACGCGACAGCGACGACGACGACGACGACGACGCGCCGCCGCCAGTCCGCCATGGCGACGCCGGGTCCAGCAGGGGCACCCGCGTCAAGGAGGAGAAGGCCACCGACGACGACGATGGCGGCGACGACTTTAGCGCCTTTCTTTTTTAGATTAGGTTAATGTCATGAAAATGGCGAAATTTGCCATGTTTAGACGAAATTTGCCATGTTTGACCGAAATTTAACTAGTTTTTATCATAACTTCGCCGAACATCTCATCTTTTTTTTAATACGCGCCTAGGGACGGCCCTGGGGGCCGACGGCTGGGGGCCGACTCGCCCCAGGGCCATTTTTTGCGCCGGCTCACCCCCAGGCGGCGCTTTTTGACGCCCCCTGAGGGGCCAACGGCTGGAGATGCCCTAACGGGGCTGTGTGTGCAGCCGGGTGAAGCTCCTGTGTATTGTGCTCCTCCTTCACTCTAGTCCTGAGTGAGAGAGCGAGAGCTGCAACAACACTTATATGCTTCCAGATAAACAGTAACTTCAGAAGAAAAATGAAAAAAAAATAAAGAAAAACTGATTATTTTTGTGGCAAACTTTAGGAATTTTTTGGAGTGCATGCAAAATTTCATCACCAGACCACATTGGCAGAAGGCGTGATGAAAAAAAATGCCGATATGAAAATGGTACTTTAAAACACATTTTTCTTTCCCTCTTGCAAGGCGACTAGGAAAGCCTTCTTTCCTTCGATCTCCTCGGAGAGCCCTTGGATTCGCCTCCCCTCCGCCTACCGCTACGGTATTGCTGGTGCCCCGGCTTAGACAGGTAGGGTTTTAGTTCTCGCAAGGGCGGCGCTTGGATAGATGGCGGCGCATCTTCTTTGAGTCAGTCTTCCGGGTTCCAATCCTCCTCAAGTTCGTTCGTCGAGACGGAGTAGACTGAGCTCCGGCGTAGATTCCTGTCAGCTCCTCGGAGCGGCGAGGTTAGGGTTTCTCGTCATGTGTATGCAACAACGAGATTTGGTGTCAGTTTCTTCAGTCAACTGTGGCCCCCGAATGCATGTTGGAGCTTTGATTTTTTTTCCATGACTTTCACCAATGTGATTTCATGATGAAACTTTGCATGCACTACAAACATTTTTTAATGATTTTATATTCTATTTTTTATTTTACTATTCACCAAGGAGCATTTGAGCTTGAGCTGAGAAAGTATTTTCACTTTATGGCTAGATTTATTAATACTATCAAATAACACTTACATGATGTGCATAAAACTTAGCAATGAAGTCTTGGGGTGTATCCAACCACATAGCTCTAGGATTACCACGGCCCATTTGATAATCAAGCCTTCAACATGTATATGCATAGTGCCGGTCCTATATGACTTTACTGTTCAACTAGATACTGTTCAACTAGAACCTTCCCGAAATCTTTCGAAAGCTTTCAAGGATCATCTAAGATAGGGGCCCCCGTCATAACCTTCGGGCCAGTCCACCATATTCTTCGACATAGGCACATTTGTTGGTCATGTATCACTGTATTGTTGCTGATACATCCATTTTCATATTCTCTTTTGTCACATTGTAAATGCAGCTCATCAGGTTTTGTATCCACTTGATGCTACATTTTGAGTTAATAAAAGCACCCTTCATAGGAAAAGGAGCCACTACAGTTGAGTATACAACATTTAAGATTCAATGCGTCTACAACTATTATATCATCCATCCACAAAAAGAATAATAGTGCAACCAAGACGGTTCTATCCTTGTCTTCTATTATATGAAGTAGAAGAAGAAAGAGTCGGGGGAATGATTTTGGCACCCATGGGTTAATGGTGAAAGCGCCTCAGATGATACCCTATCCGCTACATGTTCCAGCCTTGCCATCGTAGCTCCAATGAAGTCACTTCTTTGGTCATGAACAACCTGAGTAATCTTCCACTGAGAAAGAAGCATCAACATCAGTACTTGTTGCCCCGACAATGGTCTTCTCCAGCAATTCAAGCAGGGTAGGTATTAGGCTTTCCCGCCGCCCGAACAAAATTAAACGCCAAAGCTTGTATAGCTAGAGCAGTACACATCGGTGTTTGAATTGTCTCGCTCTTGACCAACAGTCGCCGCCGCCATCATCGTTGCCACCATATATACAAGAAGGAAGCCACAAGCATATCTAGCACATCAACTGGCTCCATATAGGATTGCTGGTGTGGTGTATCACTAAGAAAGAATTCAATTACCTTACAACCAGATCTATCCACAATCACAAACATTGCTTATGATTTGATGCATGCCAAGATCCTTCCACACCGGTTGTCCTCAGGTTATATGTATGAACTAATACCTATCATATGTGTTTTAAATATGTTTGTATGAATTTGAGTGCCCACAGACAAATGGGTGGGGGTTTAGTTTAGGCAGTAACTCACGAGAACTCCTAATCGGCGCCTATAGCGCCAGAATTCCTCCTGGCACATAGAGCATCCCAACCGGGCCGACTCATCATTTGCGCAACATTGTAGCAGTGTCGAGGCACTATAGCATCTCAAAGGTACAATAACGATTTCATCCATTGTAGCGTCACGAGGTGCTATAGAGGTTCGCAAAAGGTTCGCTCATATGAATGTTTCATGAATTCAAAAAAGGTCATAAATTTTAAGAATTGTTCATGAATTCAGGAAAAGTTCATGAAAATTAAAAAAGTTCACGATTCTGAAAAAATATCACAAATTAGAGAAAATATTCGTGAATTTGAGGAAAGTGTGCGCGTTTAAAAAGAGCCCATGGATTTTTAAAAAATCACGAAATTTTATAAAGTTGATGAATATTAAAATTTTGTTCCTGAAAATTGAAAAACTCTCAAATTCAAAAAATTTATCAATTTTTCAAAAATGTTTAAGGAAATTATATATGCAATTTAAAAAAGATACACAACTAAAAACGAAAAAAGAGAAATAAAGAAAGTACTTTTATGCAAAGAACACGAAGAAACCAAAGAAACCCAGCCCTAAAATGAGAGAAAACCTTCTAAAAGTATCCTAAAACAGGTGGAGGGAACAATGGAACGGCAGCTCACCTACGTCCTAGTGAACCAGGTGTGTGTGCCGCGCAGCACCTATGTCTCGCTTTGAGTAAGATAGTAGGGGCACCCCTATTTATCGCCTTACGCGAGCAAACAGGGACGCCTCGCGTCCGGGCGAACCTAGATGGGCCGGCTCAGGCAAGGGGGAAGCAAAGGCCTGTTTTTTTCTATTTTTTCTTGCTGTTTTCCATTCTCATTTTGTGCTTTATCTTTGTACTTTTATTTATATTTTAAAATATTATACACATATAAACAATAAACACTATTCAAAAACACATTTAAAATGTGGAACAAGTGTTTGAAAAATATTGAATGAGTATTAAAAAATCTTGAACCAGTATTTGAAAAATGTTGCACAAGTTTTTGAAATTTTTGAATCAGTAATAAAAATGTTAAATAAGTATTAACAAATATTGAACATGTATTTAAAAAATGGTGAAAAAGTATTTAAATTTTTTGAATAAGTATTAAGAATGTTGAACAAGTATTTAAAAAATGTTGAATAAGTATTAACAATTGTTGAGCGTGTATTTGAAAAATGTTGAACAAGTATTTAAAAAATGTTGAATAAGCATTTCAAATATTAAACAAGTATTTGAAATGTTGAATAAGTATTAAAAATGTTGAGTGAGTATTCGAAAAATATCGAATATGTATTTGAAAAATGTTGAATAATTAGTAAAATGTTGAGCAAGTGTTTAAAAATGTGGAATAAGCATTTGGACAGTATTGAACATGTATACAAGAATGATGATCACTTATTAATTTTTTGTCGACATATACAAAATTGTAGAGCGAAGACGAAAACAAACATACAAAAACAAATGAAAAAATGGAGAATAAAAAAAGCCAAAGAAAAAAATGGAGAAGACAAAAGAAAGAAAGAAAACTAAAGAAAGACAACAGTGAACAGAGAAAAAACGGAGAAATGAAACTGGAAATAAAACGGAGAATAAATAGCGAAAAGTGCGGCTTGTTTCGTGTTAAGAACAGTCGCCCTACTAATGTTTCATAAACACTAACCTAGCACTTATTGTTAACCGGGAGGGCACGGTTCAAATCCCTGAGCACCCCCATTTCTCATGTCAAATCCTATTCGGTGCTTTAAGCGCCGAATACAGGCCATTTGGTACAGGGCGCACACCTTTGGTTTTATAGCGGGCCGGCCCTTCTTACTTTCCCGTTTCTTAAAAATTCCCCGCAAAAAAGGTGCGCAATCCGTGACTCGAACCACGCCCGTTCGTTCAGGTAGCCATCACACCAACTAGTTGGACCAGATGACCACATGTGCTATAGTCGTTCTTTTTATTTCTTTATATAAACGCAGAAAATGCAGCTGTTTTTCCTGTTTCCTTTTTTTTCTGTATCTTTGTTTATTTTCTCTTTCTTAAAATGAGTGAATTTTTTTAAAGACTACCAAATTTTCGCAAAATCGGCGTACTTTTCTCAAGTTTGATGAACTTTTCTCAAATTCGTTGAACTTTTTTCAAATGTGATGAACTTTTTTAAAAAAATCAACGAACCTTTTTGAAAAATAATGAATTTTTTTCTAAGTTAATGAACTATTTTCAGTCTTGATGAACTTTTTTTAAAACTCGGTGAACTTTTTTCAAAGACGATGAACTTTTTTTGAAAATCAATGAACTTTTTCAGTTTTATGAAACTTTGAATCGGTGAACGTTTTTTAATACATGATTTTTTTTCTAATTCATGATTTTTTAAAATATGTGGACATTCAAAATTTGTTCATATTTCTTTGAAAAAGAAATCCCATTTTTCTAAAAAGCACGTCTAAAGTTAGTTCTTAGAGATTTCGTGTTGCAATCTATCAACGAGAGCTTAATAGGTCTATTGGTTGGCCACCAAGCTTTGGAGGTAACTGGCTGCGCATTAATACACTTTTTGCACTGCCTTGCCTTCTCATGGGCCTAGCGTGGTGCGGAGCTTTCATTTCTCATCTCCTTTTTTTTTCATTAGCTGCACGCGAATGGGCCGGCCCAATTAGTCTCGCGTAAGGCAATAAATAGTCGCCACAAGATAGTAGGACGTCTCGCTGAAGGCAGCCGCCCGATTGGGCTGGCCCAGCGCGGACACTGGCCTTCAACGCATTTTTCTTCCACTTTTTTCTTTCACATGTTTGCATTCTTTTTTTTTCTTTTACTTATTCTTGTATGTCAAAATATTCTGGCTATATCTATTGTTAAAATCATTTTATAAAAGTTAAAAAGTGGTAATCATGTATTTATAAAATGTTAAATATGTATAGAACAATGCAAAACTTGTAAATGCATATGGAAAAAGGTAGAAATTAAAATAAATAATTTTTATAATTTTACTTGATATTTTTAATGTGTACAGAAAAATGTCAAAGACATATACTAAAATTTACACAGGAAATGTACAATGTTTATGGCTAAAAGTAGACATGAAAAAAGAAGTTTAAAAAATGTTAATCATGTATCTGGAAAATGCGAAATGTGTATATAAGAAATGTTTCTGATGTATAAGAAAATAGTAGAATGTGTGCGAAAAAAGGAGAGAACGAAAAATATATATCTATTTTAGAAAATAATAAACATGTGTATATAAAATGTTCATGATGTATATATAAAATATACAATGTTGATGGAAAAAATGGACATTTTTTAAAAGTTAATCATGTTTTCTAAGATGTTAAACGTGTATATAAAAAAATTCCTGGTATATATGAAAAATGTGCAATGTGTATAGAGTAAATAGACATAAAAAATATAAGCTATCAAAAAGGGCAATCACGTTTAAAAAAATTAAAAATGATCAAAAATTAAAAACAGGTATGAAAAAATAGGTACCAAAAACATATGTTGGAAAGTGTTAAGCATGTATTTCAAAAGATATTAGTGCGGTTTATGAAAATGTTTATTACAATAAAAAATATTTAGGGTGTATTCAAAAAATGTTGACCATGTATTCAAAAAGTGTTCATAACATGTTTTTTAAGAAAAACATATATCGCATATTTGAGAAATGTAAAGTGTGTTTCAAGAAATTCACATGTACACCAAAACTGTACTGTATGCACATCGAAAATTAGATAAGTGTTGAAGAAAAAAATGTAAAATGATGAAAAGCGACAAATAAACATGAAGAAAGCGAAGGAAATCAAGGAAAAATCATAGGAAACCGAAGTATAATGAAGGATAAAAGAAAAAACAGGGAAGAAACAAAATAAAACCGAAGAATAAAGTAGCAAGAAACAAAGAAAACAAGTGCAGAAGAAAAACTAAAACAAAAAAATGGGAGAAGACTAAGGAAAGAAACAACAAAACTAAAGAAAAAATCAAAGAAAATAAAAAACAAAGAAAAAAAATAAAGAGAACATACTCACTGCAAATCGATACGGAAATGAAGAAAACCGGGGGAAACAATAAATCCAAAGCAAAAAATGAAGGGAAAACCAAAAAGGGAAAACATTGAAGAAATAGAGAAACCTGTTGGGGATATAACTATTGGGTATGACCCGTCCAGGAGGGGCCGGGTCATACCACTGGCGGTTCATAATGAGAAGGCCCATGAAGATGTTGAAGATGGCAGTTCACGAAGCATGCTTACTGAAGGCCCAAGATCCAAAGGCGACTTGAGGCCCATGGGTGTAAACCGCCATATGTTAACTTATATGTTAAGAAAAGTGTAGTTCTGTCACCGAGCCGGACACATTGTGTATGAGCCGGCCGGGACTCTGTAAGTCACCGGGCTTCAGCGTGTGTATATAAAGGGGTGACCCGTCAGCGGTTTAGGGCAAGAAACAACAAGTCGAGAACTAGGTCAAGCGTATTCGCTCCCTAGTAATCGAAACCCAAGCAATACAACCTAAAGCAGGAGTAGGCCTTTACCTCATTGCGAGGGGCCAAACCTGTGTAAAACTCTGTGTGTCCTTTGTCCCATTTAACTCCTTCAAGCTAACCTCGTAGCGATGGCTCCACACCTAAGTCCTCATGCTAGGGCATCTGCCGTGGCAATTCCACGACAGTTGGCGCCCACCATGGGGCCAACACACGGTGGTTTCGAGTTCTTGAAGGTCAGCTTCACAGGGCTCAAGGGATACGTTGTGGGCTGGATGACTAAGAGTCGTCGCGGCAAGCTCTATATCGATAATAAGGGCTGGGGCCCCGAGGCCGGCTCAATCGAGTACGGGTACCGGGTCCCCTTTGGCGGAATCCATGTCTTCATTGGCAAGATTGGTGAGTCGGAAACTAAGCCGGACATCTACACCGACATCGTCGAGATGACTTAGCGCGCGCAACCCACCAAGGTTCAAGCCGCCCCGAAACATGTCTTTGTTGGCTTTGTTCAAGGAGCAGAGCTAGAAGGAGGATCTGAATCCGGTGGTGAGACGGCCGTCTACTCACGCGACGAGTCCTCAACTGGTGAGACCAATTCCATCTATCAGGTTCAAGATGGTGGGCTTGGGGGCTGTTCCGATGGTGACAGTATTCCGGACCCCTATGAGCCACCACACCGGGTTGTGATCTTCATGGCTGGTACACAGCGAGGGCAGGATTCTTCAACTGGAGTAGCAATGATCGCCGGGTCAGCAACGGTGATGGCTGCCAGGGCAGGAGGCCCTGTGCGCCCGCCGACTCAAGTCTTGTCCGATCTATTGGATGCCCTGGCAACGTTGTTAACGACAGAGATTAACCGGGCGAACCAAACTCATCATAATGCGGATGTTACAAGGTTACGTGACGAGATAGCCCAAGCCAAGGAGGATCTGAACACGGAGAACACCCAGATGGCAACGGAGCGGGCCACCTTGCAGAGGGAGGCAAAACGGCTACAAGCAGAGAGCTTTTGCCTAAGCTTCGACCGGGACGCATCAAATGTTGTCTTTAACAGAAGGCATGTGAGTCGATTACCCCCAGTTTACGATGCGAGGAACCTTTTTAACACACCTGGGGTAGGAACCAGTAACCCGCCTGGTGTGGATCGGGTCGTTCAGGCGCCGGCGGCTGGAGAACCGGTTCAGCCACGTGCCACAGACCCCCCACGTTTGAACTTGACCCCTCCTCAGCATGTTTCGACACCCCCGGGGCATTTTTCTAACCCCTTGGATAACATGATAGCTACGGCTACTCGACTGGCGGCTCTCCCAGCTCAGGATGAGTTGGCAGCGGCAATGGAAATACAAAGAGCCGGAGAGCTTCTTCAGACGGCTGTGGCCCAACAGGCGGCTTATTCATATAGTCGTAATCGTATCCATTCAACACCATGTCCAAGCCGGAGTTATAGCAGGCATATTGATGAACCGGCCGTGTCAAGCGGTGAACGCAACCGCAATCAACCTTGTAGGCCTGACCGTGCTGGTAATGATGCTCAGGCTTTGGTGGACCAAGGCAGGGCACAATGTGAGACGGAGCTGTCGACTCAATTGGTGGCTCAGTAACAATCTCCGGTTTGTCCGACGACGTCTATGGAGGCAGGAGTGACCTCTAGAACTTTGGGTGTGCCATGTTTAGTGTCGGCTTTACGCAATGAGCGCTTGCCTAAGGATTTCAAGGGCCCCCGTAAGGTGCCTAACTACACGGCGGATCAGCCCCCAGAGGCTTGGATTGAGATTTATGAGATGGCTATGGAGATGATGGATGTCAGTGATGCCACTGTTGGGGAACGCAGTAATTTCAAAAAAAAAACCTACGCACATGCAAGATCTGTTGGAAATATGCCCTAGAGGCAATAATAAAAGTGTTATTATTATATTTCTTTGTTCATGATAATAGTCTTTTATTCATGCTATAACTGTATTATCCGGAGATCGTAATACACGTGTGAATACATAGACCACAATATGTCCCTAGTGAGCCTCTAGTTGACTAGCTCGTTGTGATCAACAGATAGTCATGGTTTCCTGGCTATGGACATTGGATGTCGTTGATAACGGGATCACATCATTAGGAGAATGATGTGATGGACAAGACCCAATCCTAAGACTAGCACAAAAGATCGAGTAGTTCATTTGCTAGAGCTTTGCGAATGTCAAGTATCTCTTCCTTTGACCATGAGATCGTATAACTCCTGGATACCGTAGGAGTGCTTTGGGTGTATCAAACGTCACAACGTAACTGGGTGACTATAAAGGTGCACTACAGGTATCTCCGAAAGTATCTATTGTTTTATGCGGATCGAGACTGGGATTTGTCACTCCGTGTAAACGGAGAGGTATCTCTGGGCCCACTCGGTAGGACATCATCATATGCGCAATGTGACCAAGGATTTGATCACGGGATGATGTGTTACGGAACGAGTAAAGTGACTTGCCGATAACGAGATTGAACAAGGTATTGGATACAGACGATCGAATCTCGGGCAAGTAAAATACCGCTAGACAAAGGGAATTGAATACGGGATTGATTAAGTCCTTGACATCGTGTTTCATCCGATGAGATCATCGTGGAACATGTGGGAGCCATCATGGGTATCCAGATCCCGCTGTTGGTTATTGACCGGAGAACGTCTCGGTCATGTCTGCATGTCTCCCGAACCCGTAGGGTCTACACACTTAAGGTTCGATGACGCTAGGGTTATAAAGGAAGCTTGTATGTGGTTACCGAATGTTGTTCGGAGTCCCGGATGAGATCCCGGACGTCACGAGGAGTTCCGGAATGGTCCGGAGGTAAAGATTTATATATAGGAAGTCCTGTTTCGGCCATCGGGACAAGTTTCGGGGTCATCGGTATTGTACCGGGACCACCGGAAGGGTCCCGGGGGCCCACCGGGTGGGGCCACCTGCCCCGGGGGGCCACATGGGCTGTAGGGGGTGCGCCTTGGCCTACATGGGCCAAGGGCACCAGCCCCTAGAGGCCCATGCGCCAAGATAAAGGAAAAATGGGAGAGTCCTAAAGGGGGAAGGCACCTCCGAGGTGCCTTGTGGAGGATGGACTCCTCCCCATCCTTAGCCGCACCCCTTCCTTGGAGGAGGGGGCAAGGCTGCGCCTCCCCCCTCTCCCTTGGCCCTATATATAGTGGGGAAAAGGAGGAGCAATCATACCTAAGGCCTTTGGTTGCCTCCCTCTCCCTCCCGTGACACATCTCCTCTCCCGTAGGTGCTCGGTGAAGCCCTGCGGGATTGCCACGCTCCTCCACCACCACCACGCCGTTGTGCTGCTGTTGGATGGAGTCTTCCTCAACCTCTCCCTCTCTCCTTGCTGGATCAAGGCGTGGGAGACGTCACCGGGCTGTACGTGTGTTGAACGCGGAGGTGCCGTCCGTTCGGCACTTGATCATCGGTGATCTGAATCACGACGAGTACGACTCCATCAACCCCGTTCACTTGAACGCTTCCGCTTAGCGATCTACAAGGGTATGTAGATGCAAACTCTTCTCTCCTTCTACTCGTTGCTGGTCTCTCCATAGATAGATCTTGGTGATTCGTAGGAAAAATTTTGAATTTCTGCTACGTTCCCCAACAGTGGCATCATGAGCTAGGTCTATTGCGTAGATTCTTTGCACGAGTAGAACACAAAGTAGTTGTGGGCGTTGATGTTGTTCAATATGCTTACCGTTACTAGTCCAATCTTGTTTCGACGGTATTGTGGGATGAAGCGGCTCGGACCGACCTTACATGTACTCTTACGTGAGACAGGTTCCACCGATTGACATGCACTTGGTGCATAAGGTGGCTAGCGGGTGCCAGTCTCTCCCACTTTAGTCGGAATGGATTCGATGAAAAGGGTCCTTATGAAGGGTAAATAGCAATTGGCATATCACGTTGTGCTCTTGCGTAGGTAAGAAACGTTCTTGCTAGAAACCCATAGCAGCCACGTAAAACATGCAACAACAATTAGAGGACGTCTAACTTGTTTTTGCAGGGTATGCTATGTGATGTGATATGGCCAAGAAGAATGTGATGAATGATATGTGATGTATGAGATTGATCATGTTCTTGTAATAGGATTCACGACTTGCATGTCGATGAGTATGACAACCGGCAGGAGCCATAGGAGTTGTCTTTATTTTTGTATGACCTGCGTGTCATTGAAGAACGCCATGTAACTTACTTTACTTTATTGCTAAACGCGTTAGCCATAGAAGTAGAAGTAGTCGTTGGCGTGACAACTTCATGAAGACACGATGATGGAGATCATGGTGTCATGCCGGTGACGATGATGATCATGGAGCCCCGAAGATGAAGATCAAAGGAGCTATATGATATTGGCCATATCATGTCACTACTCTATTTGATTGCATGTGATGTTTATCATGTTTATGCATCTTGTTTGCTTAGAACGACGGTAGTAAATAAGATGATCCCTTACAACAATTTCAAGAAGTGTTCTCCCCTAACTGTGCACCGTTGCTACAGTTCGTCGCTTCTAAGCACCACGTGATGATCGGGTGTGATGGATTCTTACGTTCACATACAACGGGTGTAAGACAGTTTTACACAGCGAAAACACTTAGGGTTAACTTGACGAGCCTAGCATGTGCATACATGGCCTCGGAACACGGAGACCGAAAGGTCGAGCATGAGTCGTATAGTAGATACGATCAACATGAAGATGTTCACCGATGTTAACTAGTCCGTCTCACGTGATGATCGGACACGGCCTAGTTGACTCGGATCATGTGATCACTTAGATGACCAGAGGGATGTCTATCTAAGTGGGAGTTCATAAGATGAACTTAATTATCCTGAACATAGTCAAAAGACCTTTTGCAAATTATGTCGTAAGCTCGCGCTTTAGTTCCACTGTTTAGATATGTTCCTAGAGAAAAT
This sequence comes from Triticum dicoccoides, assembly GCF_002162155.2. NCBI lineage: Eukaryota > Viridiplantae > Streptophyta > Magnoliopsida > Poales > Poaceae > Triticum > Triticum dicoccoides. The sequence continues at coordinate 408,948,123 of NC_041393.1, forward strand.
ATAGTTGAAAGTTGAAAGTAGCGATTATGCGGACAGTAGATAGCTTATGTCCTTAATGCACTGCTCAGTGTGCTGAACCCCAAACGTCGTTTGTGGATGTTTCGAACATCGAACATACACGTTTTGATAACTACGTGATAGTTCAATTAAATGGTTTAAGTAGAGGCACCAAAGACGTTTTCGAAACGTCGCGGAACATATGAGATGTTTCGAGGGCTGAAATTGGGATTTCAGGCTCGTGTTCACGTCAAGAGGTATAAGACCTCTGATGATTTTCTTAGCCTGCAAACTAAGGAGAGAAGCTCAATTGTTGAGCTTGTGCTCAGATTGTCTGAGTACAACAATCACTTGAATCAAGTGGGAGTTGATCTTCCAGATGAAATAGTGATAGTTTCTCCGAAGTCATTACCACCAAGCTGCTAGAGCTTCGTGATGAACTATAACATATCAGGGATAGATATGATGATCCTTGAAATATTCACGTTGTTTGACACCGCGAAAGTAGAAATCAAGAAGGAGCATCAATTGTTGATGGTTGGTGAAACCACTAGTTTCAAGAAGGGCAAGGGAACAAAGGGATACTTCATGAAACGGCAATTCAGCTGCTGCTCTAGTGAAGAAACCCAAGGTTGAACCCAAACCCGAGACTAAGTGCTTCTGTAATAAAGGGAACAACCACTGGAGCAGAATTACCCTTGATACTTGGTAGATAAGAAGGCTGGCAAGGTTGATAGAAGTATATTGGATATACATTATGTTAATGTGTAGTTTACTAGTACTCCTAGTAGCACTAGGGTATTGGATACCGGTTCGGTTGCTAAGTGTTAGTAACTCGAAATAAAAGCTATGGAATAAACGGAGACTAGCTAAAGGTGAGCTGACGATATATGTTGGAAGTGTTTCCAAGTTTGATGTGATCAAACATCGCACGCTCCCTCTACCATCAAGATTAGTATTAAACCTGAATGGTTTATTGAATCTCGATCGTAGTGATACACATTTTCATGCCAAAAGATATAAGATAGTAATGATAGTACCACTTACTTGTGGCACTGCCATGTAAGTCATATTGGTATAAAACGCATGAAGAAGCTCCATGTTGATGGATCTTTAGACTCACTCGTTTTTGAAAAGTTTGAGACATGCGAACCATGTCTATTGGTATATACGCATGAAGAAACTCCATGCAGATGGATCGTTTGGACTCACTTAATTTTGGATCACTTGAGATATGCAAATCATACCACAGAGGCAAGATGACTGAAAAGCCTCGTTTTCAGTAAGATGGAACAAGATAGCAACTTATTGGAAGTAACACATTTTGATGTGTGCAGTCCAATGAGTGCTGAGGCATGCAGTGAATATCGTTATGTTCTTACTTCACAGATGATTCGAGTAGATGTTGAGAATATTTACTTGATGAAACACAAGTCTGAATTATTGAATGGTTCAAGTAATTTCAGAGTGAAGTAGCAGATCATTGTGACAAGAGGATAAAATGTCTATGATATGATCATAGAGATGAATATCTGAGTTACGAGTTTTGGCACACAATTAAGACATTGTGGAAATTGTTTCGCAATTAATACCGCCTGGAACACCATAATGTGATGGTGTGTCCGAACATCATAGTTGCACCCTATTGGATATGGTGCGTACCATGATGTCTCTTATCGAATTACCACTATCGTTCATGGGTTAGGCATTAGAGACAACCACATTCACTTTAAATAGGGCACCACGTAAATCCATTGAGATGACACCGTATGAATTATGGTTTAGAGAAACCTAAGTTGTCGTTTCTTAAAAGTTTGGGGCTGCGACGCTTATATGAAAAAGTTTCAGGTTGATAAGCTCGAACCCAAAGCGGATAAAATACATCTTCATAGGACACCCAAAACAGTTGGGTATGCCTCCTAATTCAGATCCGAAAGCAATATGGATTGTTTCTAGAATCGGGTCCTTTCTCGAGGAAAAGTTTCTCTCGAAAGAATTGAGTGGGAGGATGGTGGAGACTTGATGAGGTTATTGAACCGTCTCTTCAACTAGTGTGTGGCAGGGCACAGGAAGTTGTTCCTGTGGCACCTACACCAATTGAAGTGGAAGCTTATGATAGTGATCATGAAGCTTCGGATCAAGTCACTACCGAACCTCGTAGGACGACAAGGACACGTACTACTTCGGAGTGGTAAGGTGATCCTGTCTTAAAGGACATGTTGCTAGACAACAATGAACCTACGAGCTATGGAGAAGCGATGGTGGGCCCGAATTCCGACAAATGGTTAGAAGCCATGAAATCTGAGATAGTATCCATATATCAGAACAAAGCATGGACTTTGGTGGACTTGCCCGATGATCGGCAAGCCATTGAGATAAATGGATCTTTTAAGAAGAAGACGGACATGGATGGTAATGTCACCATCTATGAAGCTCGACTTGTGGCGAAGTGTTTTCCGACAAGTTCAAGGAGTTGACTACGATGAGATTTTCTCACTCGTAGCGATGCTTAAAGTCCGTCGGAATCATGTTAGCATTAGCTGCATTTATGAAATCTGGCAGATGGATGTCAAAACGAGTTTCCTTACCAGTTTCTTAAGGAAAGGTTGTATGTAATACAATCAGAAAGGTTTTGTCGATCCTAAGGATGCTAAAAGGTATGCTAGCTCCAGCAATCCTTCTAAGGACTGGAGTGGGCATCTCGGAGTTGGAATGTATGCTTTGATGATGATCAAAGATTTTGGGTTTGTACAAAGTTTTATGAAAAACTTGTATTTCCAAAGAAGTGAGTGGGAGCACTATAGAATTTCTGATGAGTATATGTTGATCAGAAATGATGTAGAATTTCTAGAAAGCATATAGGGTTATTTGAAAGGTGTTTTTCAATAGAAAACCTGGATTAAGCTACTTGAACATTGAGCATCAAGATCTATAAGGATAGATCAAAATGCTTAATAATACTTTCAAATGAGCACATACCTTGACATGATCTTGAATGTGTTCAAGATGGACCAGTCAAAGAAGGAGTTCTTGCCTGAGTTGTAAGGTACGAAGTTAAGACTTAAAGCTCGACCACGGCAGAATAGAGAGAAAGGACGAAGGTCATCCCCTATGCTTAAGACGTAGGCTCTTCAGTATGCTATGCTGTGTACCGCACCTGAAGTGTGCCTTGCCATGAGTTAGTCAAGGGGTACAAGAGTGATCCAAGAATGGCTCACAGGACAGCGGTCAAAGTTATCCTTAGTAACTAGTGGACTAAGGAATTTTCTCGATTATGGAGGTGGTAAAAGAGTTCGTCGTAAAGGTTACATCGATGCAAGCTTAACACCTATCCGGATAGCTCTAAGTAGAGATACCGGATATGTATTATGGGGCAACAATTTAGAATAGCTCCAAGTGGAACAGTTATTTGGAATAGCTCCAAATAGAGCGTGGTAGCTGCATCTAGGAGATGACATAGAGATTTGTAAAGCACACACGGATCTGAAAGGTTCAGACCCGTTGACTAAAACCTCTCTCACAAGCAACATGATCAAACATAAAACTCATTGAGTGTTAATCACATAGTGATGTGAACTAGACTACTGACTCTAGTAAACTCTTGGGTATTAGTCACATGGCGATGTGACCTGTGAGTGTTAATCACATGGCGATGTGAACTGGATTATTGACTCTAGTGCAAGTGGGAGACTGTTGGAAATATGCCCTAGAGGCAATAATAAAAGTGTTATTATTATATTTCTTTGTTCATGATAATAGTCTTTTATTCATGCTATAACTGTATTATCCGGAGATCGTAATACACGTGTGAATACATAGACCACAATATGTCCCTAGTGAGCCTCTAGTTGACTAGCTCGTTGTGATCAACAGATAGTCATGGTTTCCTGGCTATGGACATTGGATGTCGTTGATAACGGGATCACATCATTAGGAGAATGATGTGATGGACAAGACCCAATCCTAAGACTAGCACAAAAGATCGAGTAGTTCATTTGCTAGAGCTTTGCGAATGTCAAGTATCTCTTCCTTTGACCATGAGATCGTATAACTCCTGGATACCGTAGGAGTGCTTTGGGTGTATCAAACGTCACAACGTAACTGGGTGACTATAAAGGTGCACTACAGGTATCTCCGAAAGTATCTATTGTTTTATGCGGATCGAGACTGGGATTTGTCACTCCGTGTAAACGGAGAGGTATCTCTGGGCCCACTCGGTAGGACATCATCATATGCGCAATGTGACCAAGGATTTGATCACGGGATGATGTGTTACGGAACGAGTAAAGTGACTTGCCGATAACGAGATTGAACAAGGTATTGGATACCGACGATCGAATCTCGGGCAAGTAAAATACCGCTAGACAAAGGGAATTGAATACGGGATTGATTAAGTCCTTGACATCGTGGTTCATCCGATGAGATCATCGTGGAACATGTGGGAGCCAACATGGGTATCCAGATCCCGCTGTTGGTTATTGACTGGAGAACGTCTCGGTCATGTCTACATGTCTCCCGAACCCGTAGGGTCTACACACTTAAGGTTCGATGACGCTAGGGTTATAAAGGAAGCTTGTATGTGGTTACCGAATGTTGTTCGGAGTCCCGGATGAGATCCCGGACGTCACGAGGAGTTCCGGAATGGTCCGGAGGTAAAGATTTATATATAGGAAGTCCTGTTTCGGCCATCGGGACAAGTTTCGGGGTCATCGGTATTGTACCGGGACCACCGGAAGGGTCCCGGGGGCCCACCGGGTGGGGCAACCTGCCCCGGGGGGCCACATGGGCTGTAGGGGGTGCGCCTTGGCCTACATGGGCCAAGGGCACCAGCCCCTAGAGGCCCATGCGCCAAGATAAAGGAAAAATGGGAGAGTCCTAAAGGGGGAAGGCACCTCCGAGGTGCCTTGTGGAGGATGGACTCCTCCCCATCCTTAGCCGCACCCCTTCCTTGGAGGAGGGGGCAAGGCTGCGCCTCCCCCCTCTCCCTTGGCCCTATATATAGTGGGGAAAAGGAGGAGCAATCATACCTAAGGCCTTTGGTTGCCTCCCTCTCCCTCCCGTGACACATCTCCTCTCCCGTAGGTGCTCGGTGAAGCCCTGCGGGATTGCCACGCTCCTCCACCACCACCACGCCGTTGTGCTGCTGTTGGATGGAGTCTTCCTCAACCTCTCCCTCTCTCCTTGCTGGATCAAGGCGTGGGAGACGTCACCGGGCTGTACATGTGTTGAACGCGGAGGTGCCGTCCGTTCGGCACTTGATCATCGGTGATCTGAATCACGACGAGTACGACTCCATCAACCCCGTTCACTTGAACGCTTCCGCTTAGCGATCTACAAGGGTATGTAGATGCAAACTCTTCTCTCCTTCTACTCGTTGCTGGTCTCTCCATAGATAGATCTTGGTGATTCGTAGGAAAAATTTTGAATTTCTGCTACGTTCCCCAACAAGATCATGGTGATGCATAGCAACGAGAAGGGATAGTATTGTCCACATACCCTCGTAGACCAAAAGCGGAAGCGTTAGCACAACGCGGTTAATGTATTCGTACATCTTCACGATCCGACCGATCCAAGTACCAAACGTATGGCACCTCCGTGTTCAGCACATGTTCAACTCGATGACGTCCCTCGAACTCCGATCCAGCCGAGCTTTGACGGAGAGTTCCGTTAGCATGACGGCGTGGTGACGATGATGATGTTCTACCGACGCAGGGCTTCGCCTAAGCACTGCTACGATATTATCAAGGCGGATTATGGTGGGGGCACCGCACACGGCTAAGAGATCCAAGGGATCAATTGTTGTGTCTATGGGGTGTCCCCCTCCTCCTTATATAAAGGAGGGGAGGAGAGGGACGGCCAGGAGGAGGAGGCGCGCCCAAGGGGGGAGTCCTACTCCCACCGGGAGTAGGACTCCTCCTTTTCCTATTTGGAGAGGGAGAGGGGAGGAAGAGGAAGGAGGGGGGAAGGAAAGGGGGGCCCGGCCCCCCTCCCAATTCGGATTGGGCTTGGGAGGGCGCGCCCCCTCCCTTGCTCCTTTCACCTCCTTTCCACTAAAGCCCATTAAGGCCCATATACCTCCCGGGGGGTTCCGATAACCTCCCGGTGTTCCGGTATTATCCTGATCTCACCCGGAACCACTCCGGTGTCCAAATATAGTCGTCCAATATATCGATCTTTATGTCTCGACCATTTCGAGACTCCCCGTCATGTCCGTGATCACATCCGAGACTCTGAACTACCTTCGGTACATCAAAACACATAAACTCATAATATAACCGTCATCGAACTTTAAGCGTGCGGACCCTACGGGTTCGAGAACTATGTAGACATGACCGAGACACGTCTCTGGTCAATAACCTATAGCGGAACCTAGATGCTCATATTGGCTCCCACATATTCTACGAAGATCTTTATCGGTCAAACCGCATAACAACATACATTGTTCCCTTTGTCATCGGTATGTTACTTGCCCGAGATTCGATCGTCGGTATCTCAATACCTAGTTCAATCTCGTTACCAGCAAGTCTCTTTACTCGTTACGTGATGCATCATCCCATAACTAACTCATTAGCTACATTGCTTGCAAGGCTTATAGTGATGTGCATTACCGAGAGGGCCCAGAGATACCTCTCCGACAATTGGAGTGACAAATCCTAATCTGAAATACATCAACTCAACAAGTACCTTCGGAGACACCTGTAGAGCACCTTTATAATTACCCAGTTAAATTGTGACGTTTGGTAGAACACAAAGTGTTCCTCCGGTAAGCGGGAGTTACATAATCTCATAGTCATAGGAACATGTATAAGTCATGAAGAAAGCAATAGCAACATACTAAACAATCAAGTGCTAAGATAACGAAATGGGTCAAGTCAATCACATCATTCTTCTAATGATGTGATCCCACTGATCAAATAATAACTGATATCCATGGTTAGGAAACTCAACCATCTTTGATCAATGAGCTAGTCAAGTAGAGGCATACTAGTGACACTATGTTTGTCTATGTATTCACACATATATTATGTTTCCGGTTAATACAATTCTAGCATGAATAATAAACATTTATCATGATATGAGGAAATAAATAATAACTTTATTATTGCCTCTAGGGCATATTTCCTTCAGTCTCCCACTTGCACTAGAGTCAATAATCTAGTTTACACAGTAATGATTCTAACACCCATGGAGCCTTGATGCTGATCATCTTTTGCTCGTGGAAGAGGCTTAGTAAACGGGTCTGCAACATTCAGATCCGTATGTATCTTGCAAATCTCTATGTCTCCCACATGGACTTGGTCCTGGATGGAATTGAAGCGTCTCTTGATGTGCTTGGTTCTCTTGTGAAATCTGGATTCCTTTGCCAAGGCAATTGCACCAGTATTGTCATAAAAGATTTTCATTGGACCCGATGCACTAGGTATGACACCTAGATTGGATATGAACTCTTTCATCCAGACTCCTTCATTTACTGCTTCCGAAGCAGCTATGTACTCCGCTTCACATGTAGATCCCGCCACGACGCTTTGTTTAGAACTGCACCAATTGATAGCTCCACCGTTCAATATAAACACGTATCCGGTTTGCGATTTAGAATCGTCCGGATAAGTGTCAAAGCTTGCATCGACGTAACCATTTACGACTAGCTCGTTGTCACCTCCATAAACAAGAAACATATCCTTAGTCCTTTTCAGGTATTTCAGGATGTTCTTGACTGCTGTCCAGTGATCCACTCCTGGATTACTTTGGTACCTCCCTGCTAAACTAATAGCAAGGCACACATCAGGTCTGCTACACAACATTTCATACATGATAGAGCCTATGGCTAAAGCATAGGGAACATCTTTCATTTTCTCTCTATTTTCTGCAGTGGTCGGCCATTGAGTCTGACTCAACTTCACACCTTGTAATACAGGAAAGAACTCTTTCTTTGCTTGATCCATTTTGAACTTTTTCAAAACTTTATCAAGGTATGTGCTTTGTGAAAGTCCAATTAAGCATCTTGATCTATCTCTATAGATCTTGATGCCCAATATATAAGCAGCTTCACCGAGGTCTTTCATTGAAAAACTTTTATTCAAGTATCCTTTTATGCTATCCAGAAATTTTATATCATTTCCAATCAATAATATGTCGTATACATATAATATCAGAAATGCTACAGAGCTCCCACTCACTTTCTTGTAAATACAGGCTTCTCCAAAAGTCTGTATAAAACCATATGCTTTGATCACACTATCAAAACGTTTATTCCAACTCCAAGAGGCTTGCACCAGTCCATAAATGGATCGCTGGAGCTTGCACACTTTGTAAGCACCTTTTGGATCAACAAAACCTTCTGGTTGCATCATATACAACTCTTCTTCCAGAAATCCATTTAGGAATGCAGTTTTGACATCCATTTGCAAAATTTCATAATCATAAAATGCAACAATTGCTAACATGATTCCAGAAATCCATGGTGCCCTATTTAATGTGAATGCGTCCGTCACTAAAGCATAAACCCCAAAACGATAGCGGTAAATCAGTAAGAGACATCATAGATCGCACCATATCTAGTAAGGTACGATTACGACGTTCGGACACACCATTACGTTGTGGTGTTTCGGGTGGCGTGAGTTGTGAAACTATTCCGCATTGTTTCAAATGTAGTCCAAACTCGTAACTCAAATATTCTCCTCCACAATTTGATTGTAGAAACTTTATTTTCTTATTACGATGATTTTCCACTTCACTCTGAAATTCTTTGAACTTTTCAAATGTTTCAGACTTATGTTTCATTAAGTAGATATACCCATATCTGCTCAAATCATTAGTGAAGGTGAGAAAATAACGATACCCGCCGCGAGCCTCAATATTCATTGGACCACATACATCAGTATGTATGATTTCCAACAAATTTCTTGCTCGCTCCATAGTTTCGGAGAACAGCATTTTAGTCATCTTGCCCATGAGGCAAGGTTCACAAGTACCAAGTGATTCATAATCAAGTGATTCCAAAAGTCCATCAGTATGGAGTTTCTTCATGCGCTTTACACCAATATGACCCAAACGGCAGTGCCACAAATAAGTTGCACTATCATTATCAACTCTGCATCTTTTGGCTTCAACATTATGAATATGTGTATCACTACTATCGAGATTTAATAAAAATAGACTACTCTTCAAGGGTGCATGACCATAAAAGATATTACTCATATAAATAGAACAACCATTATTCTCTGATTTAAATGAATAACCTTCTCGCATCAAACAAGATCCAGATATAATGTTCATGCTTAACGCTGACACCAAATAATAATTATTCAGGTCTAAAACTAATCCCGAAGGTAGATGTAGAGGTAGCGTGCCGACCGCGGTCACATCAACTTTGGAACCATTTCCCACGCGCATCGTCACCTCGTCCTTAGCCAATCTTCGCTTAGTTCGTAGTCCCTGTTTCGAGTTGCAAATATTAGCAATAGAACCAGTATCAAATACCCAGGTGCTACTGCGAGCATTAGTAAGGTACACATCAATAACATGTATATCACATATACATTTGTTCACCTTGCCATCCTTCTTATCCGCCAAATACTTGGGGCAGTTCCGCTTCCAGTGACCAGTCCCTTTGCAGTAGAAGCACTCAGTCTCAGGCTTAGGTCCAGACTTGGGTTTCTTCTCTTGAGCAGCAACTTGCTTGCCGTTCTTCTTGAAGTTCCCCTTCTTCTTCCTTTACCCTTTTTCTTGAACGTAGAGCCTATCACACCCGATCATCACGTGGTGTCCCAGCACGAAGAATTTTCGCAATGGTGCATACTCAGGGAGAACACTTATACCTTGAAATTTAGTGAGAGATCATCTTATAATGCTACCATCAATCAAAGAAAAATACGATGCATAAAGGATAAACATCACATGCAATCAATATAAGTGATATGATATGGCCATCATCATCTTGTGCTTGTGATCACCATCTCCGAAGCACCGTCATGATCACCATCGTCACCGGCGCGACACCTTGATCTTCATCGTAGCATCATTGTCGTTTTGCCACCTATTGCTTCTACGACTATCGCTACCGCTTAGTGATAAAGTAAAGCAATTACAGGGCGATTGCATTGCATACAATAAAGCGACAACCATATGGCTCCTGCCAGTTGCCGATAACTTTGTTACAAAACATGATCATCTAATACAATAAAATTTAGCATCATGTCTTGACCATATCACATCACAACATGCCCTGCAAAAACAAGTTAGACGTCCTCTACTTTGTTGTTGCAAGTTTTACATGGATGCTACGGGTTGAGCAAGAACCGTTCTTACCTACGCATCAAAACCACAACGATAGTTTGTCAAGTTAGTGCTGTTTTAACCTCCTCAAGGACCGGGCGTAGCCACACTTGGTTCAACTAAAGTTGGAGAAACTGACACCCGCCAGCCACCTATGTGCAAAACACGTCGGTAGAACCAGTCTCGCATAAGCATACACGTAATGTCGGTTCGGGCCGCTTCATCCAACAATACGGCCAAACCAAAGTATGACATGCTGGTAAGCAGTATGACTTGTATCGCCCACAACTCACTTGTGTTCTACTCGTGCATATAACATCTACGCATAAAACCTGGCTCGGATGCCACTGTTGGGGAACGTAGTAATTTCAAAAAAAATCCTACACACACGCAAGATCATGGTGATGCATCGCAATGAGAAGGGAGAGTGTTGTCCACGTACTCTCATAGACCAAAAGCGGAAGCTTAGCACAACGCGGTTGATGTAGTAGTACGTCTTCACGATCCGACCAATCCAAGTACCAAACGTATGACACCTCCGAGTTCAGCACATGTTCAACCCGATGACGTCCCTTGAACTCCGATCCAGCCGAGCTTTGAGGGAGAGTTCTGTCAGCACGACGGCGTGGTGACGATGATGATGTTCTACCGACGCAGGGCTTCGCCTAAGCACTACTACGATATTATCGAGGTGGATTATGGTGGAGGGGGGCACCGCACACAGCTAAGAGATCCAAGGGATCAATTGTTGTGTCTATGGGGTGCCCCCCTCCTCCGTATATAAAGGAGGGGAGGAGAGGGACGAGCAGGAGGAGGAGGTGCGCCCAAGGGGGGGAGTCCTACTCCCACCGGGAGTAGGACTCCTCCTTTTCCTATTTGGAGAGGGAGAGGGAAGGAAGAGGAAGGAGGGAGGAAGGAAA
>NC_041393.1:408959744-409011943 GCF_002162155.2 Triticum dicoccoides
GGGTTCTGATAACCTCCCGGTGTTCCGGTATTATCCCGATCTCACCCGGAACCATTCCGGTGTCCAAATATAGTCGTCCAATATATAAATCTTTATGTCTCGACCATTTCAAGACTCCTCGTCATGTTCGTGATCACATCCGGGACTCTGAACTACCTTCGGTACATCAAAACACATAAACTCATAATATAATCGTCATCGAACTTTAAGCGTGCGGACCCTACGGGTTCGAGAACTATGTAGACATGACCGAGACACGTCTCTGGTCAATAACCAATAGTGGAACCTGGATGCTCATATTGGCTCCCACATATTCTACGAAGATCTTTATCGGTCAAACCGCATAACAACATACGTTATTCCCTTTGTCATCGGTATGTTACTTGCCCGAGATTCGATCGTCGGTATCTCAATACCTAGTTCAATCTCGTTACCGGCAAGTCTCTTTACTCGTTACGTGATGCATCATCCCGTAACTAACTCATTAGCTACATTGCTTGCAAGGCTTATAGTGATGTGCATTATCGAGAGGGCCCAGAGATACCTCTCCGACAACCGGAGTGACAAATCCTAATCTAAAATACGTCAACTCAACAAGTACCTTTGGAGACACCTGTAGAGCACCTTTATAATCACCCAGTTACGTTGTGACGTTTAGTAGCACACAAAGTGTTCCTCCGGTAAGCGGGAGTTACATAATCTCATAGTCATAGGAACATGTATAAGTCATGAAGAAAGCAATAGCAACATACTAAACGATCAAGTGCTAAGCTAACGAAATGGGTCAAGTCAATCACATCATTCTTCTAATGACGTGATCCCATTGATCAAATGATAACTCATATCCATGGTTAGGAAACTCAACCATCTTTGATTAATGTGCTTGTCAAGTAGAGGCATACTAGTGACACTATGTTTGTCTATGTATTCACACATGTATTATGTTTCCGGTTAATACAATTCTAGCATGAATAATAAACATTTATCATGATATGAGGAAATAAATAATAACTTGATTATTGCCTCTAGGGCATATTTCCTTCAGCCGCATGTGCCAAGTATTTCACCATGATGTTGGACGGGCTGGCTCGTACTTGTTTGAAAAGCCTGCCCGCTAACTCCATTGGATCATGGGGAGAGTTGAAAAGGCGGTTTATTCAAAAATTTAAAGACACGTGCAAGCAGCCTATGTTAATTCTGGATTTGGACTCTTGTGTCCAGGGTGAAGGCGAGTCGACAACTAATTGGGTGCGTTGGATCTCATCTGTTATACACTCATCAGACAGTATCAACGCCGGTTCAGTAGTCCTAATGTTAGAGAAGAATCATCGTTTTATTTCCCTTAAGAAGAAATTGGGGCGGCTTAAACGCAATTGCAATGATATGGGGGAGCTCATGGCGTCTCTCGTCAAGACTGGGAAGGGGAAGAAGAGTGGCAATGCAAAGGGACAACATAACATGGCGGGTCAAGGTGGTAATGGTAAACCTAAGGCGGACGGAAATTTAGACTTTGTGGCTAACACCAACACACAGAATAATAACTAGCATCATAAGGGGAAAACACAGGCTCCCCGGTTTGGAGGACCGAAGTTCAACCTTGAAGCCATGATGAATCATCCTTGTCCGAAGCACGAGACCCAGGATAAGCCGACCAGTCATCTGTGGAAGGATTGCTTCATCATGAGGGAGTATAGAAACTCTAACTTTTTTCAGAACAATCATGGTCCACACGGCGGTTCAGGTTCCGACTCTCACATACCTGGTTTTCGAGGTGGCGGCTCAAGCTTTGGCTTTCAAGGCCAAGGTAATCACGGTGGTTTTAATCAGCAACCTGGCCAAGGGAATCAACAGCGACAGTTTGGTTATCAGAGTAATCCAAAGCAGCTGAATGGTGGTTAGTATCATGTGTTCACCACAAACCTGTGCAAGCGAGATGAGAAAATCCATATGCGGGCGGTGAACTCTGTTGAGCCGGCGGTGCCTCGTTATTTAAGATGGTCCGAGCAGCCTATTGTATGGAGCCGTGAGGATCACCCGCCCCGGGTTGACAATCTAGGTCAGTTGCTATTGGTAGTTGCTCCACAGGTAGGAGGGTATAAACTTACGAAGGTGCTCATGGATGGGGCAGCAGTATCAATATCCTTTACTATGAGACTTTTTGTCGTATGAATTTGACTGACAAAGATCTTAAGGCGTCTTCTACTGTTTTCCATGGGGTGGTGCCTGGTAAGTCGGCGTATCCAGTAGGTAAGGTAAAAGTTGAGGTAGCCTTCAGAGATGATTATGACTCCAGAGCCGAGAAGTTGACCTTTGAGGTGGTGAAGATCAAGAGCCCGTACCATGCTTTGTTCGGGCGTCCGGCTTACGCCAAGTTTATGGCACGACCGTGTTATGTTTATTTGCAGCTTAAGATGCCAGGTCATAAGGGCACCATCATGGTGCATGGTAATAGAAGAATTGCTCTGGATTGTGAAGAGGGTGATGTTGCTTATGCTGATTCGGCCTGTGCCACTGAGGAGTTGAAATTTTATAAGGACAATGTTGACCCGACATATATGACCCCTTTGAAGAAGCCAACTACAAAAAATGACCCCCTGTTGAAGTTTAAGTCGGCAGATGACACTAAGCTGGTTGATTTTGTGCCTGGTGACTCATCCAAACAGTTCAGCATCAGTGCTAATATGGATCCGAAATAGGAAAGCATGCTCATCGAGTTCATCCGTGAGAACCTGGACATCTTTGCATGGAAGCCTTCTGACATGCCAGGTGTACCGAGGGAACTCGCTGAGCACACTCTTGATGTGGATCCCAAGTTTAAGCCGGTCAAGCAGTTTCTTCATTGTTTTAATAAGGAAAGGCGCAAGGCAATGGGTGAAGAGGTGGCCCGGCTCTTGGCGGCAGGGTTCATCATTGAAGTTTTTCATCCTGAGTGGTTGGCTAACCCGGTGCTGGTCCTTAAGAAAAATGGCACTTGGCGTATGTGTGTGGATTATACAGACCTTAACAAGGCCTGTCCGGCTGATCCTTTTGCTCTCCTTCATATTGATCAGATTATTGATGCTACGGCGGGTTGTGAGCGTTTGAGCTTTTTGGATGCTTATTCTGGTTATCATCAGATCAAAATGGCAGTTAAGGACCAGGAGAAGACAACTTTTATCACTCCCTTTGGAGCCTTCTGCGATGTGTCTATGCCTTTTGGGCTCAAGAGTGCCCAGGCGACTTACCAACGATGTGTTTAGAATTGCCTCCATGGACAGATTGGGCGCAATGTTCACGCTTATGTGGATGATATTGTGGTGAAATCCAGGAAGAAGGAGACCTTGATTGATGATCTGAAAGAAACCTTTGAGAATCTTCGGGTCCATAAAATGATGCTTAAACCGGCCAACTATGTTTTTGGCATGCCAGCAGGCAAGTTATTGGGTTTCCTGGTTTCTTAGAGGGGCATTGAAGCTAACCCAGAGAAGATCAAGGATATCACTTCTTTGGCTAAGCCGACATGTATCAATGACGTCCAGTGTTTGGCGGGTCGTATTGCGGCTTTGAGCTGGTTTATAAGCCGCCTGGGTGAGAAGGCTATTCCTCTGTATCAAATGATGAAGAAAACATATGACTTTCTCTGGAGCGATGCTGCTAATGAGGCGTTTGAGGCACTTAAGAAATAGCTGGCTGAGCTGCCGGTTCTTGCAGCTCCTATTGAGAAGGAGCCCTTACTTTTATATGTGGCTGCAAATAACAGAGCTGTCAGTGTGGCAGTTGTGATTGAAAGGAAGGAGTCAGGCAAGGAGTATCTGGTTCAAAGGCCGGTTTATTATGTCAATGAGGTGCTCACTGAATCTAAGCAGAGATACCCACATCGGCAGAAACTGGTTTACGGTGTGTTCATGGCCAGTCGCAAGTTAAAGCAATATTTTCTTGGTCATCCCATCACTGTGGTTAGTTCTGCTCCCTTGGGGGATATTATACAAAACAGATAAGCCACGGGTCGGGTAGCTAAGTGGGCCATTGAGCTTGGACCCCATGGCTTGAAGTATGTGCCTTGGACGGCTATAAAATCTCAAGCGCTTGTGGACTTTATCAATGATTTTTACAGAGCTGCAGATTCCTGAGGATAAGCCGGACAATACATATTGGACTATTCATTTTGATGGGTCCAGGCAGTTGGAAGGCTCGGGGGCTGGAGTTATAGACTTCTCCACGAGGTGATAAATTTTGTTATGTTTTAAGGTTGATGTTCTCTTGTACTAACAATGCAGCTGAGTATGAAGCTTTACTCCTTGGTCTTCAGATGGCTAAAGAGATGAATCTAAGCCGGGTAAGGTGCTTTGGCGACTTAGATTTGGTGGCTCAGCAAGTGTCAGGAACTTGGGATTCAAAGGATCCACTCATAGCGGCTTACCGTCGAGAGGTTGATGCTATTGTTGGTCGGTTCAAAGGATATCAAGTGGAGCATGTTGATCGAAGGAAAAACAAAAAATAGAAAACATTGAAGAAATAGAGAAACCTGAAAGGAAAAAAATTGAAGCGAACACATTGGGAGTAGCAAGCACAATGTGCGAGCCAACAAACATGTCGACCCACTACTGTAGTGTGTAGGGAACTGCTTCTAGCAAGGCTGTAGATATTGAAATAATTAATTAAGGTGTATTGTTTGCAAATGTCACTCTTATCTTTGTAGGTTGTGACAAGTGACGCACAACATGAGTTTTTTTTAATTTTTTTCATAGATTCATTTATTCAAAATGTTTTATCTTTTAAATGTGCGTCCTAATTTTGAACCGCTTTTACCCGTTGGATTCCTGGCGTTGATTTGGTCAAAATTACATTTCATGTTTTTCTAACCAAAACTAGATCTCATGTTGACACGTTTCGAAGATCTTTATTTTTCATGAAAAAATGGATGAAAAAATCTGAACCGGGAGCATGTTTTTTCCTTTCCAAAGAGGCACAACTAAGTCTCTCGCGGAAGAAAATCCGTGCCCCATGAAAGGCAAAATGCGTGCCTCTCGTGAAAAAACATATTTTTTCCAGAAGTAAATTTGTGTCTCTGATGGAAAGAAAAATAAAAATGAAACATGTTTTTTTCGTGCCTTTCAGATAAGCAATTCCGTGTCTACACGAGAATTAAATATGTGGCTCTCACGGAAGAAAATACAAATGTTTTTATTTTTCTTTTCCCAGAGGCACAACTATGCCTCTCGCGAAAGTAAATTCATGCCTCCACGAGAACTGAATCTGTGCCTCTCTTGAAAGAAAAAAATAAAACATGTTTTTCTTTTCTTTTCTTTTTCGAGAGGCATGTCTATGCCTCTCGCAATTCATGCCTCCCTAAGAAGAAAATATGTGCCTCTCGTGAAAGAAAAAACATATTTTCCTTTTCCTTTCTCACAGCTTGGCCTCTCGCGCAAGCGAATCCGTGTTTTCATGAGAAGTAAATATGTGCTTCTCACGGAAAGAAAAAACATGTTTTTTTATTCTTGAGAGGTATGAATGTGCCTCTCACGAAAGCAAATATGTGCCTCCACGAAAAATAGTTTGTGCCTCTCGTAGAAACAAAACACATTTTTTAGTGCAAATGCGTGCAAGAAAATATAATAAATTCGAAGAAAACACCTAGTGCGTAATATATGATGGCGACCTAGATGCGCCAAGTGGCATATGCTTCCAGACCACCAAAAATGATCCTACTTGCTGAACGATTAGTTGCTCTCACTATAAACGTGATATAGTTCCTGCGACGTGTAGCTTCCGACCATAAGAACATAAGCAGCGGCTTTAGCGTTAACTAGGATCTGGCATAACTCACTTCAATTTGTTTCCTACCAAAAGGTTTTCCGGTGAATCCTGTCATGTAAGAAGAAATTGGACTGGGTTAAGGGCATCTCGAACACCGACTCTCAAATCATCAGCATACATCTGAACCACACTGTCCGAATGTGTTGTGCCATCCAACATAGGGTTGTAGTAGTTCGTAGGGCTGTTCGAACGCACTCTCTCGCAAACCATAGACAGACGTGGGGGTCTTTGCGGGCGTCCGGACAGCACCCAAACCCGCTTCTGACCACCCTGGCCCACCCAAACCCCATACTACCTCGTCCGCGTGCGTACTCGTCCGGCGCCAACTGTCCGCATTCATGCCACTGTAGAGTGACCTCTCCACATTGAAGTCATCTCAGGGCAGACGCGACCTCTCACTAGCTCCACCCTTGAAGCGGCGCACCGGCCGAGGGCTCCACCCCCGCCACGTCTCTGGTATCCGCACCCGTTCAATGCTGGAGACGTGTTACTGGACGAGACGAAACAGATATCTACCACACCCGTTCAATGCCCCGTCTGTCCACATGCCGCCATTAAGTAGGCTCGCCTGCCGAGAAACCTACTCCGGCGCCACAAATTGACGCACCCGGATGCCCGGCCTCATCGGAATTTTCTATTTAAAGATGGCCACACCCGGCTAACACCATGCCACAACACACGCTCCCCATCCTCCTCCCTTGCACTGCATCTGCCATCACTGCCGGCGGCGAAGCTCTTTGGGAGACCTTCCCCTTGCACTGCATCTGCCATCACTTCCATCACTGCATTTGCCTCGCAGACCCTAATCCCAGCACTATAAATTCCTATTTTCCGAGAAAAAATAAGGGAGGAAGTTTCATCGCGTTTTACGATACGAAGCTGCCGCCACCTCCTATTCTTCATTGGGAGGCCAGATGCGGAGTCTGTTCGGGGCTCCGGAGAGGGGGGTCTTTCTTCTTTATCATCATCAACCATCCTCCATCACCAATTTCATGATTCTCACCGTCGGGAGTGAGTAATTCCTTCATAGACTCGCTGGACGGTGATGGGTTGGATGAGATTTATCATGTAATCGTGTTAGTTTTGTTAGGGCTTGATCCCCAATATCCACTATGTTCCGAGAATGATGTTGCTATGACTTTTCTATGCTTAATGCCTGTCACTCTGGCCCGAGTGCCATGATTTCATATCTGAACCCTTTATGTTTTCATGAATATATTTGTGTTCTTTATCCTACCATGCAAGTTATATGCACCTGTTACGTGTTATGATCTGCATACCCCAAGGTGACAATAATTGGGATTCTTTTCGGTGATTGCTGATACGCCTCCAACGTATTTATAATTTTTTTATTGTTCTATGATGTTATATTATCATTCTTGGATGTTTTAGAATCATTTTATAGCAACTTTATATCATTTTTTTGGGACTAACCTATTGATATAGTGCCTAGTTCCAGTTGCTGTTTTTTGCTTCTTTTTTACTTCGTAGAATATCAGTACCAAACGGGGTCCAAACGCAGCGAAACTTTTTGGAGATTTTTTTAGACTAGAAGATAACTTGGGAGCCAAGGAAGCACCTAGGGAGGCCCATGGGGTCCACAAGACACCAGGGCGCGCTAGAGGCCCCTGGCGTGCCTTGATGGGTTGTGGGGCCCACAGGGGTCTCCTGCACCGCCTCTTCGTTCTATAAATCCTCAGAAATTCCAGAAACCCTGTGGGAGCAGATGAAACACAATTCCAGCCGCCGCCAGTTCTAGAACCACAAAATCCAATCTGCACCATCATGGAGGGGTTCATCCTCCTCATTGGTGCCTCTCTGATGATGCGTGAGTAGTTCACCATAGACCAACGGATTCGTAGGCAGTAGCTAGATGGCTTCCTCTCTTTTTGATTCTCAATACAATGGTCTCTTGGAGATCTATTTGATGTAATGACTTTTTGCGGTGTGTTTGTTGGGATCCGATGAAGATCGAGTTTATGATCAGTTTCTATCCATGAATATTATTTGAGTCTTCTTTGATCTCCTATATGCATGATTACTTATAGCCTCGTATTTCTTCTTCGATTCTTTGGTTTAGTTAGGTCAACTAGATTGATTTTTCTTGCCATGGGAAGAGGTGCTTTGTGATGGGTTCGATCTTACGGTCTCCTCACCCAGTGACAGAAGGGGTACCCACACACATATGTATCATTGCTATTAAGGATAACAAGATGGGGTCTATTCCTACATGAATAGATCTTGTCTACATCATGTCACTGTTCTTATTGCATTACTCCATTTCTCTATGAACTTAATACACTAGATGCATGCTGGATAGCGGTCGATGTGTGGAGTAATAATAGTAGATGCAGAATCATTTCGGTCTACTAATCTTGGATGTGATGCCTATATAATGATCATTGACTTGGATATCGTCATGATTATTTGATCTTCTATCAATTGCCCAACAATAATTTTTTTACCTACCGTGTGCTATTTCCTTGAGAGAAGCCACTAGTGAAATCTACGACCCCTGGGTCTATTTTCCCATCATATACTTTCAGATCTACATCGCTATTTGCCTTTTTTATTTGCATCTTTTATTTTTAGATCTATATTATCAAAAACCCAAAAATACCTCACTGAATTTTATTTGCCGTTATTCAATTTGCATCTATCGATCTATCTATTTACCAATCGCTTACCCAAGAGGGATTGACAACCCCTCTTAGCATCGGGTTGCAAGTATTTGTTCTTTGTGTGCAAGTACCATTTACATAGCTTGGCTTGGTCCTCTTACTGGATTGATACCTTGGTTTAATAACTGAGGGAAATACCTATCGTAGCTATGCTGCATCACCCCTTCCTCTTTGGGAAATACCGAGCAGTTTCTAGCCACATCAAAAGTAATTTCTAGCGCCATTGCTGGGAAGGATGAAGTCAAGGTAGTTTTCCGTCAACTTGCCAATTTCTGGCGTCGTTGCCTAGGAGACATCATCAACACCTATCAGGTTCCTAATCACAAATCTCATCTCCTTGCGATTTACATTATTTTCCATTTGCCTCTCTTTTTCATCTCCCCCACTTCTAAAACGTTTTTGTGAAAAGCACAAAAATATTGCCTTTCTATTTGCTTTCTTTTCCGTTTGTCTTTTTTTTGTCAGATCTCTTGTTTGCTTGTGTTGCCATTGGCCTTCTATTTGCTTGCATCTTCACTTGCTAAAATCTATTGATATGGATCCTCATCCACTTGCTAATCATTTTAAAAGATCCAATTATGATGAACCAATTGCTAGTGAATTTAGTTCCCTAGATTATCTTTATGAAGTTTTGCTTGAGATTCATGAATCTAAAAATTGTGATGAAGTGCTAAAAGAAGAAATTTATGAAGTGATTCACGATAGCTCCTTGAATAAAAAGCATGATTGCAATGGCGTTACTATAAATTCTATTAATGTCTATTGTGCTAATAATATGCAAAACCTCAAGCTTGGGGATGCTAATTTTGCTATGTCCACTACTTATTGTAATGATCATGATTGGGGTGATTCCTCTTCTGATCTTGAAAATTTACTTAAGCCTCATGATGAATATGATATTGATAATAGTGTTTGCAATACTATTGAAAGTGGGTTTGGAAGAGTGTCAAATCTAGGTAATAATGATCCCACTACTTTGGAGAATGATCAATCTTATGAAATTTTTGATAAAAGTGGGCTTGCAAAGGTCATTACTTTATTTGACGATAATCTCGATATTTTGGAAGAGTGTCAAGTTTGCATGCATGTGGATCATGAAGAGAATGTTTTATGTGATAGTTATATTGTTGAATTTGAATATGATCCCACATGTAATTATTATGAGAGAGGAATATATTGTGGTGGAAATTTTCATGTTACTAAATTACCTCTCGTTATGTTGAGATTACTATTTTCTCTTTCTTCTTCCTTGCATATGATGGTGCTTGCCTTGATAATTTGTTTTCTTATAAAATGCCTAAGCATTGGAAGTATGCTAGACTTAAATATGTTTGTCACATGTTTTGTGATGCTCTCTTTGTGTCTCAATTCTTGTCTTTTATGTGAGGATCATTGAAATCTCAAGCCTATCTTAATGGCTATAAAGAAAGAGCTTGCTGGTAGGCAACCCAATGAATAAAATTTATTTTTGCCTTTTTGTTTCTGAGTGTTTGAACAATTATTCTACTATTTTGATTGTGTTTTAACATTTTAATTAGTGTTTGTGCCAAGTGAAACCTCTGGGATCATGTTGGGTGATAGTTGATTTGATCTTGTTGAAAAACAGAAACTTTTGCGCCAGTAGCAGAATTTCAAAAAAAATCATAGAAACGTGATTTTGCTTTGAATTTTTTACACAAGATTTATATACAAAATTTTCCCATGTCTTCCTAATTTTTAAGAATTTTTTGAGTTACATAAGTATGGTAAACTTTCATATTACTATAGACTGTTCTGTTTTTGACAGATTCTGTTTTCGTTGCATTTATTATACTAACGGATCTCACGAAGGTTTTGTTAAGTTTTGTGTGATTGAGGTTTTCAAGTTTTGGGTGAGATCATGATGGATGAAGGAATAATGAGTGAAAAGAGTCTAAGATTGGGATGCCCCGTGGCACCCCAAGGTAATATTCAAGGAGAATCAAGCAACTAAGCTTGGGGATGCCCTGGAAGGCATCCCCTCTTTCTTGTAATGACCATCGGTAATTTTACTTGGAGCTATATTTTTATTTGTAACGTATCATGATTTTTGCTTGGAGCGTCTTTTATTATATGAGTCTTTGCTTGTTTTGCTTTTTGGTTTGTCACACGTATCCTTGCTGGACACACCTCTTTGAGAGAGCTAAAATTATGCTATGATTTTTTATAATTGCTCTTTATGCTCCACTTAAAACTTTTGAGCTATGGAATTGCTCTAGTGCTTCACTTATATCTTTTTGAGCACTGTGTGCTTGATTATTTTTGAAGAAACACTTTCATGCTTCAGTTAGATTTATTTGAGAGTTAGTAAAAAAATTCAAGAAATTCTCTCATGCTTCACTTATATTATTTTGAGAGATGAAAATCTTTATGCTCATGGTCTTCACTTAAATTTATTTGTGCTTGTAAAAAGCAATGGTAATATATGAAACTAGTCCCAAAGTGATAGATATTTAAGAGGAATATAATAAAAACTTTCATGAAGATCATTGGACAAAATAAACTTGATTCCTTGTAATAGTTTTGAGATATGATGATAGTAATATGTGAGTCATGTTGGTGAGTAATCATGCTTTAGTAAGAATATTGATGTTAAGGTTTGTGATTCCCTATGCAAGCACGAAAGTCAATATTTATGCAATGAAATTACATGCTACTTGTGGTGCATTATTCGGTGTTAGTTATGCTTAATGCCCGTTTATGAGAATTTTCATTTCTTGGTTGGTTACTTCTCAATCTTTTTGCTAGCCTCCACTTGTACTAAGTAGAAATACTACTTGTGCATCCAAAATCCTTAAAACCAGATTTGCCATATGAGTCCACCATACCTACCTATATGCGGTATTTCTGTGCCGTTCTAAGAAAATTTGTATGTGCCAACTATAATTTTCAAAATGAATTTCCTTTTGTGTGTACCGCTCATGAAGTGGCAGGGGGTGGCCAATATTTTCCATGCTAGATGTGTTATTCTCAAGATGAGTGTTTATCCACTTGTCATTGCACGAGAGTACGGCGGTAATAGGGATGCTCAGTTCCGAAATGAAAAAGAAATTTACCTTATGTTGTCAAATAATAAACTCCTTGGAAAGTGTTAGTATGGACGGTACCCGTGGATGTGGCTAGCTGTGGAATGTGAAAGAATAGTGGAAAAAAGGAATAAACTTTATTTTATGTTTGGGAACCACTTATGATATATCTAGAATGGAAAGTATTAGGAATTACTCAATCGTTTTCATTGACGGGAGTGCCTCTCAAAATATTTTATCTCTCAGTTTAAGATTTGAGCTCTGGCACCTCTACAAATCCCCACTTCCCTCTGCGAAGGGCCTATCTATTTACTGTATGCAATTTTTATTTTTATTTCAGTATACATCTTCTCTTATAAAGACCAACTAAGGGGCACTATGATCATACTTGAGCATTGGATGTAGCTAATATTCGAATATGTTTCGTGAATGGATCAATGATTCAGCATGATGGGCTAGGGATAACTTTCTTTAGTGTTGATATTTTGAAAGACATGGTTGATTGTTGATATGCTTGAGTATTGAAGTCTTCATGTCAAAACTGGACTATTGCTTTGAATCATCTAAAAGTACAAATGTCCATGCTACAAAAGAAAAGAATATGTGATGAACATGTTACGCAACATTCCACATCAAAAATTATGTTTTTATCATTTACCTACTCGAGGACGAGCAAGAATTAAGCTTGGGGCTGTTGATACGTCTCCAACGTATCTATAATTTTTTATTGTTTCGTGTTGTTATATTATCATTCTTGGATGTTTTAGAATCATTTTATAGGAACTTTATATCATTTTTTGGGACTAACCTATTGACATAATGCCTAGTGCGAGTTGCTGTTTTTTTCTTCTTTTTACTTTGCAGAATATTAGTACCAAATAGGGTCCAAACGTAGCGGAACTTTTTGGAGACTTTTTTGGGACTAGAAGACAACGTGGGAGCCAAGGAAGCACCTAGGGGGAGGCCCGTGGGGCCCATAAGACACCAGGGCATGCTAGAGGCCCCTGGCGGCCCTGATGGGTTGTGGGGCCCACTGGGGTCTCCTGCACCGCCTCTTCGCTCTATAAATCCTCAGAAATTCTAGAAACCCTAGGGGAGGAGAAAAAACACAATTCCAGGAGCCGCAAGTTCCAAAACCACGAGATCCAATCTACACCATCACGGAGGGGTTCATCATCCTCATTGGTGCCTCTCCGATGATGCGTGAGTAGTTCACCATAGACCTATGGGTCCATATGTAGTAGCAATATGGCTTCTTCTCTATTTTTGATTCTCAATACAATGGTCTCTTGGAGATCTATTTAATGTAATCACTTTTTGTGGTGTGTTTGTTGGGATTCGATGAAGATCGAGTTTATGATCAGTTTCTATCCATGAATATTATTTTAGTCTTATTTGATCTCTTATATGCATGATTACTTATAGCTCGTACTTATTCTTCGAATCTTTGGTTTAGTTAGGCCCACTAGATCGATTTTCCTTGCCACGGGAAGAGGTGCTTTGTGATGGGTTCGATCTTATGGTGTCCTCACCCAGTGACAAAAGGTAGCGAGGCACATATGTATCATTGACATTAAGGATAACAAGATGGGGGGCTATTCCTACATGAATAGATCTTGTCTACATCATGTCACCGTTCTTATTCCATTACTCCGTTTCTCCATGAACTTAATACACTAGATGCATGCTGGATAGCGGTCGATGTGTGGAGTAGTACTAGATGCAGAATCGTTTCGGTCTCTAATCTTGGACATGATGCCTATATAATGATCATTTCCTTGGATATCGTCATGATTATTTGATCTTATATCAATTGCCCGACAGTAATTTGTTTACCCACCATGTGCTATTTCCTTGAGAGAAGCCACTAGTGAAATCTACGGCCTCCGAGTCTATTTTCCCATCATATACTTTCAGATCTACATTGTTATTTGCCTTTCTCTTTATTTGCATTTTTTATTGCCAGATCTATATTCTCAAAAACCCAAAAATACCTCACTGGCTTTTATTTGCCGTTATTCTATTTGCATCTATCCATCTATATATTTACCAATCCCTTACCCGAGAGGGATTGACAACCCCTCTTACGCGTCGGGTTGCAAGTATTTGTTTTTTGTGTGCAGGTACCATTTACATAGCCTTGCTTGGTCCTCCTACTGGATTGATACATTGGCTCCATAACTGAGGGAAATACCTACCGTAGCTGTGATGCATCATCCCTTCCTCTTTGGGGAAATACGGATGCAGTTCCTGGCCGCATCAATTTCCATAGTTTGAGGAGTTCATGTATTCACTATTTGTTAATGCTTTGTTCCGGTTCTCTATTAAAAGGAGGCCTTAATATCCCTTAGTTTTGTTATGAGCCCCGCTGCCACGGGAGGGTAGGACAAAAGAAGTCATGCAAGTTCTTTCCATAAGCACGTATGACTATATACGGTATACATGCCTACATTACATTGATGAATTGGAGCTAGTTCTGTGTCACCCTAGGTTATGACTGTTACATGATGAATGTCATGCAACGAAATCACCGATCCAATGCTTATGAGTTTTTCACATATTGTTCCTTGCTAAGTTACTACTGTTGCTACTACTATCACAATTGCTACAAAACTATTGTTACTACTATTAATGTTACTATTGGTTTTACTATCATTGCCACCACTATCAAATTACCATACTGTTGTGCTATTGATCACTCTACTTCAGATATTTAGTCTCCACGTGTGGTTGAATTGACAACTCAATTGCTAATACTTACAAATATTCTTTGGCTCCCCTTGTGTCGAATTAATAAATTTGGGTTGAATACCCCACCCTCGAAAACAGTTGCGATCCCCTATACTTGTGGGTTATCAAGACATTTTTCTAGCGCCGTTGCTGGGGAGCATAGCTATATTTGTTGTATCAATTGGGATTTATATCTGTTGAGCTCTATGAAGAATCTTAAGGATGATAGAAACAAAATTGTTCCCTCTAAGATGAGGGGAGGTAAGGAACTGTCATGGTTTTGTCATGGCAGATGCCCTTGTGAAAGAACTTAGGTGTGGAGCCATCGCGGTGTAGGTTAGCTTGAAGGGGTTGAACGGGACAAAGGACACAAAGGATTTACCCAGGCTCGGTCCCTCAGAACAAGGTAAAAGCCTACGTCCTGCTTCTAGTTGTATTGCTTGAGTTTCGATTACAAGGGAGCGAGTACGCTTGGCCTAGCTCGTTTCCTAACTTAACCCGCCGCTGGGTCTCGCCTTTATATACACAGGTCGAAGCCCGGCGGCTTACAAGAGTCTGAACCGGATCACACAACATGACAGGCCTGGTTTCTAAATTACCTTTCCTTAACAAACAAGCCACGGTATGGTGGTTCACATGTCCGGGGCTTGGGCTTTCGCCAGGTCGACTCCTATGAGCCGCCATCTCCGCACTTCATCTTCTTAGGCCTACTTGGGCCTTCTTCATGTTAAGCCGCCAACGGTGTAACCCGACCCCTCCTGGGTGGGTCACACCTCGGCAATATATCCCCAACATTAGGCCCCAGATTGATTTGAATTTGTTCATGTCAATCTTCAATCTTCAATCAACAACTCTTTTGAATTTCTTCAACTCTTAACCTGACAAGCTCTATATAACCCGCCATAACAGAGAGTTGACGTCACATTATAAATTTCAGAAAAAACCCTTATGACATCATAACGGATCCTTGCAATGATCCTCCATTCCGAGAATCGAGGCACCTTTGTTGTTAAGATAATGATCATGCCTTCTCAATCCCTGCGCCTACCATTTACTGTTCACTTTTCCATTTATAAATAGCACGAGGGGTTTTCTTTTTCTCCTTTTACCCCTGCGTCTTTCTCTTCTTCTTCCTCCTCACGCAACCGAAGCCTCCGAAGCTCCGCTATCGCAGTCGACCTCCATAGCAACTCCGACCTGGCCATTGCACCAACCTGAATCTGTCTAGAAAACGCGACGCCCCTCTGTTGTCCATCGATCAGGTATTCATCTTTCCTTGCCCTAGATCTGCATTAGCAGATCCTAGTTCATCTGCGTTCCTCAGCTATTCGTTGAAGTTCATCGCAGTTCTTCATCTATGCTTAGCTCAATCTGAAAGCAGTTCTTGATTTGCGTGGTACCAGTTTTTAGCATCTGTCTTTATTCATAGATGCACTCCTTTTACCCGAGATTCAATCCAAGTCTGCATGTTCTAACACTGTCATACTCTAGGTTTAGCAATATTCCACCTTTTCTGAACTGCTGTAGATCCATAAATATAGGCACGATTTGTGAAACTTGTTTGTTCAGTACTTAGAATTTTTTCCCCAATTTCATATCTGTAGACGCCTTAACACTGTTTCATAGGCGGCTCAAATGATGCCTTCATGACTCATTGATACGTCTCCAACGTATCTATAATTTTTGATTGTTCCATGCTATAATATTACTTGTTTTAGATGTTTATGGGCTTTACTTTACACTTTTATACCATTTTTGGGACTAACCTACTAACTGGAGGCCCAGCCCGAATTGTTTTTTGCCTATTTCAGTATATCGAAGAAAAGGAATATCAAACGGAGTCCAAACGGAATGAAACCTTCGGGAGCGATCTTTTTGGAATAAACGTGCTCCAGAGGACTTGGAGTGCAAGTCAAGAAGCTGCCGAGGCGGCCACGAGGGTGGAGGGCGCCCCCCCTACTGGGTGCGCCCCCTATCTCGTGGGCCCCTCGGGCGTCCACCGACGTACTTATTCCTCCTATATATACCTACGTACCCCAAACCATCAGGGGCGACCACGAAAAGCTATTTCCACCATCGTAACCTTCTGTATCCGCGAGATCCCATCTTGGAGCCTTTGCCGGTGCTCCGTCGGAGGGGGAATCGACCATGGAGGGCTTCTACATCAACACCATAGCCTCTCCAATGAGTTGTGAGTAGTTTACCATAGACCTTCGGGTCCATAGTTATTAGCTAGATGGCTTCTTCTCTCTCTTTGAATCTCAATACCATGTTCTCCTTCCTCTTCCTGGAGACCTATTCGATGTAACTCTTTTTGAGGTGTGTTTGTCGAGATTCGATGAATTGTGGGTTTATGATCAAGTTTATCTATGAGAAATATTTGAATCTCCTCTGAATTCTTTTATGTGTGATTAAGTTATCTTTGCAAGTCTCTTCGAATTATCGGTTTGGTTTGGCCTACTAGATTGATCTTTCTTGGAACGGGAGAAGTGCTTAGCTTTGGGTTCAATCTTACGGTGTCCTTTCCCAGTGATAGCAGGGGCAGCAAGGCACGCATTGTATTGTTGCCATCGAGGATAAAAAGATGGGGTTTATATTATATTGCATGAGTTTATCCCTCTACATCATGTCATCTTTCTTAATGCGTTACTATGTTCTTATGAACTTAATACTCTAGATGCATGCTGGATAGCGGTCGATGTGTGGAGTAATAGTAGTAGATGCAGGCAGGAGTCGGTCTACTTGTCATGGAGGTGATGCCTATACACATGATCATGCCTAGATAATCTCATAATTATTCGCTTTTCTATAAATTGCTCGACACTAATTTGTTCACCCACCGTAATACTTATGCTATCTCGAGAGAAGCCACTAGTGAAACCTATGGCCCCCGGGTCTATCTCTTATCATATAAGTTTGCCATCTACTTTTATTTGCATCTTTACTTTTCCAATCTATATTATAAAATACCAAAAATATATTTATCTTATCATACTATCTCTATCAGATCTCACTTTCGCAAGAGGCCGTGAAGGGATTGACAACCCTCTTATTGTGTTGGTTGCGAGTTCTTTGTTTGTTTGTGTAGGTGCGTGGGACTTTTGAGGAGCCTCCTACTGGATTGATACCTTGGTTCTCAAAAACTGAGGGAAATACTTACGCTACTATTGCTGCATCACGCTTTCCTCTTCAAGGAAAACCAACGCAAGCTCAAGACGTAGCAAGAAGGATTTCTGGTGCCGCTGCTGGGGAGGTCTTCGCTCAAGTGAAGACATACCAAGTACCCATCACAAACTCATCTCCCTCGCATTTACATTATTTGCCATTTGCCTCTCGTTTTCCTCTCCCCCACTTCACCCTTGCCGTTTTATTCGCCCTCTCTTTTCCAATCTTCTCCTCTCTCTTTCGCTTGCCTTTTTCTGTTTGCTTATGTGTTGGATTACTTGTCGCCATGGTGCAAGATAATACCAAATTGTGTGATTTCTCCAATACCAATAATAATGATTTCCTTAGTACTCTGATTGCTCCTCTTAATGATGTTGAGTCTTGTGAAATCAATGTTGCTTTGCTGAATCTTGTTATGAAAGATCAATTCTCCGGCCTTCCTAGTGAAGATGTCGCTACCCATCTAAACAACTTTGTTGATTTGTGTGAGATGCAAAAGAAAAAAGATACAGATAATGATATTGTTAAATTGAAGTTATTTCCGTTTTCACTTAGAGATCGTGCTAAAGTTTGGTTTTCGTCTTTGCCTAAAAATAGTATTGATTCTTGGAACAAGTGTCAAAGATGGCACTAGCTAGATCTATCCTCGCTTTTATGCCTAGCTTGGGGCGTTAAACAATAGCGCTAGTTGGGAGGCAACCCAATTTTATTTGTGTTTTTTGATTTTGTTACTATTTAGTAATAAATTTTGCATCTACTTTCTGTTTAGATATGTTTTCATGTTTATTTAGTGTTTGTGCCAAGTAGAACCTATAGGACAACCTATGGTGATAGTTAATTTGATTCTACTGAAAAAACAGAAACTTTGCTCTCACGAGAAAAAAAGTCAATAAATCACTGAAACGTGCTTTTGCATTGATTCGTTTTGCTGTAGATCAATAGACAAATTGCCTAGGACGTCCTATTTTGGTAGGAATTTTGTAGTTCTAGAAGTATTCGAAAGTTATAGATTACTACAGATTGTTCTGTTTTTGATAGATTCTACCTTTCGTGTGTTGTTTGCTTATTTTGATGCATCTATGGCTAGTATGTAAGGGTATGAACCATATAGAACTTGGAATACAGTAGGTTTAACACCAATATAAATAAATAATGAGTTCATTACAGTACCTTATGTGGTCGTTTTTCTTTCTTTCACTAACGGAGCTTATGAGATTTCCTATTGAGTTTTGTGTTGTGAAGTTTTCAAGTTTTGGGTAAAGATTTGATGGACTATGGAATAAGGAGTGGCAAGATCCTAAGCTTGGGGATGCCCATGGCACCCCAAGATATTCAAGAATAGCCAAAAGCCTAAGCTTGGGGATGCCCCCGGAAGGCATCCCCTCTTTCGTCTTTGTTCAATGGTAACTTTACTTGGAGCTATATTTTTATTCGCCACATGATATTTGTTTTGCTTGGAGCGTCTTGTATGATATTAGTATTTGCTTTTTAGTTTACCACAATCATCCTTGCTGTACACACCTTTTGGGACAAACCCACTTGATTGGAATTTATTAGAATACTCTATGTGCTTCACTTATATCTTTTGAGCTAGATAATTTTTGCTCTAGTGCTTCACTTATATCTTTTAGAGCACGGCGGTGGCTTAATTTTGAAGAAATTGTTGATCTCTCATGATTTACTTATATTATTTTGAGACTATTTTCGAACAGCATGGTATTTGCTATGGTTATAAAATTGTTCCTAGAATCATAGGCATCCAAGTTGGGTATAATAAAAACTATCATAGAAAGTGCATTAAAAGCTATGATCAATTTGATGCTTGATAATAGTTTTGAGATATAAATGTAGTAATGTTAGAAGTCATGCTAGTGGGTAATTATGAAATTGAGACATACTTGTGTTGAAGTTAGCAAGTCCCGTAGCATGCACGTATGGTAAAAGTTGTGTGACAAATTTGTTGCATGAAGTACTCTTTTGATTATCTTCCTTATGAGTGGCAGTCGGGGACGAGCAATTGTCTTTTCCTACCAATCTATCCCTCTAGGGGAATGCGTAGTAGTACTTTGCTTCAAGGGCTAAGTAGATTTTTGCAATAAGTATATGAGTTCTTTATGACTAATGTGAGTCCATGGATATACACACACTCACCCTTCACTTTGCTAGCCTCTATTATGCCGCGCAACTTTCGCCGGTGTCATGCACACATTATTTACCTTCCTCAAAACAGCCACCATACCTACCTATTATGGCATTTCCATAGCCATTCTGAGATATATTGCCATGCAACTTTCCACCGTTCCATTTATTATGACACGCTCCATCATTGTCATATTGCTGTTTGCATGATCATGTAGTTGACATCGTATTTGTGGCAAGGCCACCTTCATAATTTTTCATACATGTCACTCTTGATTCATTGCATATCCCGGTACATCGCCGGAGGCATTCACATAGAGTCATATTTTGTTCTAAGTATTGAGTTGTAATTCTTGAGTTGTAAATCAATAAAAATGTGATGATCTTCATTATTAGAGCATTGTCCCAAGTGAGGAAATAATGATGAAGACTGATTCTCCCACAAGTCGGGATGAGACTTCGGACTTTATAAAAATAAAAGAGGCCAAAGAAGCCCATAAAAAGAGGCCAAAGAAGCCCACCAAAAAGAAAAAAAAAGAAAAAAAAAGAAAGAAAGAAAAGAAAAAGGAAAAGAAAAAAAAAGAAAATGAGAGAAAAAGAGAGAAGGGACAATGCTACTATCTCTTTTTCCACACTTGTGCTTCAAAGTAGCACCATGGTCTTCATGATAGAGAGTCTCTTATGGTGTCACTTTCATATACTAGTGGGAATGTTTCATTATAGAACTTGGCTTGTATATTCCAATGATGGGCTTCCTCTAACGCCCTAGGTCTTCGTGAGCAAGCAAGTTGGATGCACACCCACTTAGTTTCTTTTTCTTGAGCTTTCATATATTTATAGCTCTAGTGCATCCGTTGCATGGCAATCCCTACTCACTCACATTGATATCTATTAATGGGCATCTCCATAGCCCGTTGATAAGCCTAGTTGATGTGAGACTATCTTCTTCCTTTTTGTCCTCACAACCACCACCATATACCACCATAGTGCTATGTCCATGGCTTACGCTCATGTATTGCGTAAGAGTTAAAAAAAGCTGAAGCGCGTTAAAAAGAATGATCCAATTGCTTGGCTCGTCATCGGGGTTGTGCATGATGGGAGTATTTTGTGTAATAAAAATGAAGCATGGCCTAACTATATGATTTTGTAGGGATAAGCTTTCTTTGGCTATGCTATTTTGAGAGGACATGATTATTTGTTAGTATGCTTTGAATATTACTATTTATGTTTTATAAGCTTTTATGTTGAATCATTTGGATCTGAACAATCATGCCACAATAAAGAAAATTACATTGAGAAATATGCTAGGTAGCATTCCACATCAAAAATTCTATTTTTATCATTTACCCACTCGAGGACAAGCAGGAATTAAGCTTGGAGATGCTTGATATGTCTCCAACGTATCTATAATTTTTGATTGTTCCATGCTATTATATTACCTGTTTTGGACGTTTATGGGCTTTACTTTACACTTTTATATCATTTTTGGGACTAACCTACTAACCGGAGGCCCGACCCGAATTGCTGTTTTTTTTGCCTATTTCAGTATATCAAAGAAAAGGAATATCAAACGGAGTCCAAACAGAATGAAACCTTCGGGAGTGATCTTTTTGGAACAAACGTGATCCAGAAGACTTGGAGTGCAAGTCAAGAAGCTAACGAGGCGGCCACGAGGGTGGAGGCCCCCCCTACTAGGAGCGCCCCCTATCTCGTGGGCCCCTCAGACGTCCACCGACGTACTTCTTCCTCCTATATATACCTACGTACCCCAAAACCATCAGGGGCGACCACGAAAAGCTATTTCCACCACCTTAACCTTCTGTATCCGCGAGATCCCATCTTGGAGCCTTCGCCGTCACTCCGCCGGAGGGGGAATCGACCACGGAGGGCTTCTACATCAACACCATAGCCTCTCCGATGAGTTGTGAGTAGTTTAGCACAGACCTTCGGGTCCATAGATATTAGCTAGATGGCTTCTTCTCTCTCTTTGAATCTCAATACCATGTTCTCCTTCCTCCTCTTGAAGATCTATTCGATGTAACTCTTTTTGCGGTGTGTTTGTCGAGATCCGATGAATTGTGGGTTTATGATCAAGTTTATCTATGAGAAATATTTGAATCTCCTCTGAATTCTTTTATGTGTGATTAAGTTATCTTTGCAAGTCTCTTCGAATTATCAATTTGGTTTGGCCTACTAGATTGATCTTTCTTGCAATAGGAGAAGTGCTTAGCTTTGGGTTCAATCTTGCGG
The DNA here is from genome assembly GCF_002162155.2 of Triticum dicoccoides. Taxonomy (NCBI): domain Eukaryota; kingdom Viridiplantae; phylum Streptophyta; class Magnoliopsida; order Poales; family Poaceae; genus Triticum; species Triticum dicoccoides. The sequence continues at coordinate 408,981,550 of NC_041393.1, forward strand.
TGTCCTTTCCCAGTGACAGCAAGGGCAGCAAGGCACGTATTGTATTGTTGCCATCGAGGATAAAAAGATGGGGTTTATATCATATTCCATGAGTTTATCCCTCTACATCATGTCATATTTCTTAATGCGTTACTCTATTCTTATGAACTTAATACTCTAGATGCATGGTGGATAGCGGTCGATGTGTGGAGTAATAGTAGTAGATGCAGGCAGGAGTCGGTCTACTTGTCACGGACGTGATGCCTATATACATGATCATGCCTAGATAATCTCATAATTATTTGCTTTTCTATCAATTGCTCGACAGTAATTTGTTTACCCACCGTAATACTTATGCTATCTCGAGAGAAGCCACTAGTCAAACCTATGGCCCCCGGGTCTATCTCTTATCATATAAGTTTGCCATCTACTTTTATTTGCATCTTTACTTTTCCAATCTATATTATAAAATACCAAAAATATATTTATCTTATCGTACTATCTCTATCAGATCTCACTTTCGCAAGTGGCCGTGAAGGGATTGACAACCCCTTTATTGCGTTGGTTGCGAGTTCTTTGTTTGTTTGTGTAGGTGCATGGGACTTTTTAGGAGCCTCCTACTGGATTGATACCTTGGTTCTCAAAAAATGAGGGAAATACTTACGCTACTATTGCTGCATCACCCTTTCCTCTTCAAGGAAAACCAACGCAAGCTCAAGACGTAGCACTCATCACTATCCATCCAACTTAAATATGAACTGTTAATCTGTCAGCATTTATCCTATGTCAATATAACCCACCAGCACTCCTTTTCATAGCAATCAACCTTTACACAACCAATTTTGCATAGTAAACATGTTCTTTTTAACCGTCTGGCGGCTTACCATCACAATATTAACCCGTTAATCTTTTCTTCTTAGGCTTTAGTTGATAAAAAATGACAAAGACCGTCACTTCCTGCAACTGGGTCATTTCCACTATCACGGAAAAATCCCTTCAAGAATATGTTGACATGGGCATCTTGCCATCTAAAGATGTCATCCACTGGTGGGTTCCGGGGACCGAGGTTTCGCCTCAACCAAAAGAAGGAGAAGTTATAGTCTTTTCTGATCACATGCTCCGGGATTTCTCATTGCCCGGCTCAAAACTCTTCCGTGACGTTCTGCACTTCTACCAGCTTCACCCTCAAGACATTGGCCCCAACTTAGTCTCCAACATCTGCCATTTTCAAGTTTTTTGCGAAGTGTACCTTCAAGAAGATCCCAACGTTAATCTCTTCAGAGAGTTTTATTATCTGAACCGCCAAACAGAGATGACAGACGTGCCTAGTCTTGAACTTGGTTGAATCTCCATCCAGAGGCGGAGAGATGTTGTCTTTCCCGCAGCCACGCTTCCCAGTCACCCCAAAGACACTTCTCTGGCGGGTGAAAATCCTCTACCAGGCTTCTGCAGCTGACGGCTTAATCCAAAACATCCACTCCCAGATCGCATCAGTGCTGCTGAACGACCCAAGTATGCGCCAACTTTTTCAAAAATAAGGGCTTTGCTAGCCAATGGCTTAACCGGAATCGACCTGGTCCGATGCTGGGTTGCCTGGAGAATCTTTCCCTTAAGCCGCCGCCCTTGCTTAATGTGTGATTATACATGTGATGTTAAAGATCCACAACACTATAACTAGACTCGTCTTGAAGACCAACAGATCAATGAAATGACTAAGACCTTGCTCGGTGAGTCTCTTGAAAACTGCAGTAAGACGGGTCTAAATCCCTTCTGCACTCTCAACTCGGCTCCTGATGTAAGTATTTCAAGCCATTTTTTATTTCACTTGTTATTCTCATAAACTGCACATCCTCTAACTGTCACTTGTAATCTTCAGGCCGACTCTTCATTTTGGAGCAAGAAACTGCAGGATAAGCCGGCTAAAAAGCCCAAAGCAAAATCCAAGGCCACAAAAAGGGCCAAAGGGAAGAAACAAGACGCTGAAGAATTATCTGCCCTTAACAATGAGCCGGAGGTAGAACTCGATTCTCTTGGCTTTCTCTTTATGCAACTTGTTGACGCCGACCCCTCTGAGGGTGACGCGGGGAATAGCCATGCGGACGCGGTAGAGGTAACCATAATATCCTCTGACTCGAAACCTTTACCAAGGCAAAAAACTCGGCGGGTCACCCAAAAAGCAATATTTTCTCATCCCCTTGCTTATCCGGTTACCAATTTTCTTTTGAAGAAACAACAACATGAAGCCAGGCGTACAACCCGGAATAGCGGTGGCGGAGACCTTGCCCTCGGCTTACCCAATACACCGGTTCCTCGCAAAGGCCGCAAAGATGTGCCTCAACTAATCCTCTTCTTTCCAAAGGCGGGTCTCATTCATTAACCACTTAACCCTTCCGACTCAAATTATCAGGGTACCTCTCACTCATCATATGACGATTCTACCGGAACCCAGTACCCAACTTTCAAGATTTCTCATGGGTAAGAATATTTTACTTGCTTAGTTAACACCTGATGATGACATGCTCATGTCTTTATGCCCCTTCCTTTTAGCGGTGTGGCCAAGGCAGGCAAAAAATTGAAGACGAGCGGACCGTCAGAGGATCCCAAAGTGAATGAGCCGGAGAGACAGACACCGATAGTCTCAGAAGCTTCAGTTCAGAACCCTGACGCTGCTAATGACCCGCCACCAGAAGTTGATGATGCTACCGTGGATCCCATGATTACAAATTCTCATCCGCCAAGCCCTAACCCGGCAAGCCCTAAGCCGCCAAGCCTGTCAAGGAGGCTACCATGGACAAGAGTACCGGGGACACCCTCATTACTGGTATGGGTTACACAGAACCGGAAACCCCACAATCTTGTCCAAGCACAGTGCCAAAGAAGAGCCGCCTGCAGGCAGAAAATTGAAGCTGGACCTGGAAAGCTATGTTGCCCTTGGTGCTGGTGACATCTACTCCGACTATTTAAACCGCCTCCATACTAGCCATGAACTGGAAGCCAACCTAGTTAACCTTATGAGGGAGTGCTATGAGGTATGATTATTGACTTCGCTTCATATGCACCCATGTAGCCGCCAAATCTAGAGAATAAGAACAACTGGAGTATGTTGTCGACTGTAGTTCTCCTGCTCAGGTTACTCATTTAAGATCTAATCTCGTAGCCCCCAAGGGCCGGCTGAAACTGATAATTTGAGCCAGGACTTTAGGTTTAGGAAATCCAAATATGTAGCCCCCAAGGGTCGGCTTAAACTGACAATTTGAGCCGGGACTTACGTTTAAGAAATCCAGATATGTAGCCCCCAAGGGCCGGCTTAAACTAACAATTTGAACCGGGACTTCAATAAAAATGACGTACATTAGCCCCCAAGTGCAAAATATATTGCTCGCAGTGTTCTTGGGACTTGTATTATTATGTATGAATCCTGATCTATCATGTCTGACCATTTTCCATGGGAAGCTTTATCTCTGAAGGACATAGAACTTGGCGACTTAGCTAAAAAGATCAAACATCAAGAAGCTAAGACTGTAAAAGCAGAAGAAAAATTTCAATTTGTCGTGAAAGAAACTGAGAAGCTTAAGGCTGATTTTGCTACGGAGAGAGCCGCCTTTGAAACGGAAAAAACAAACTTGCTGAAACATGCACAAGACACATAAGCCCAACTGAAGCCAGTTGCTGATGAGCTGGCCGGCTTAAATGGACATATTACTCACATGGCAGCCACCATCTTTGATAAGATTCATATTCAGTCCCAGCTCTATTGCAATATAATGTTAAGCCACCAAGCAATAATGTTGATTGTATGACTATATGAACAGGCCCCAGAAGTGCTAGTCTTGGTCGAGATATGCTGTTGAAGCTGAAGGCCATATACTCTTTCACAGAAGAACTATATACTGGCACGCTCCGCAGTTTGGTGGCATTTGGAGGCAATCGAAAGCCGCCAAGTCACATTAAATATGTGCTAGATCATCTCTCTACTCTTCCCAGCCAAATTGAAGAAAAGAGACTATCATCTGCTCGAGCCAGAGCCCTTGTTTCTCTTGGCCGTGCGAAGGCATGGGCCAAAGAACTTGACCCGACGGAGATAGCCTCCGGATGCCCAGAATTTAAGGATGACAAGTCGCCTTTTGAATAGAAGGAGTTCAACCAATGCGTTCGTGAGATGCGGCATGTGGCCTGCAAACTGGTGGAAGAGTTGAATCTGTCTAACTACACGGCGGCTTATGATGAGAACAACAATAAAATACCAGCGCCGACCTTCAACCCTGTCAATCTCATTCCTCCTTGGCGTAAGCATATTTTTGCTCCTGACGTTGATCATTCCCTTATTCTCAATGATGAAGACGGTTTTGAATCTTTAACTGGCATCGATTGGACAACGATTGATCTCCAGATGATAGACGAAGAAGAAGAACCAGCGCAGGATAACCCGGAGCCTTCAACTCGCCAGGGCGAAGATAACTGATCCAGGGGCGGCTCTCAGACCGAGGTGAATGCTTCAGTGGAAAAACACTATCTCAGTTTTTGGGCTTGGGATAGCCTTGTAATCGACTAGATTAAACAATGATCTGTCATGCCGTTGTGCATGCTAGCCTTTAACTGTTAAATCGTCAATTTGATATTTATGACCCGACGCTATGCTTTCTTGTAATATCATCATCCATGTGGGTCAGATCAATATTTTCATACTTCCTGCACACAAGTTAGGAAGCATATACCCTAGCGGTTTAAGCCAAGGCGGGTGTCAAACTGCAATACAATAGTCTTTGAAAATATTTGTAGAAAGACTAAAATTATGGGTCGTTTAAGCCGAAATATTCTGGTGACTTAAAGTCTAGAGCCAGAGCGGGTTACCAAACCCCAATCGTTACAATTATTGAAAGACATACCTATAGATTGATACCATGGTGATGCCTTGATAGTTATGATTCGGAGCTGGTATCAATCCAAAGTCATGAAATATCATGATTTTGATTGCTCAAGGCAAAAATATCCCGGCGACTAAAATTCTGCTATCATGGCGGGTTACCAAACCCAAGAATGCTCAAATATGAGTCATATGTTCAGAGCTGCATGGCCCGAATTGTAAAAAGCGCAATTGAGCGAAAAAATTGTAAAAAAATACAAATCCAAAGTAGTCAAAAGAAACAGGAATCCAGACAAAATTTGAGTGCTTTCATAGGCCACCAAGCCTTAAACCCCAAGTGCTTTCATGGGCTGCACAACCACTGAGTTAATCATTGCTCATCGTAAGCCGACCCTCACATGACAAACCGTCGTTTTAACCCTAACGAGTTCAGGGTCTTAAAAAGATTGTCTGTTAAGAGTACGGCGGGTCATTCAAGATTACCTGGTGGAGTAGCATCGTGCATACAGGTAGGATAACTCGGGATTCAGCGTGTACGCCTGGTCAAGAGGGTATGAAAGCTAAACCCTATGGGTTGGAAGCCCCCAAGTGACCTTATGAATAAGTAATAAAGACTCGGATTCTTAGAAATGAAACGATAGAGGCCTTGAATTATTAGGGATGCCGGCTTTACTATATTGATCATAATATATACATTGAGAAAAGTATGTACAATGACAAGAGTCAGTGGGTCAAGTCTAATAAGGCTGAAGATGAGCAATGTTCCAAGGTTGGCGGGTCTCCTCCTATGACTTACGCGAGTCCTTGTGTTCTCATATATCAATGAGGTAGTATGACCCGTTGTTCATGTTCTTGCTGGCCACAAAAGGTCCTTCCCAAGGTGGGGATAACTTATGCATGTCTGTTTGATCTTGGATTAACCGAAGCACCAAGTTGCCTTCTTGAAAGGTCCGGTCTTAACTCTACGGCTATGATAGAAGCACAGATCTTGGTGATATATCACCGAATGATCCGCCACAAGGTCCCGCTCCTCATCAAACATATCAAGTGCATCTTGATGTGCTATCTCATTAGCAGATTCAATGTAAGTCGCCACACTAGGCAAGTCATGACGGATATCGCTTGGAAGAACCGCCTCTGCCCTATAGACCATGAAGAAGGGTGTATAGCATGTTGACCTGTTGGGAGTAGTATCGATGCTCCAAATTACTGAGGGTAACTCCTCAACCCAACAATCCAGCGTTTGCTGCAAAGGAACCATAAGCCGAGGTTTTATACCTCTCAAGATTTCCTGATTGGCCCTCTCAGCTTGACCATTAGACTGTGGGTGAGCCACTGATGAGATGTCAAGACGAATATGCTCCCATTGACAGAACACTCTCATAGCACCCTTACACAGATTAGTGCCATTATCAGTTATGATACTATGAGGGTAACCAAAACGGAAGATTATTTTCTTCATGAATTGAAACACCGTTGCCGCATCACATTTGCTGACCGGCTCTGCCTCAACCCACTTCGTAAATTTGTAAACCACCACCAAGAGGTGGGTCTTCTTATCCTTAGACCTTTTGAAAGGTCCAACCATATTGAGCCCCCAAACTGCAACCGACCAAGTAATTGGAATCATCCTCAATTCTTGAGACGACACGTGAGCCCGTCGAGAGAATTTTTGATAGCCATCACACTTACTAACAAGATATTCTGCATCAGCATGAGCCGTCAACCAATAAATTTCATGACAGAAAGCTTTAGCCACAAGAGATTTAGAGTCGGCATGATGACCACAATCACCTTCATGGATTTCCCTTAAGATGTCACGACCCTCCTTAGGAGAAACACAACGTTGGAACACACCCATGACACTGCATCTGTGTAACTCGCCATTAACAATAGTAATTGAATTAGACCGTCGGGTTATCCGCCTGGCCAAAGTTTCATCGTCAGGTAACTCGCCCCGGGTCATGTAAGCCAAATATGGAAATGTCTAATCAGGAATAGTGTGGAGAGCCGCCGCCAATTGTGCCTCCGGGTCAGGAATAACAAGATCCTCTTTTGACGGCAATTTAGCTGAAGGATTATTCAACACATCAAGAAACACATTGGGAGGTACCGGCTTACACTGAGATCCGAGCCGCCTTAGTGCATCAGCCGCTTCATTCTTTCTCCTATTAAGAAGCTCCACCTGATAATCTTTGAAATGGCCAGCGATGTCGTCAACCGCCTGGCGATAAACCGCCATGAGCGGGTCTTTGGAATCCCAAGTGTCTGACACTTGCTGAGCCACCAAGTCTGAATCGCCAAAGCACCTGACCCGGCTTAAACTCATCTCCTTGGCCATCCTGAGGCCATGGAGCAAGGCCTCATATTCAGTTGCATTGTTAGTGCAAGGAAACATCGGCCTTAAAACATAACAAAATTTGTCACCTCATGGGGAAGTCAAAATAACTCCAGCCCCCGAGCCTTCCAATTGCCTAGACCGATCAAAATGAATAGTCCAATATGTGTTATGAGGCTTCTCCTCAGGCGTCTGCAACTCCTTCTAGTCGTTGATGAAATCCACTAGGGCCTGAGACTTGATTGTTGTCCTTGGCACATATTTCAATCCATGAGGTCCAAGATCTATTACCCACTTGGTAACCTGGCCAGTAGCATTTCTATTTTGAATGATATCTCCTAAAGGAGCAGAACTGGCCACAGTAATAGGATTACCCAGAAACTAGTGCTTCAGCTTACGACTCACCATGAACACTCTATAAACCAGCTTCTACCAATGTGGGTATCTCTGCTTAGATTCAATTAACACCTCATTGACATAATAAGCCGGTCGTTGGACTGGGTACTCCTTACCCGCTTATTTTTGCTCCACAACAATTTCTACACTGACAACATTACTATTAGCAGCCACATATAACAGCAAAGGCTCTTTCTCAATAGGAGCTGCAAGAACCGACGACTCAGCTAACAGTTATTTGAGCGCCTCAAACACTTCATTCGCCGCATCACTCCAGACAAAATGATATGTTTTCTTCATCATCTAGTATAGAGGAATAGCCTTCTCTCCCAGGCGGCTTATAAACTGGCTTAAAGCTGCAATATGATATGTCTTCGTCGTATCTATAATTTTTTATTGTTCCATGCCAATATTATTCAACTTTCATATACTTTTGGCAACTTTTTATATTATTTTTGGGACTAACATATTGATCCAGTGCCCAGTGCCAATTCCTGTTTGTTGCATGTTTTATGTTTCGCAGAAACCCCATATCAAACAGAGTCCAAATGGGATAAAAACGGATGGAGAATATTTTTGGAATATTTATGATTTTTGGGAAGAAGAATCAACGCGAGACAGTGCCCAAGGGGGCCATGAGGCAGGGGGCGCGCCCCAGGGGGGTGGGCGCCCCCTGACCCTCGTGGGCACCCCGTAAGGCGGTTACTGCTCTTCTTTGGCCGCAAGAAAGCTAATTTTTGGAGAAATATCTAGGCGAAGGTTTCAATCCAATCAGAGTTACGGATCTCCGGATATACAAGAAACGGTGAAAGGGCAGAATCTGGGAACGCAGAAACAGAGAGAGGCAAAGAGCTAGATCCAATCTTGGAGGGGCTCTCGCCCCTCCCACGCCATGGAGACCATGGACCAGAGGGGAAACCCTTCTCCCATCTACGTAGAAGGTCAAGGAAGAAGAAGAAGAAGAAGGGGGACTCTCTCCCCGTCGCTTCCGGTGGCGCCGGAACGCCGCCGGGGGCCGTCATCATCACCGCGATCTACACCAATACCTCCACCATCTTCACCAACATCTCCATCACCTTCCCCCATCTATATTCAGCGGTCCACTCTCCCGCAACCTGCCGTACCCTCTACTTGAACATGGTGCTTTATGCTTCATATTATTATCCAATGATGTGTTGCCATCCTATGATGTCTGAGTAGATTTTCGTTGTCCTATCGGTAATTGGTGAATTGCTATGATTGGTTTAATTTGCTTGTGGCTATGTTGCTATCCTATCATGCCCTCCGTGTCGCGCAAGCATGAGGGATTCCCACTGTAGGGTGTTGCAATACGTCCATGATTCTCTTATAGTGGGTTGCTTGAGTGACAGAAGCATAAACCCGAGTAAGGGGGTTGTGGCGTATGGGAGGAAGGGGACTTGATGCTTTAATGCTATGGTTGGGTTTTACCTTAATGATCTTTAGTAGTTGCGGATGCTTGCTAGAGTTCCAATCATAAGTGCATATGATCCAAGAAGATAAAGTATGTTAGCTTATGCCTTGTCACGACCGGTTTTTCAATAAAATACTTATTGAGAAATCGATCTTTTGATTCCAGTATAGGAAGAGTTATCCTTACTGGTAGACAAATACTTGAATACAGAAGGCCAGTAGCATCAAATATATTACAGGGTTGAGCTGAGGTTGCTCAACAATTTATTACAAACACGCCAATATTGTACATAAGGGCGGTTATGACACAGGGGTGTGGTGACATGCTACTGACTCGAGATAAAAGTGGTGGTGGATAACATGACTCCTAAACTGGCGGCTCATCGAGCGTCGAGGTGAGGCTCGATGAATTTATTTTGGGGTAGCGGAAGCGGATATAATACAGTGACCAAATCCAGGATTGCACGAGACTGACTGGGACTCCTCTAGGCGTCGGACTCGCTATCGAACTCTTCATCCATGAGATCGCCTTCATCAACATCTGGCCAAATCAACAAGCCAGGTGAGTACTTTGAAAGTACTCACAAGACAGTTCGGACATAAGATATAACAAATGCATGCATGAATGCGTTATGAGCAAACTAACAATGCTTATTCAAATAATAAATATTTGCACGATAAGATAAGTAAAAAGGAAGTCGGGCGGTAGTCCTCCCAAAATCCCAACAAAACAACTGAAGACCAATCGGGTGTCTGGAGCGACGCCTCGAAAGGTAAACAAATAAATAATCATGCTGCAGTTGGGCGTCTAAGCGACACCACATAAAGGGCTTATATTGAAAAGGTAAATGACAAGCGTGCCATAGTCGGATGTCTGAGCGACATCACAGAAAGGGCTAATATCAAAAGTAAATAACAAGGGTGCCACAGTCGGATATCTGAGCGACATCACAGAAAGGGCGTATATCAAAAGTAAATAACAAGTGTGCCACAGTCGGACGTCTGAGCGACATCGCAGAAAGTGCTTATATCAAAAGTAAATAACAAGAGTGCCACAGTCAGACGTCTGAGCGACATCGCAGAAAGGGCTTATCTCAAAAGTAAATAACAAATGTGCCACAGTCGGACGTCTGAACGACATCGCAGGAAGGGCTTATATTTCATTTGTCATATCTGATAGATCCACGAGGATATAATACTCATAGGAAATATTCAACACATAATAATAAACGGGTTAGTCCATCCACAGGAATAAACTTTTAACCGGACTTAACACTCATGTGGTTCACCGGAGTTTTGTCACTGGGACTGACATTTGACAAGATAAGATGAACACAGTACGTGGACATGTACAAGATGATTCAAAGGATTTTTGACTCTGCAGAGTTTGTACTAATTGCCCACAGCCAACGGATTTCCATAGTCACGAAGGACTAGTTCCATTTACGGTATTTCGATAGAAACACATCTAACCAGTACACACCCATTCCACCTCACGATGCCAGGAATCACCCTAGACAACATCCAAGAAAAACTTTGAGACGGGGAGGTCACAACCTTGAATAGCATGGGATCAAATTTATATACACGCGCTCTAAGGGGTGCCCCCCTCTCGGTCCCAACCGGAAACACCCATGCCCCCTGACCGGATGACGGGCTTTAATCCAGGGCCATGGAACCCTCATCACGGCCTCTCTATTTGGTGTGTACTAGGAAAGCGGTTTGCAACTTACTAAGCCATATCCCTTGCGGAAAACATGTGGTAGTACAGGAAGGGAAACGAATGGGAACGTGACTTGATTCACGTTGATACTGAAGTCAAATAGTCTGGCATAAGACTGGCATGCTACAACACTGCCATCTTACCCATTCTCATGCCATCACATGGCCATGCAAACTTATATCCAACAGCATATGGATTTTCGAAACTCACTTGCCTCATCTTTGCATGAAATATAACATTTATCGAAATGCTCATAAACATGCCATGAAACTACTAAATGCAAACATGCAACAAACACTCATCATATCAAAAGTCCAAACATGCTTGCCTAGTTCGGAGTAGCAGGAGTCTAGCTTGGCGAAGTTCGCGGTTCCGTCACCTCCTCCGGTATCTACGGTATAAGAAAATACGTACTTATCGTAAATACCGCGAGTGCACAGAAAAGTGTTCCAAATATTTTTCAAATCAATATGACAAAAAACTAGACAGAAAAATAAAGATGATAGAAAAAGAATCAATCAAAAATCAGTTTCTGTTTAAGTTATAAAGGTTTTAAGTCCAGGGACTCATTTGTAATGAAACATAAAGTTTCCAGGGGCCAACTTATAAAAACAGAAAACGGTCGAAAAAGAGAAATCACTGGCGAGGGGTCCCACCTGTCAGGTTTGAATTTTCAAAGGGGAGGAACAGAGCTCGTCGGCGCCCGAGAGCTACGGTGGTCGCCGGCGGCGATCCACGGCGAGTTGGGAGGATCGGAGAGTACCTACGTGCTCAGGGTGTCCTTCCGCGTCGGTGGGTGGTGGTGGTGGTCGTCGGCGAGCACCACGTCGACGGTGGTCCTTGCTGCGGCGGACGGCGGCTCGGGTGGAGTTGGATCTCGTCGGGGAGGGCTACGGAGGTCAAATTGAAGCCGGGGTTAGGTCACTGGGTTCCCGAGGAGACTACTGACGAGGTTAGGGCGGCGAGGGTGGCCTCACCGGAGTGGATCGAGCTGGTGGCCGAGGCGGATCGGGGCGGCCGGAGTTGGGGGAGGAGACCTCCTCAAGGTCCTCCTAGTGGCTTGGCGGGGTACTGGTGGGGTGTAGTGGTGGTGCGTGCTCGAGAACAAGCTCGGGACTCCATTTTATAGGTGACCCGAGACGGTGGCCGAGAACGGGGATCTCCGGCGATGGTTATGGCGGCGCAGTGCTTGGTCGGGGAGATTAGGAGGTTGATCATCGATGTGGAGGTCCACGGGCTCCGTTTAGCATCTAACCTTGGCTGGATTGGGCGTGCTGGGTGGTTTCGGCAGAACGGGGCGGCGCGGGCCCGTCGGCGGCAGAGGGTGCGCCCTGTGCTTGCCAGGCCATGGCGACGGTGATGCGGTGTGTGATGGCATGCATGACGCCACGCGGAGGGCTAGGGAGCGTTGGGCGGCGCAGAACGGCGTAGCGAGCTGGTGCTGGCTCCGTTGGCCGCCACGGGTGGCTCTGGCACCGCAGAAGCTGCCGGTGTCGGCGATGCTCGCCGCCACCGACACTTGCGTCCGTCCAAGAGGGTGTGCGGTGCTCTGGCCAGGGAGAAGGGGCCGTGCGCAATGCGCCAGGGTGCACGGGTGATCGATGACAAGTCACTGACGAAAACGACACTGAAGATAACTCTGAACTCTGAATTTTACTGAAAGTGCACAGGAATAGTGCTGGCCAAGTGTTTGATGAAATGATTCGAGCATGAGAAAAATTTATCTGGGGCTGATCTTTGGTGTGGTGGTCTCTCAAAGCACCTGGGGGCTGCCTGAATTTTGGTGGGATATTTGGAGAAAGGAAAATATGAATTTCACCAAAAATGATGAATCTGGTCCAAACTTGCAGAGGTTGAAACTTGAAAATTTTGAAAATAGAAAGAGTGGATCTTGATGGGTCCAGGTTGTGGGTGCTAAGGACTATCCAGAGGAGTTGGTTTGAGATCAAAACTCAAAGTAAATCAGGCACTTCCTTTGTAAAGCATCTAGGCTTAGAATAAATGACAAAATTGTTTTGGGGAGAAAAATAAATGGATTAAAATCCAAAAATGGATTGAACTTGTTGGGACGGGATGTTTGGATTATCCCAAAGTGGAGGGAGGGGTTTTGGGAGAATTTACCACATGAGGTATGGTAAAAACCAAGGATGGTTCAAAAACAAAAGAGCAGCTCCAAAACCTTTAGGGTTTCTTTTTTTTAAAAGAAAATAAAATCCAAGAAATGTTTTTGAGATGGGAAACTCAGAAGAAAGGTTTTTAATAACCAAATACCAGGGTTGCAGAAGATAATAAAATCAAAGTCCTTGCCAAGGGGAAACGTTTTGAGAGAGAGAGGTTTTAGGAAGGATTTAAAAGACCTTCTTCAAACCAAGCAAGGTTTTTGTTGAAAATTTAAAAAAAAATTGGAGTGTCACAACACCTACCCCCTTAGGAAAAATCTCGTCCCCGAGATTTCAGCTGATCCTCAAACAAGTGTGGGTGCTCTGTCCGAAGAAAATCCTCTCTTTCCCAAGTTGCTTCATTCTTAGTGTGATTGCTCCACTAAACTCTGAAAAACTTAATGGTTTTCTGTCGGGTCCTCCTTTCAGACTCCTCTAATATTTTTATTGGACGTTCCCAGTAGGTGAGGTCTGGTTGCACGTCAATGTTTTCATGGGATACTTGCTTCTCTGGGTTGCTCACGTACTTCCTCAACTGCGAGACGTGGAACACATCGTGGACATCGGATAATTCTTCGGGTAAGTCTAGCTGGTAGGCTACCGTGCCTCTTCGGGCCACTATACAGAATGGTCCGATGAATCTTGGTGCTAGCTTTCCCTTAACCTTGAATCATTGCAGGCCCCTCATAGGAGATACTCGTAGGTACACAAACTCTCCAGGTTCAAAACTGATTCCACGATGCTTTCGATCGTAATAACTCTTTTGTCGACTTTGAGCGGTCTTGAGTTGATCCCTAATCATCTTAACTTTTTCCTCAGCCTCCTTGAGCATATCTGGGCCGAAGATATGTCTATCTCCGGTTTCTGACCAATTTAGCGGTGTACGACATCTTCGCCCGTACAGAGCTTCAAATGGTGCCATTTGCAGGCTGGCCTGGTAGCTGTTGTTGTATGCGAACTCTGCGTATGGCAAGCTTTCTTCCCAACTTGTCCCATAGGTGAGGACACATGCTCTCAGCATGTCTTCTAGAATTTGGTTTACGCGTTCTGTCTGTCCATCGGTCTGGGGGTGGTATGCGGTACTGAACACTAGTTGAGTTCCTAGTGCCTGTTGTAGGTGATCCCAAAACCTATATACGAATTGTGTGCCTCTGTCAGATATTATAGTCTTAGGGACTCCATGCAGGCAGACGATACGGGCAAGATAAAGCCGGGTAAGCTTCTGAGTGGTGTGAGTTGTCTTCATCGGGATAAAATGTGCCACCTTAGTTAATCTGTCGGTGATGACCCATATGTCATCATTTCCGTGTCGTGACCGAGGTAGCCCAACAATAAAATCCATTCCAATATCGTCCCATTTCCACTCGGGTATCTTGTTTGGCTGTAATAGTCTGGCTGGTTTCTGGTGTTCGGCCTTGATGCGTTGACAAGAATCACAACATGCAATGAATGTGGCTATGTCCCTTTTCATACCATGCCACCAAAATTTTTCCTGAAGGTCCTTGTACATTTTTGTTCCTCCAGGATGGATTGAATATGGAGCGGTGTGGCCTTCAGCTAGAATCTGTTGTTTGAGGTCCTCGACATTTGGTACGCAAACTCTATATCCGTACCACAATATTCCCTGCTCGTCTATGACGAATTCTGAGGCCTTGCCCAAACTCACTTTCTGTTTTATGCCTTCAATGCTGGGGTGTCCATGCTGAGCCTCTGTAATCTTTTCAATCAGAGTAGGCTGTATTTCCAAATTCGACACACTGCCTTCGGTGACCATTATTAAGTTAAGTTTGGCAAATTCCTGCTGAATTTCTGGTCTCAAATTTGGTATACTGTCGTTGCCCGAGCTAGGGTTCCGACTAAGGGCATCTGCCACTACATTTGCTTTTCCTGGATGATAGTGGATTCCAACATCATAATCCTTCACTAATTCCAACCAGCGTCGTTGCCGTAAATTGAGTTTCGGCTGTGTGAAAATATACTTGAGGCTCTTATGGTCTGTGTATATTTCACAATGATTTCCAAGTAGAAAGTGTCTCCATTCTTTGAGTGCATGGATGACTGCTGCCAACTCCAGGTCATGAGTAGGATAATTTTCTTCATGCTTGCGAAGCTGTCTGGAGACATACACGACTACCTTGCCTTCTTGCATCAATACGCATCCGAGGCCCTTCCGGGATGCGTCACAATACACCTCAAAATTCTTGTGTATGTCTGGCACAATTAATACTGGTGCCATTGTTAATTTCCTTTTTAGTTCTTGGAAGCTTTTCTCGCAAGCTTCTGTCCATTCAAACTTCTTGTCTTTCTTGAGTAACTGTGTCATTGGCTTTGCTATGGTGGAGAATCCTTCAATAAATCTTCGGTAGTATCTTGCCATTCCCAAGAAACTTCGTACGTCCGTTACACTAGCTAGTGGTTTCCAGCCAAGTACGGCCTTGACCTTTTCCGGGTCTACAACAATACCTTCTTGGGTCAGTACGTGGCCCAGAAAACCCACCCGTCTTAGCCAAAATTCACATTTGCTGAACTTGGCGTACAGTTGATGTTTCCTGAGTTCTCCTAGTACAATTCTGAGATGTTCAACGTGCTCTTCTGGTGTCTTGGAGTATATCAGAATATCATCGATGAATACCACAACAAACTTGTCCATAAACTTCATAAATACTTTGTTCATGAGGTGAACAAAATATGCGGGGGCGTTTGTTAGTCCAAACGGCATTACTGTGAACTCATACAGTCCATATCTGGAGGTGAAGGCTGTCTTGGGGATATCTTCTATTCGCACTTCTAATTGATGGTATCCCGACCTTAAGTCAATTTTTGAGAAGACTTTGGCCTGAGCGAGCTGATCAAATAAATCATTTATCCGTGGCATTGGGTATTTGTTCTTGATTGTGACCATGTTAAGTTCTCGATAGTCTATACACAATCTCAGTGTCCCATCCTTTTTCTTGGCAAATAAAATCGGTGAACCCTAAGGTGAGGAACTGGCTCGTATGTATCCTTTGTCCAACAATTCTTTTTATTTGCTTCTTCAATTCCACCAACTCGGATGGTGCCATTCTGTATGGTTTCTTGTAAATGGGAGCGGTTCCGGGCACTAGCTCAATGCTGAATTCTATCTCTCGGTCTGGTGGCATGCCTGGTAGTTCTTCGGGAAATACGTCTGGAAATTCACACACTACTGGAACCTTGCTTAACTCAGAAACGTCCACCTTGTTTAACCTCAGTTGCCGAGATATTTGTCTTTCTTTGGCTGAAACCTTTATTGTCTTCCCGTGATGGTGGGTGAGAATTACGGTCCGGTTGAAGCAGTCAATAAAACCTTTGTTGGTGGTTAACCAATCCATCCCTAGGATGACATCCAGTCCTTTATTTTCCAATACAATGAGGTTGGCGTAAAACTTCAATCCTTCAAATTCAATAACCACACCTTGGCAGTAACTCTGGGTCACTTGCTTAATCCCAGGGGACTTGATGATCATGGATTTTTCCAAGGGAAGCATCAAAAAATTATTTTGCAAAGCAAATCTCTTCGAAATGAACGAGTGAGAAGCTCCAGAATCAAACAAAACCGTGGCAGGTATTGTGTTGATAGGGAACGTACCGAGTACGGTATCCGGGGCATTTTGTGCTTCTACGTTGGTCACGTGGTTCAGATGACCCTTCCTGTGGTTGTTATTGGGGTTGAAATTGTTTCACTTGGGCGCTGAATTATTGCCACCGTTGTTCGGCTTTGGGGTTGAGTTCCTTGGCTTGGGGCACTGCTTGGCATAGTGCCCTTCTTCTCCACAAGCGTAGCAAGTAACGACTGGGCGATATGTGAACTCCTTGTCCCTTGGACGGAAATTCTTGATTGGGTGTGAATTATTCATCGTGAGTTTGTGTGTCCCACCTTTCTGAAAATCTGTCTTGCTCCGGTGGTTGCGAGCAAGAGTAGTCTGGTCCCTTTTGCGTTTGCGGAAATCCTCCAAGCTGCATCGCTCATTTTCCAAGGTAATAGCCTTATCCACCAGTGTTTTGAAATCTGGGAAGGTGTGCACAACCAGCTGGCATCTAAGCGCGGGTGCCAGGCCTTCCAAGAATTTTTCCATCTTCTTGCTTTCAGTCATACGCTCTTCGTTGGCGTAGCGAGACAGTAGAGTAAACTGGCTGTTGTATTCTGACACCGTCATGGTCCTTTGTTTGAGGTCATCAAATTCTCTCTTCTTGATCTTCATAACACTTTTAGGAATGTGTGCCCCATGAAAACCTTCTTTGAATTCCTCCCAGGTTATTTCATTTTCGTTGGGGTGCATGTGTAGGAAATTTTCCCACCATGATGCAGCTGCTCCAGTGAGATAGTGTGGTGCATATAGTACTTTCTCACGGTCTGAACACTGTACAATAATTAATTTTCTTTCCATGTCTCGAAGCCAGTCGTCGGCCTCAAGAGGTTTGTCAGTATGAGAAAATGTTCGGGGACGCGTCTTCTGTAGCTCAGACAACTTGGATTGCTGCTGATATTGTCCATGGTGATTTCCCATATTGATGACTTGGTTCATCATTTCCTGATGTTGTTGCTGACTCTGTTCATAAAGGCGGCATACTTGGGTAAATGCTGTTTCACTGCCCTGTTGACTTGATTGCCCCTATGTGAAATTGTTGTTTGGTGGTGTGCCATAATTTTCCTCTGGCGGAATTGGCATGGAGCGCGTCCAAGGACAAGACATCTTTCACTCTGGGGATATATTTTGTAAAACTCGTAAGAAAAGAAAATGAGTCGCAACAGTCAATAAATTCACAAATACGGAAATTTTAAAAGCTCTAGGATTTTTCAAAAACATAAACGTTTGCGCACGGAGAAGGACTATTACATATCTTACACACAAGCAGTAATTATACAATACATCACTCAGGATATGCGTACATATTCCTGAGATGTTATTTAGGCTAGTGCACTTCTCCCAGTCCCTACATGATGCGCAAACAAGCTACTTCTCACAACCTATGTACATATAAACATATAGCACAAGTCGGTACATCGCATGGCGGCTAAGTGTACTCAGTCGGAGATGGTGAGGATCTCCCTTGGCCTGCCGAGGGTGAGGCGCAGTGAGGCTGGGGACTCAACTTCCTCCTTGCCAATAGGCTCCAGACGTGAAGTGCTGCGCTGAGCTGATGGAGCGGGCGCCATAGGCGGAGTAACACGAATAGGAGTGGGTGCAATAGGTGGTGCAGAACGAACTGGAGTGGGTGCAATGACTTGGTTGAACTCCTCGGTGGTAGGCAGGCGACGAGAAGTGGCGAGAATGGTAGGTGAATGAGATGCCGAGGACGAGATGAAAGTCAGCGGTGGAGCGGTGTGCAGGAGCTCCCTCCTGTTGGCGGCACAGCCATGGACTGAGTCCATGCGGGCAGCTATAAGGTCGTCCACCAGGTAAAATATGAATAAACTCTACTATGCTAATAACCGATTAGCGATCGCACCTAGTGGCTTCCTACAGTCAGCCTGGCTTTGATACCAAGTTTGTCACGACCGGTTTTTCAATAAAATACTTATTGAGAAATCGATCTTTTGATTCCAGTATAGGAAGAGTTATCCTTACTGGTAGACAAATACTTGAATACAGAAGGCCAGTAGCATCAAATATATTACAGGGTTGAGCTGAGGTTGCTCAACAATTTATTACAAACACGCCAATATTGTACATAAGGGCGGTTATGACACAAGGGTGTGGTGACATGCTACTGACTCGAGATAAAAGTGGTGGTAGAGATAACATGACTCCTAAACTGGCGGCTCATCGAGCGTCGAGGTGAGGCTCGATGAATTTATTTTGGGGTAGCGGAAGCGGATATAATACAGTGACCAAATCCAGGATCACACGATACTGACTGGGACTCCTCTAGGCGTCGGACTCGCTATCGAACTCTTCATCCATGAGATCGCCTTCATCAACATCTGGCCAAATCAACAAGCCAGGTGAGTACTTTGAAAGTACTCGCAAGACAGTTCAGACATAAGATATAACAAATGCATGCATGAATGCGTTATGAGCAAACTAACAATGCTTATTCAAATAATAAATATTTGCATGATAATATAAGTAAAAAGGAAGTCGGGCGGTAGTCCTCCCAAAATCCCAACAAAACAACTGAAGACCAATCGGGTGTCTGGAGCGACGCCTCGAAAGGTAAACAGATAAATAATCATGCCGCAGTCGGGCGTCTAAGTGACACCACATAAAGGGCTTATATTGAAAAGGTAAATGACAAGCGTGCCATAGTCGGACGTCTGAGCAACATCACAGTAAGGGATAATATCAAAAGTAAATAACAAGGGTGCCACAGTCGGATGTCTGAGCGACATCACAGAAAGGGCGTATATCAAAAGTAACAAGTGTGCCACAGTCGGACGTCTGAGCGACATCGCGGAAAGGGATTATATCAAAAGTAAATAACAAGAGTGCCACAGTCGGATGTCTGAGCGACATCGCAGAAAGGGCTTATCTCAAAAGTAAATAACAAATGTGCCACAGTCGGACGTCTGAGCGACATCGCAGGAAGGGCTTATATTTCATTTGTCATATCTGATAGATCCACGAGGATATAATACTCATAGGAAATATTCAACACATAATAATAAACGGGTTAGTCCATCCACAGGAATAAACTTTTAACCGGACTTAACACTCATGTGGTTCACCGGAGTTTTGTCACTGGGACTGACATTTGACAAGATAAGATGAACACAGTACGTGGACATGTACAAGATGATTCAAAGGATTTTTGAATCTGCAGAGTTTGTACTAATTGCCCACAGCCAACGGATTTCCGTAGTCACGAAGGACTAGTTTCGTTTACGGTATTTCGGTAGAAACACATCTAACCAGTACACACCCATTCCACCTCACGATGCCAGGAATCACCCTAGACAACGTCCAAGAAAAACTTTGAGACGGGGAGGTCACAACCTCGAATAGCATGGGATCAAATTTATATATGCGCGCTCTAAGGGGTGCCCCCCTCTCGGTCCCAACCGGAAACACCCATGCCCCCTGACCGGATGATGGGCTTTAATCCAGGGCCATGGAACCCTCATCATGGCCTCTCTATTTGGTGTGTACTAGGAAAGCGGTTTGCAACTTACTAAGCCATATCCCTTGCGGAAAACATGTGGTAGTACAGGAAGGGAAACGAATGGGAACGTGACTTGATTCACGTTGATACTGAAGTCAAATAGTCTGGCATAAGACTGGCATGCTACAACACTACCATCTTACCCATTCTCATGCCATCACATGGCCATGCAAACTTATATCCAACAGCATATGGATTTTCGAAACTCACTTGCCTCATCTTTGCATGAAATATAACATTTATCGAAATGCTCATAAACATGCCATGAAACTACTCAATGCAAACATGCAACAAACACTCATCATATCAAAAGTTCAAACATGCTTGCCTGGTTCGGAGTAGTCGGAGTCTAGCTTGGCGAAGTTCGCGGTTCCGTCACCTCCTCCGGTATCTACGGTATAAGAAAATATGTACTTATCGTAAATAACACAAGTGCATTGAAAAGTGTTCCAAATATTTTTCAAATAAATATGACAAAAAACTAGACAGAAAAACAAAGATGACAGAAAAAGAATCAATCAAAAATCAGTTTTTGTTTAAAAGTTATAAAGGTTTTAAGTCCATGGACTCATCTGTAATGAAACAGAAACTTTCCAAGGGCCAACTTATAAAAACAGAAAACGGTTCGAAAAAGAGAAATCACTGACGAGGGGTCCCACCCAGGTTTGAATTTTCAAAGGGGAGGAACAGAGCTCGTCGGCGCCCGAGAGCTGCGGTGGTTGCCAGCGGCGATCCACGGCGAGTTGGGAGGATCGGAGAGTACCTACGTGCTCAGGGTGTCCTTCCGCGTCGGTGGGTGGTGGTGGTGGTCGTCGGCGAGCACCACGTCGACGGCGGTCCTTGCTCCGGCGGACGGCAGCTCGGGTGGAGTTGGATCTCGTCGGGGAGGGCTGCGGAGGTCAAATTGAAGCCGGAGTTAGGTCACTGGGTTCCCGAGGAGACTACTGACGAGGTTAGGGCGGCGAGGGTGGCCTCACCGGAGTGGATCGAGCTGGTGGCCGAGGCGGATCGAGGCGGCCGGAGTTGGGGGAGGAGACCTCCTCAAGGTCCTCCTAGTGGCTTGGCAGGGTACTGGTGGGGTGCAGTGGTGGTGCGTGCTCGAGAACGAGCTCGGGACTCCATTTTATAGGTGATCCGAGGCGGTGGCCGAGAACGGGGATCTCCAGCGATGGTTACGGCGGCGCAGTGCTTGGTCGGGGAGATTAGGAGGTTGATCATCGACGTGGAGGTCCATTGGCTCCGTTTAGCATCTAACCCTGGCTACATTGGGCGTGCTGGGTGGTTTCGGCAGAACGGGGCGACGCGGGCCCGTCGACGGCAGAGGGCGCGCCCTGTGCTTGCTGGGCCACGGCGACGGTGCTGCGGTGTGTGCTGGCATGCATGAGGCCACGCGGAGGCCTAGGGAGCGTTGGGCGGCGCAGAACAACGTAGCGAACCGATGCTGGCTCCATTGGCCACCACGGGTGGCTCTGCCACCGCAGAAGCTGCCGGCGTCGGCGATGCTCGCCGCCACCGACACCTGCGTCCGTCCAAGAGGGTGTGCGGTACTCTGGCCAGGGAGAAGGGGCCGTGCGCAATGCGCCAGGGTGCACGGGTGATCGGTGACAAGTCACTGACGAAAACGACACTGAAGATAACTCTGAACTCTGAATTTTACTGAAAGTGCACAGGAACAGTGCCGGCCAAGTGTTTTATGAAATGATTCGAGCATGAGAAAAATTTATCTGGGGCTGATCTTTGGTGTGGTGGTCTGTCAAAGCACCTGGGGGCTGCCTGAATTTTGGTGGAATATTTGGAGAAAGGAAAATATGAATTTCACCAAAAATGATGAATCTGGTCCAAACTTGCAGAGGTTGAAACTTGATAATTTTGAAAAGAGAAAGAATGGATCTTGACGGGTCCAGGTTGTGGGTGCTAAGGACTATCCAGAGGAGTTGGTTTGAGATCAAAACTCAAAGTAAATCAGGCACTTCCTTTGTAAAGCATCTAGGCTTAGAATAAATAACAACATTGTTTTGGGGAAAATAAATGGATTAAAATCCAAAAATGGATTGAACTTGTTGGGACAGGATGTTTGGATTGTCCCAAAGTGGAGGGAGGGGTTTTGGGAGAATTTACGACATGAGGTATGGTAAAAACCAAGGATGGTTCAAAAACAAAAGAGCAGCTCCAAAACCTTTAGGGTTTCTTTTTTTAAAAGAAAATAAAATCCAAGAAATGTTTTTGAGATGGGAAACTCAGAAGAAAGGTTTTTAATAACCAAATACCAGGGTTGCAGAAGATACAAAAATCAAAGTCCTTGCCAAGGGGAAAAGTTTTGAGAGAGAGAGGTTTTAGGAAGGATTTAAAAGACCTTCTTCAAACCAAGCAAGGTTTTTGTTGAAAATTAAAAAAAAATTGGAGTGTCACATGCCTCTCCCACATAAAACTTGCTATCGGTCTAGTAAAGTAGTCAATTGCTTAGGGACAATCTCACAACTCCTACCACCACTTTTCCATACTCACTATATTTACTTTATTACTTATTTATCTAAACAGCCCCTAGTTTATATTTACGTGCTCTTTATTATGTTGAAAAGCAAACCTATCCAACAACACCTACAAAGTACTTCTAGTTTCATACTTGTTCTAGGTAAAGCGAACGTTAAGCGTGCGTAGAGTTGTATCAGTGGTAGATAGAACTTGAGGGAATATTTGTTCTATGTTTAGCTCCTCGTTGGGTTCGACACTCTTACTTATCGAAAGAGGCTACAATTGATCCCCTATACTTGTGGGTTATCAAGACCTTTTTCTGGCGCCGCTGCCGGGGAGTCATAGCATGGGGTGAATATTCTCGTGTGTGCTTGTTTGCTTTATCACTAAGTATTTTTTATTTGCTGTTATAAGTTGTTCACTATCTTTAGTTATGGATATGGAACACAAAATACCAAAAAAATTAGGTGTACTTGCTACTCATGGAGATGGGGAACCCCCCAAAACCCTCGATGTTGGTTATGTTAAAAATATTGTCTACTACTTTGATAATCCTGAGAAAACCCCATTCAATTATGTTATGGGAGACACGTTGGATCAACGTGAATACTTTAGGGATTATCGCTTGACTCAAAAGGGGAAACTATTTTGGGATCAAATTCATATGTTGCATTGGTATGCTCAGGAACTATGCTTGAGATATGATTATACTTGTTGCTCTAGGATGAAGGCTCCACACCTTTCCTTTTCATGCAAATTTAATGATAATGAAACCTTGGCTTCTTATGCTAATGGTATATATGATTACTATGATGTGGAACAAATAGAAGAATTTGTTGCTTTTATGGGTGCTTATGAAATTGAATCTTTGTTTAAAACGTGTGAAAATCTTGATGATGTTGTTTACAGACCTGAAAATTTTGCTATACTTAAATATTCCTATAAGAATTATGAATATAATGCCGATATTGATGCATTTATTGAGGAAGTCTCCGCTGTCCAAGAAGAGACTAATATTTTGCAGGAGTCTATGGAAGAAGAAATTGATGAAACTGTGAGCTCATTGGATGAAAAAGATGACGAGGAGAGTGAAGAACAAAAGGAGGAAGAGCGGATTAGCTACCCGTGCCCACCTTCTAATGAGAGTAACTATTCAACTCATACATTGTTTAATTCCCCTTCGTCCTTACCGAAGGATGAGTGCTATGATGATTGTTATGATCCCATTGATTCTCTTGAAATACCCCTTTTTGATGATGCTTGCTATGCTTGTGGCCAAGATGCCAATATGAATTATGCTTATGGAGATGAACTTTCTATAGTTCCTTATGTTAAACATTAAATTGTTTCTATTGAACCCACGCATGATAGTCCTATTATCTTTTTGAATTCTCCCTACTACACTATATCGGAGAAGTTTGCCCTGATTAAGGATTATATTGATGGGTTGCCTTTTACTATTGCACATGATAATTTTGATGAATGTGATATGCATGTGCTTGCTGCATCTACTTGCAATTATTATGAGAGTGGAACTATATCACCACCTCTCTATGTTTCCAATATGATAAAATTGCAAGAAACTGCTTATACTATGCATTGGCCTTTACTTGGTGTGCATGAATTGTTCTTCTATGACATGCCGATGCATAGGAAGAGAGTTAGACTTCGTCATTACTTGATATATGTTACTTTGTGCTCACTACTAAATTAAAAATCATTGTTAATTAAAATTGGCTTTGATATACCTTGGGATCCGGGTGGATTCATTACTTGAGCACTATATGCCTAGCTTAATGGCTTTAAAGAAAGCGCTGCCAGGGAGACAACCTGGAAGTTTTAGAGAGTCATTTATTTCTGTTGAGTGCTTTTATATAGTCTAAAAACAAAAAAATAAAGAGGGGAACCCAAAACTTTTCAAAAAGGAAAGTGAAAGTGAGAAAGACAAGCATTGTTGAAGTGGGGGAGCTCCTTGAACTTTGTTCATGCTCACGGAAACTTTGTGAATCTTGATTACAGAAACTTTTCAAAAAAATAATAATCCCCTTGTATAATTCCATTGTACTACAAAAATAATGTGCCAAGGTTTTCCTTTAGAATGTTTACAATGCTTGTTGGTTTGTGCGGTGCAGGACAGAAACTTTGGCTGTAGTGCGCATTTTTACATTTTTTACTGGAATCTCAAACAGTTCTAAAACTTTTTGCACTGTCTTTATGTACAAATTGTTTATTGTTCCAAATTTTGGTAGAATATGTGGGGTACCAGAAGTATGGTGAATGTTCAGATTGCTACAGACTGTTCTGTTTTTGACAGATTTTGTTTTTGATGCATAGTTTGCTTGTTTTGATGAACCTATCAATTTCTATCAGTGGATCAAGCCATGGAAAAGTTATATTACAGTAGACAAAATGCAAAAACAAAATATGAATTGGTTTTCAACAGTATTTAGAGTAGTGATTTTCTTTATTATACTAACGGATCTTAGTGAGTTTTCTGTTTTAGTTTTGTGTTAATGAAGTGTTTGATCGAGGAGGTCTCGATATGAGGAAAAGGAGGAGAGGCAAGAGCTCAAGCTTGGGGATGCCCAAGGCACCCCAAGTAAATATTCAAGGAGACTCAAGCGTATAAGCTTGGGGATGCCCCGGAAGGCATCCCCTCTTTCTTCAACAAGTATGGGTATGTTTTTGGATTTGTTTCGTTCATGCGATATGTGCAAATCTTGGAGCGTCTTTTGCATTTAGTTTTCACTTTTATTTTTATGCACCATGCTGGTATGAGATAGTCCATGGTTGATTTATATAATTCTCTTTGCACTTCACTTAAATCTTTTGAGTATGGCTTTATAGAATGCTTCATGTGCTTCACTTATATCATTTGAAGTTTGGATTGCTTGTTTCTCTTCACATAGAAAACCGCCATTTGTAGAATGCTATTTTGCTTCACTTATATTTGTTAGAGTGTGGGCATATATTTTGTAGAAAGAATTAAACTCTCTTGCTTGACTTATATCTATTTAGAGAGATGACAGGAATTGGTCATTCACATGGTTAGTCATAAAATCCTACATAAAACTTGTAGATCACTGAATATGATATGTTTGATTCCTTGCAATAGTTTTGCGATATAGGGATGATAATATGTGGGAGGTTCTAGTAAATGGTTGTGTTTAGTAAGGATATTGGTGTTAAGGTTTGTGATTCCCGAAGCATGCACGTATGGTCTCCTAACTATGTAACCAAATTGGCACGCATTGTATTTTGATTGTTTATCTTTGTGTGAAGGTCGGGGGCGTGCGATGGTTAACTCCTACCAACCTCCCCCCTAGGAGCATGCGTAGTAGTACTTTGCTTCGAGGGCTAATAAACTTTTGCAATAAGTATATGAGTTCTTTATGACTAATGTGAGTCCATGGATTATACACACTCTCACCCTTCTATCATTGCTAGCCTCTTCGGTACCGTGCATTGCCCTTTCTCACCTCGAGAGTTGGTGCAAACTTTGCGGGTGCATCCAAACCCCGTGATACGATAAGCTCTATCACACACAAGCCTCCTTATATATTCCACAAAACAGCCACCATACCTACCTATTATGGCATTTCCATAGCCATTCCGAGATATATTGCCATGCAACTTCCATCATCATCATATACATGACTTTAGCATTCATTGTCATATTGCTTTGCATGATCGTAAGATAGCTAGCATGATGTTTTCATGGCTTGTTCGCTGTTTATGTCATTGCTACATAGATCATTGCACATCCCGGTACACCACCAGAGGCATTCATATAGAGTCATATCTTTGTTCTAGATATCGAGTTGTAATATTGAGTTGTAAGTAAATAAAAGTGTGATGATCATCATTATTAGAGCATTTCCCAAGTGAGGAAAGGATGATGGAGAATATGATTCCCCCACAAGTCGGGATGAGTCTCCGGACTTTATGAAAAATAAAAGAGGGCAAAGAAGCCCAAATAAATAAATAAAAGAGGCCAAACAAGCCCACCAAAAAATAATATATATATATATATAAAATAAAATAAAAGAATGAGAGAAAAAGAGAGAAGGGGCAATGCTACTATCCTTTTACCACACTTGTGCTTCAGAGTAGCACCATGTTCTTCATATAGAGAGTCTCCTATATTGTCACTTTCATATACTAGTGGGAATTTTCATTATAGAACTTGGCTTGTATATTCCGATGATGGGCTTCCTCAAATGCCCGAGGTCTTCATGTGCAAGCAAGTTGGATGCACACCCACTTAGTTTCAGTTTGAGCTTTCATACACTTATAGCTCTAGTGCATCCGTTGCATGGAAATCCCTACTCGTCGCATTGACATCAATTGATGGGCATCTCCATAGCCCATTGATTATCCGCGTCGATGTGAGACTTTCTCCCTTTTTGTCTACTTCACACAATCTCCACCATCATACTCAGTTCCACCTATAGTGCTATATCCATGGCTTGCGCTCATGTATTGCGTGATGGTTGCGCGTTAAAAAGTATGAACCAATTGCTTGGCTGACACCGGGATGAGCATGAGGGGTACCTTGTGTTAAGAAAAGGGAGCATACAAGACTATATGATTTTGTAGGGATAGCGTTCTGAAGCATTGATATTTTGAAAGACATGATTGTTTGTTGGGATGCCCGAAGTATTATTGTTTTTATGTCAAATGATAGACTATTGCTTTGAATCACTCGTGTCTTAATATTCATGCCATGATTAGATTTATGATCAAGATTATGCTAGGTAGCATTCCACATCAAAAATTATCTTTTTTATCATTTACCTACTCGAGGACGAGCAGGAATTAAGCTTGGGGATGCTGATACGTCTACGTCGTATCTATAATTTTTGATTGTTCCATGCCAATATTATTCAACTTTCATATACTTTTAGCAACTTTTTATATTATTTTTAGGACTAACATATTGATCCAGTGCCCAGTGCCAGTTCCTGTTTGTTGCATGTTTTATGTTTCGCAGAAACCCCATATCAAACGGAGTCCAAACGGGATAAAAACGAATGGAGAATATTTTTGGAATATTTATGATTTTTGGGAAGAAGAATCAACGCGAGACGGTGCCCGAGGGGGCCACGAGGCAGGGGGTGCGCCCCTGACCCTCATGGGCACCCTGTAAGGCGGTTACTGCTCTTCTTTGGCCGCAAGAAAGCTAATTTTTAGAGAAAAATCTGGGCGAAGGTTTCAATCTAGTCGGAGTTATGGATCTCCGGATATATAAAAAATGGTGAAAGGGCAGAATCTGGGAACGCAAAAACAGAGAGAGACAGAGAGATAGATCCAATCTTGGAGGGGATCTCGCCCCTCCCACTCCATGGAGACCATGGACCAGAGGGGAAACCCTTCTCCCATCTAGGGAGAAGGTCAAGGAAGAAGAAGAAGAAGGGGGGCTCTCTCCCCCTCGCTTCCGGTGGCGCCGGAACACCGCCGGGGGCCATCATCATCACCGCGATCTACACCAACGCCTCCGCCATCTTCACCAACATCTCCATCACCTTCCCCCATCTATATTCAGCGGTCCACTCTCCCGCAACCCGCTATACCCTCTACTTGAACATGGTGCTTTATGCTTCGTATTATTATCCAATGGTGTGTTGCCATCCTATGATGTCTGAGTAGATTTTCGTTGTCCTATCGGTAATTGGTGAATTGCTATGATTGGTTTAATATTGTGCCCTCCGTGTCACGCAAGCGTGAGGGATTCCCGTTGTAGGGTGTTGCAATACGTTCATGATTCGCTTATATTGGGTTGCTTGAGTGACAGAAGCATAAACCCGAGTAAGGGGGTTGTGGCCTATGGGATAAAGGGGACTTGATGCTTTAATGCTACGGTTGGGTTTTACCTTAATGATCTTTAGTAGTTGCGGATGCTTGCTAGAGTTCCAATCATAAGTGCATATGATCCAAGAAGAGAAAGTATGTTAGCTTCGGCCTCTCCCACATAAAACTTGCTATCGGTATAGTAAAGTAGTCAATTGCTTAGGGACAATCTCACAACTCCTACCACCACTTTTCCACACTCGCTATATTTACTTTATTGCTTCTTTATCTAAACAGCCCCTAGTTTATATTTACGTGGTCTTTATTATCTTGGAAACCTATCCAACAACACCTACAAAGTACTTCTAGTTTCATACTTGTTCTAGGTAAAGCGAACGTTAAGCGTGCATAGAGTTGTATCGATGGTTGATAGAAGTTGAGGGAATATTTGTTCTACCTTTAGCTCCTCATTGTGTTCGACACTCTTACTTATCGAAAGAGGCTACAATTGATGCCCTATACTTGTGGGTTATCAAAATACGACCCGCCAAGTGCTGGACATCATTAACGCATGCCGGCTTAGCCAACGAAGTGATAGCTTTGATTTTTTCTGGGTTAGCTTCAATACCTCTCCCAGAGACCAAAAAAACCCAAGAGCCTGCCTGTAGGCACACCAAAAACACATTTAGCCGGGTTTTGCACTTGATGCACCTTCTGTTTTGAGTAAGCTTGCAATACCACCACCTAAACACTGTTATTGTCGGGGAAGCTGATCCACGAACACCTATGGGACCGGCGGACCGAGCCCCTTTCGGTTCGGCGGGGGGCGGAGATCGCACGAAGAGCGGATCGAGGCGAAGCACACAAGCAGTTTACCCAGCTTCGGAGCTCTCCGGAGACATAACACTCCTACTGCTGCATGTCTGAGTGTATTGAGTTCTTGCTCAGGAGCGCTGAGTGCTACAGTACACACTAGCTGCTAACGAGACCGAGCATGAGTGTTTTTCTGCCTTCGAGCCCCTCCTCTATGTTGCGCATGGGCCTCCTTTTATATGCTAAAGGGGTCACCGACAGGTGGCAACATAGACAAGGGTAAAAATGGAAAAGGAATTGCGCTTGGTACAACTACCTGTACAGTGTATCCTACCTAACGCTGATGGCAGGGGACAAAGGCATTAAATGCCCGTCTGTGTCGCCCAAATAGTGCAAAAAGGGACCGTCAGGGACGCCACCGCTTGCCACGATGGCAATCTTGTCAGCATCGCTTGCCACCGCGCACCACTGGCTGCACAGCCTCTTGCCACGCGCGCCTGGAAAGGCCCCAGGGCGACACGTTGGTGGATGTGCTGGAGCGCGGGTACAGAGTGGTAGCTTGCCGCGGCAAGCGCCTTGCTGCAGTCGTTGTCTTGTCGCGTCCGGAAGCTTGTCGCTCACCGGGCCTCGCCGGGACGCGTGGCGCGTCGCGGCAAGTTCCTTGAGATGCCTTGGTTGGCCTTCCCGGCAAGCTCCTCTTGCCGGGGCCTTGTCTCCCTGGCTCGAATACTTTGTTCTTGAATGGCCCCAAAGGAACCATGGAGGACCTTGGCGGTCACCCGGCAAGCCTTGCCGCGGGGTGCTGCGACTGCCCGTGCACAAGTTCGCGATACTAGGGTACCCCTACTCTAGTACACCGACAGGAGCCCCCGGGCCTGGGCCATACACGGTGCCGAGCGCTGTTGGATCAGGCCCAGAACAGGGCATGGGCACGCGCGGCCTGGGTTACGCCGTATCTTACTCCGTATCCACCGCGCCCTCCCCGAACGGCACACATCGAATGCGGCATCGTGGGAGAGATCGTGGGTGGTTTCTTTATTCGGAAAAACGGAACGTCCGCCCCCTCCCTCTTTATAAGCAGGGAAATCAAGGGCAGTTCGCCCATCTTGCCGGTTGCTACTCCAATCTCAAAAATCTCTGCCGCTCCCCCCCTTCTTCCCAAAGCTGAAAGAGAGCAGCGCTCCGCCCCTCATCGCCACCAGCATCACCAACGCCGTCGATCTCCCCCACCACCTCCGCCATGGCTCCAAAAGCCGAGAAGGGGAAGGTCGTGAAGTCGGCCGAGGCGTAGCGGCTCGCGGCGCTGC
>NC_041393.1:409012298-409138802 GCF_002162155.2 Triticum dicoccoides
ACTACTACCTCTTCTGGTCGACGGAGACGCGAGCGCATCCGCGTATGAAGGTACTCCCAGCTGCCGCTTCGGAACTGGCTCCGAATGGATACCCTTTCTTCGCGCTGTTCTTCTACTGCGGGCTTTGCCCGCCTTTCTCTGAATTTTTCTGCGATATCATGAACACCTACGGGTTCCGCCTCCTTGACTTCACCCCCAATGCTGTTCTGACCATGGCAGTTTTTGCACATCTCTGCGAAAACTTCGTCGGAGTCCATCCAAATGTAGCTCTTTTCCGCCACTTCTTTATGCCCCGAGTTGAGAGAGGGGAGCCTCTTTCTGGCGGAATCGCTTGGATCTCGAGAACCGGCAAGAAGGACGCTTATCTGGAGGGAGAGCTCCGCAGCAAGTGGGAGGAATGGAGAGCAGAGTGGTGCTGGATTGTCGAGGAGAACCCGCAGCCATTTACCGCCCAGCGCCAAGCCCCGATAGTGCGCGGCAACGATTGGAGCAACGTGGCCCCGGAAGACGATAGGCTGAAGATTGCCGTCACCCGGATCCTACGGCTCAGGCTTGCCGGGCTCATCGTAGGCGCCGTTGGCGCAGATTTTCTTCGCTGCCGCATCGCCCCCTTGCAGGAGAGGAGGAGACCCGCCTGGGAGTTCCAGAACGCGGCGGATATCATGAGGTTGCGCCCGGGCCTCAACTTCAACTTCACTGTCCTGGAGCTAGACGCGATGATCCTGGAACTGTTCAAGCGCGATCCTCAACATCCCGAAGCGTTCATGTTGCCGAGGGGTGTCGTTCCGCTGTGCAACAACTCCTTGCTCGACCGCATCCGTGCAATGATGCCGCTGTGCGATTCGCATGGAATTGTCCCAACTTGGCAAGACCCTGCAGACGACGTCGTGCAGGAGTTCTTTGACGGCTTGGTAGAAGTGCCGGTCCGCTCCGATGAACAGAAGAGCCTTACTCGTGACACCACCGATGCGGAGATGCAGCGCATCGCCACTAGGCTGGAAGAGGCGGCGGCAGCCGCTGCCGCGGGTGAGTTTGGATTCACCGTGGAGGAGGCAGAGGCAGCAGAGGCGGCAAGCCTTGTCGAGCGAGAGGAGCTTGCCGGCGAGGAAGAGCTTGTCGGGCCTGAAGCTGAGTCGAGCGAGCCCGCCGAGGGCGCGAGCGACTCGTTAAAGATCGGCTCCTCCTCTTCCCCACCTTCAGCCAGTTCGCCGCAAGCGGAGCCCCCAGCTCCACCAAGAAGGCGTCTCTGCAAGGCCGGGGACGTAGCGGGGCGGCAGACGAGTCAACAGCCGCCGTGCCGCGCGACACGCTCTACCGCGGCAAGCACTGTTGCCGCGGGAGCGCCTCATGCCGCTGCGGCAACTGGAGCGGGGTCTTCCCGGTCCACCGCTACTGCCCCTGCCAAGCGGACAAGGGAACCTACTCCTCCGCCTCATCATACCAGAGGCGAGCCGGACTTCGATCTCTCCGCGCTCAGCTCCAACGAGGAAGAAGAAGAGTAAGAATCTTTGCTGTACTTGTAGTTCTTCAATTCTTGCTGTTTTGTCTTGTATCTGATTTGCTTTACTCTGAACCCATTCCTTTTCAGGACTCTGGCCCAGAGAGCGGCGAAGAGAGCCAAGGTCCCGGTGATTGTCATCGAGGACGAACCAACCGCGACGGCAGGGGGCGTGTCCGAGACCACCTTGCCGGACCCGGCAACTTTTCCCCAAAGCAGCCCCCAGCGTAAGTATATGGTTTACTTCCTGCTGCCAGGCGCGCATGGGTGCTCTTTCTTTGCTGATATCTGACTGTTGGTTTGTGTAGGAGCAGAGCAGCCTCACCAAGAGTGCCCGGAAGCCGCTCCCGAAATGCCATCTGCTTCGACTACACCGCCAAGGGAGGATTCCCCGGCAAGGGAGCGTTCTCCGGCAAGGGAGAATTCTCCGGCAAGGGACAGTTCTCCGGCAAGGGACAGCACTGGCGACCCTCCGGTGGTTGAGACCATGACTGCAGATCCTAGTACAGGTAATCCTCTTGCTTGAAAACTTCCCTTGGGTTCTTCTTCTTCTGATTTTCTTTTTGGATATTTGCTTGACTTTTCTCCTTTTTCCGTTCGTCAGATCCATCTACCACGGAGCCGATGGAAACCGAGGTCGCCGGCGAGGAGAACACGCGCAGCAACACCGACGATGCTGTTGCCACCGAAGGAGAAGCCGGCGCTGATGATACCGCCGGCGAGGAGGCCGCCAAAGCTGCCGCCGCAGAAGCTGGCGAGGGATCCGGCGATTGCACTGACGGCCCCGAGGCCGCAGGAGCGTCAGGCGCTACGCCGACCGCCGATCCCTCCGCCGCTGTTGCAGCGCCAGGCTCCGAAGAGCCCTAGCCCGGCGCCTATTTGAAGGCCGGCGACGGCATCTTTATCAAGCTCCCCTGAGCGTCAAGCTCCAGGGCGCCGGTCGAAGGAGAGATCTTGGATGGAGAGGTGCTCGCCTCCGCTGGGCTGACGCTGGTCGACGCGCCAAGCAGCAGCAGCGACGAGCCTGAGGAGGAGCGGCTGCTGCGGAAGCTGTTGTCGCTTTACCGCGCCCGACAGGCCAAGCTGGAATCCCGAGAAGCGCTTGTCGCGAAGGCGGGAGTGGACATCGAGAAGCGCGCGGAGGAGCTCCGGGGTCTCAGGCAGGAAGCTCTTCGATCCCTGGCAGAGGAGCGGGAGCAAGTCGCCGAAGAGCGGAAAGCCTTCCTCCTCGAGAAGGCTGAAGTTGAAGAGCAACAGCGGCTTGTTGCCGAAAAGCTATCTGCGCAGGAAGGCGAGTTGGTGCAGCGCAAGGTCAACCTTGACAGCCACGAGGAGGAGCTTGCCGCGCGCGAGCAAGCAATTGGCGGGGCTCTCAAGGAAGCAGAGGATGCTGCCGCAGCTGCCGAGGCCGCCAAGAAGGAGTTGGAGACGAAGACGGCGCAGCTGGAGGCCGATCTCAAGGCGAGCGGTGAGGAGCTTGCTGCGCTCAAGCGTGAGCGTGAGAAGGACGCCGCCGCTCATGGCGAGCTGCAGGGTCGTCTCGCTGAGAGGAGCAAAGAGCTTAGCGCCGCCAAGGACTCCAACGCAGATCTCGAGTTGAAGCTGGTTACTTTGACTCAGACGCTAGACGGCGCCAGGGAGCAGGAGGTGGCCGTGAAAGAGAAGATCAAGGCCGACGAGGCGCTGCTGGCGAGTGCTGCTGCCGCCCAGGACGCTTTTAGGGAGAATGTGGAGCACTGGACCGAGGGTCTTGTGGATGCTGCCGCAGCCATCGGCGGGGAGCTGGCGCAGCTGGGGATGGAGGATCTCGGGTATTCCTCCGATGAGCACCTCCAACCCAGCGCCAAGCTCAGCTTGTTCTTCAAAGGCGTGGCGACGACCCTCCAGCGACTCCGGGAGAAGATCCCAAAGCAGCTGGCCGACGAGTCACGCAAGATCTGCGCGGGAGCTCTTCAAAAGGTGCTGGTGAAGGTGGCCTTCCACAACCCAGGCCTCAA
The DNA here is from genome assembly GCF_002162155.2 of Triticum dicoccoides. Taxonomy (NCBI): domain Eukaryota; kingdom Viridiplantae; phylum Streptophyta; class Magnoliopsida; order Poales; family Poaceae; genus Triticum; species Triticum dicoccoides. The sequence goes on from NC_041393.1 coordinate 409,015,794, forward strand.
CCTCACCAACGTCCTCAGGACCTTGCCGCCGGATGCCGATCTGGAAGCGCTCAAGACCCTTGTCGCACCCATTGTGGACAAGGTGAGCGGGATCAAGAGGGTTGAGGGTGATCGCGTAGATTAGGCCGCCCGTTTTCTCTTTTTCTTTGTCGCTGCTGGTCATGTCATGAGAACAATCTGTTAGAACTGTGACAAGCTATCTTGTAATATAACTCTATTTTGGGTAGAGATTGCTATGTTATTTCCTTTACTTGATTCCTTTCTTTGTATGTTTTTGCCCTACGCTTTTAGGGAACTTGTCGGCGCAGGCACCTTAGCCGCGAGCGCTGAGTGCGGGACGTCAGTAGCCTGCTGGCGGTGCCGCTACCGACAAGAAACCTTGTCGCAACTAGTCGCAGCTCACTTAAGTTGTTGAGCGGACTTGAAACAAAGTAAAGGCGCAACTAGCTACGAGTTGGTTCCTCCGCGCACAGGTTTTCCATACAAAGCATGGTCGTTCGAGGAAGATAACTTAAAATTTTTAAAACTGATTGCTCAAACTTTAGCAACTTAGCTTTTTTGTTGGTTGCTTTCCGGTAAGGCGTAACTTCTTCGAGCGATGCTTGGTCCACACCATTATCTTCCCCTTTCCCCCCGGCAAACTTGTGGGCGAGGGAACCTTCCTTTCTATGAGAAAGAGAAAGAAGAGAAAATAAAGATATGGAGCCTTAGGGCTCGTTATTGCTTACCGGGGGTAGGCGCTGCACAAAGTGTCAGATAATGCATGCTAAAAAATAGTAGAAAGCATGAAATTGACAACATGTGTGGAGCACATGAGCTTTACTTATGCACGGGGTCTGCGCCCGGCTTCGTACAAAGGATTACATGCAACATCGGCAAGACTTGTACAAAAGGTGGTTGCCGGAACAGGTTCCGACAACCGCGCCCTACGGGTAAAACTTACGAAGATGCTCAATGTTCCAGGAGTTGCTCACTGGAATACCATCTTCGGTCTCAAGGTGGACAGCGCCAGGCCTAGTGACTCATTTCACCCGGTAAGGGCCTTCCCACTTCGGCGTCAACTTGTTGGAATTCTTGGCGGACTGAACGCGCCGAAGAACAAGGTCGCCTTCCTCGAGACTTTTGGCATTAACTTTGTGGCTATGGTAGCGGCGCAAAGCTTGCTGGTATCGAGCAGCTCGTACAACGGCCTGAAGACGGTCCTCCTCAAGGAGCAGCGCGTCATCTTGTCGCAGCTGCTCTTGCTCAAGCTCATCATAAGCGAGCACTCGAGGTGACCCGTATACGAGTTCCATGGGGAGAACTGCCTCTGCTCCATAGACTAGGGCAAAAGGTGTCTGGCCAGTGGCTCGATTTGGCGTCGTCCTGATCGACCAAAGAACCACCGGCAGCTCCTTAATCCAGTTCTTTCCGCACTTGCGCAGCCTATCGAAAGTCCTGGTCTTGAGCCCGTGCAGCACTTCAGCATTCGCCCTCTCCGCTTGACCGTCACTTCTCGGATGAGCAACAGAAGCGAAGCAGACCTTGGCGCCAAGATCTTGGACGTACTGCATGAAGGTGCGGCTTGTGAATTGCGTGCCGTTGTCGGTGATGATCCTGTTAGGGATCCCGAAGCGGCAAACAATCGACCTGAAGAACTTGACTGCTGACTGTGCTGTCACCTTCCTCACTGCTTCCACTTCCGGCCACTTTGTGAACTTGTCGATTGCAACGTACAAGTACTCAAAGCCCCCGACAGCTCGGGGAAAGGGGCCGAGGATGTCGAGCCCCCAGACCGAAAATGGCTAGGATAAAGGGATCGTCTGGAGAGCTTGAGCTGGCTGGTGTATCTGCTTGGAATGGAACTGGCACGCTTCACACTTGGTTACTTGTGAAGTTGCATCCTGGAGGACTGTCGTCCAAAAGAAACCTTGCCGGAACGCTTTGCCGGCAAGTGCTCTTGTGCCAATGTGGTGACCACATATGCCTCCATGTATCTCTGCCAACAGCTTTTGTCCGTCTTCCCAGTGAATACACTTCAATTTCACGCCGTTGAGTCTTCTTCTGTACAGTGTGTTGTCGACAAACTGGTACATACTTGACTTCCGGGCTACTCTTTCCGCTTCTTCTTGCTCTTCGGGAAGTTCTCCTGTCTGAAGGAAATGGACAATCTGCTGTGCCCATGCTGGAGCTTGCGGCTCGACAACAAGGACTAAAGGCACATCTGCTGCTGCGGGAACATCCGCTTCTACGGCGAGAGCCTGCGGCTCAGCCGGAGCTTGACGTTCCCCGGCAAGCTTGCCAGAGCAGAACTTGTCGGGAGCGTCTGCTTCAACGGAACAAACCCTAGGGCTTGTCAAAGCAGACTGCTCCTCAGCACCCTTGGTGTTGATCTTGAGGACCTTCTTGGCGGCGGCTTCGGGGAGCTCTGCCAGAAAATAGTCACCAGAAATCAACTTTCTCTTCTTGCTCTGTCCAGTTGATGGCGTTACAGACGGTTGAGTCAGTTTGAGCACAAAGATCCCCGGTTCCACAAGTAACTTAAGTGCGGCGCACTTCGACAGGCCATCGGCAATGTCGTTCTGAGCTCTTGGAACATGTTCCATCTGTAGGCCGTCAAAGTGCTCTTCTAGCTTTCTCACTTCATCAACGTAAGCTTCCATCAACGGACTTTGATAATTCTTGTTCACTTGGCGGACGACAAGCTGTGAGTCACCCCTGACAATGAGCTTCTTGATCCCAAGGTCTGCTGCGATCCTGAGACCGGCAAGCAAACCTTCATACCCTGCGGTATTGTTCGTTGCTTGCTCCTAGGGAAAGTGCATTTGGACTACGTACTTGAGGTGCTCTCCGGTGGGTGCAACAAGTAGCACGCTCGCACCGGCGCCTTGCAGCGAGAAGGCACCATCAAAGTACATCAGCCACTCTTTGCTTGCTTCCTTGACGGGGATGCTCATTTCTGGAATTTCTTCATCTTGTGTTGGCGTCCATTCTGCTATGAACTCCGCCAATGCTCTGCTTTGGATAGTTGAAGTGCTCTCAAACTTGAGGCCAAAGCTTGACAGTTCCAGTGCCCACTCGACAATCCTGCCTGTTGCTTCGGGATTTTACAGTATCCTCTTCAGCGGGAAACGAGTGACGACTGTAATCTCATGTGCTTGGAAGTAATGGCGCAGCTTTCTCGAGGCCATGAGAAGGCCGAAAAGCAATTTCTGCACACCAGAGTACCTTGACCTAGCCCCCTGCAGAAGGGAACTGACAAAGTAAACTGGGCGCTGCACCATTCTTTTCTGCATCTTCTCACGCGCCTGCGCAGATCCATCTTTGTCGGGACCAGAGCTTGCCGGTGAAGTCCTCTGCTTGTCGCTGGATGCATCTGCCATGGTTGCTGGCTCATCATCCGCCTCCCTCTCCGCTACTAACGCAGCACTAACCACTTGATTGGTTGCCGCTATATATAGCAGCAACTTCTCTTGTGGCTTAGGTGCGACAAGTGTTGGAGTGGAGGACAGGTATCTCTTTAAGTCCTGCAGTGCAGCCCCCGCTTCCGGAGTCCATTTCATTGGACCTGCCTTTTTCAATATTTTGAAAAATGGCAGGGCGCGCTCAGCAGACCTAGAGATAAACCTGCTGAGAGCAGCTACGCAACCGGCAAGTCTTCGTACATCCTTGACGCGCTTTGGTGCTTCAATCTGATCAATGGCCTTGATCTTGTCGGGATTGGCTTCAATTCCCCGCTGAGACACGAAGAACCCGAGAAGTTTGCCGGAGGGGACTCCAAACACACACTTCTCGGGGTTAAGCTTGAGGTTGATCTTGCGCAGATTTGCAAAGGTTTCGTCTAAATCTTGAATCAAAGTCGCCTTGTCCTTGCTCTTAACCACTATGTCATCCATGTAGGCTTCCACATTTCTGTGTATTTGCGGCTCAAAAGCGTCATGGACTACCCTTGCAAATGTTGAACCAGCATTCTTTAAACCAAAAGGCATCCGTACGAAACAGTATGTGCCACATGGGGTGATGAATGCGGTCTTCTCTTCATCCTCTTCTGCCATGAAGATTTGATGGTATCCTGAATATGCATCAAGGAATGAAAGCAAATCACATCCGGCCGTGGAGTCAACAATCTGGTCGATGCGCGGCAAGGGAAATGGGTCTTCGGGACAAGCTTTATTAACATTAGTAAAGTCGATACAAAGCCTCCATTTCCCGTTTGCCTTGCGCACGACTACAGGATTGGCCAACCACGTAGGATGGAGCACTCCTCTGACAAGGCCTGCCGCTTCCAATTTCTTGATTTCTTCTGCGATGAATTCTTGGCGCTCCACTGCCTGTTTCCTAACTTTCTGCTTGACGGGCCGCGCATGAGGACAGACGGCAAGATGGTGCTCGATTACTTTCCTGGGAACACCGGGGATGTCAGATGGTTGCCATGCAAACACGTCGACGTTCGCCCACAGGAAAGCAACGAGCACGCTTTCCTATTTAGGGTCGAGAGTGGCATTGATGGTGAAGGTACCACCAGTACCGTCCTCCTTGGCGGACACCTTTTTGGTCTCTGGTGGAGCTGCCATTGTCTTCTTACACTTGCCGGTGGAGCTCCATGGTGCGTCCTCGACGGTAGCGCAGCACTCCGAAGAGGTGCGCTTGCCGGAGTGGGCATCAGAACTCTTGCCGGACTTGGTCTTCTTCTTCCCCCTGGGAGCTTCAACGACAAGTGACCTGCGATCTGTTGCGGCTGCTGCTTCCCGGTAGATCTTGTCGGCGCAGATAAGAGCATCCTTCTTGTCGCCAGGGACAGAGATGACACTTATCAGGCCTGGCATCTTCAGCATGTTGTATGCATAGTGAGAGGCTGCCATGAATTTGGCAAGTGCTGGACGGCCGAGTATCCCATTGTAAGGCAATGGAAAGTCAGCAACGTCAAAAGTGACCCTCTCAGTCCTGAAGTTTAACTCGCTGCCAAATGTCACCGGCATCGTGATCTTTCCCTTCGGCTTGCTCCTTCCCGGATTGATTCCTTGGAATGTGCCGGTCTCTTCGAGCTCGCCATCAGGGATCTGGAGTTTTTGGAGTACCGCGGAGGAGATCAAGTTCAAGCCGGCCCCACCGTCAACTAGCATCATAGTGACCTTGAGGTTGCGAATAGTTGGTGAAACCAACATCGGCAAGCACCCGACCGCTGTTATGCGATCAGGGTGGTCCTCAATATCAAAGGTGATAGGCGTGTTGGACCATTTCAGAGGCTTGCGTGACTCGACGGGTGGTTCTGCCGCATTGACTTCCCGCACCCACTGCTTGAGTTGGCGGTGTGAAGTATGCAGAGAAGCACCGCCGTCAACGCATAGGACCTCTGTGGCTTTCTGGAACTCCTGCTCATCGGTCTCGTCATCATCGATATCTTCATCGTCATCGTCATCTTCACCCTTGTCGCGGCCGCGGGGAGGTCTGTCTCCTTGCCGCTGCTTGGCCTTGCCGCGGCGTCCTCCTCGGCCGGGGTGTTTCTTCCCGGCTCCTCCAGCACCTTCCTGGGCCTTCTCCTTGTCGTGTTGCTCGTATTCAGCCTTTTGCTGCTCGACAAGCTGCTCGACCTTCTTGCAGCTCTGGAGGTCATGGCCCTTGGTGCGGTGGATCTTGCAGTACTGCCTGTTAATGCCGTCCTGCTTGTCGGCAACCGCCACAGCCTGGTAGTTGGTGCCCGCGGCAATCTCCTTGCCAGAGCTACCAGCTTTGGCTTTCTTGGCGCCACCTCCGTTGCCGGACTGCTCAACGACTAGCACATCTTTGCCTTTTTTTCTTCCTGTTGTTCCGCCGCCGGTTTTTCTTTGCCGAGGCAGCATCCTCACTATCAGATCCTCCTGCTTCTTTATTCTCTCCGGGGAGTTTCCTCCCTTCCTCAGCACGTGCACACTTGTCGGCCAGGGCATATAGCTCACTGACGTCTCTGATCTTGCACATCGCCATCTCCTCCCGCATCCTGCGGTTTCGCACGTTCTGATGGAACGCGCTGATTACCGCGGCAGGGTGGACATCTGGGATGTTGTGCTGTACGCGGCTGAATCTCTGAATGTACTTGTGCAGGGGCTCTCCTTCCTTCTGGGTGAGCAGATGAAGATCGCTCTCTTGGCCATGAGGCTTGTGGCCGCCTGTAAAGGCGCCGACAAACTGATGGCACAAGTCTGCCCAGGAGGATATGGAGTTATCTGGCAAGTGCATGAGCCAGGATCTGACATTGGGCTTGAGCACCAGCGGGAAGTAGTTGGCCAGGATCTTGTCGTCCCGCCGCCCGGCAGCTTGCACCGCGATGGTGTAGATACTGAGGAACTCCGACGGATGCGACTTGCCGTCGTACTTCTCTGGTACGTCTGGCTTGAAATTCTTTGTGCTGGGCCACTGGACTTGCCGCAGCTCATGAGTGAACGCAGGGCAACCTACCGCGTACGGCAAGTCGCTTGGTTCCCCTGGTGCGTGCACGTCGACAGAGGGCCTAGCGCGCTGGTCCGATTGACGCCGCGCTTCTCTTCGGCGCTCGATGCGAGTACGAGCGTCTTCTTGCTGTCGTTCGTGAAGAACTTGGCGCTGATCGCGACGAGCTTGTGGATCTGATGATGCGGTGGAGTCGCTGTCGAGGTGGATCCGGCGAGTCGGCGATCTTGGCCTTCGGGGTGGAGAGTGCATGGTGGTTGCACCCCCACCGGTTTCGTCGCCATCGGCTCGTGCCTGGCGGTCCTGCCACGGCAGCGATGTACTCGGCTGCCGCGGAGTGTCGCCGTTGGCGAAGCCGATGAGACTCTGGATGGTGGCCCTCCATCCGTCGATCTTGTCTGCCGTTGGAGGGTAATCCAGGAGCAGTTGAGCTCGCGCCAAAGCTTCTGCCGGAGTGGTGGGCGGCAGTGGCGAACGGTGCGAGGAGCGGGATATGCTCGAACTTCTAACTATGTTAGAAGGAGCAGTATCCCGTCCAGGCGACCGTGTCTCGCTCGTGCCAGCATGTTGGCGTGCATGCTGGTCTTGAGCACCCCGAGATCCACCAGCTCGATCTCGGTCCAACAAACGTATGGTACTGCGAATACCATGACGCTGTCGGTCTTGCGCCTCCTGAGATGGGCGCGGTGCATGTACGGACACCGAGGTCTACGCGGCCTTGTCCTTGGACCTGGCAGCACCGTGAGCTCCCTCGTCGACGCTCGTTCTTCCGCCGGCGTCTACCCCGCCACCCGTTTGCTCCGGTGGTGGTGGGATCGACGTGGACGGAACAGTTGCCCCTGAAGCCTTCTTCTTCGGTGGCATGTCGATGGAGAAGATGAAGATCTAGCTCGTGTGAACGCCGGATCAGGTTCACACAACCTCGACGCCCCCTACCTGGCGTGCCAAAGATGTCGGGGAAGCTGATCCACGAACACCTATGGGACCGGCGGACCGAGCCCCTTTCGGTTCGGCGGGGGGTGGAGATCGCACGAAGAGCGGATCGAGGCGAAGCACATGAGCAGTTTACCCAACTTCGGAGCTCTCCGGAGAGATAACACTCCTACTGCTGCATGTCTGAGTGTATAGAGTTCTTGCTCGGGAGCGCTGAGTGCTACAGTACACACTAGCTGCTAACGAGACCGAGTGTGAGTGTTTTTCTGCCTTCGAGCCCCTCCTCTACGTTGCGCATGGGCCTCCTTTTATATGCTAAAGGGGTCACCGACAGGTGGCAACATAGACAAGGGTAAAAATGGAAAAGAAATTGCGGTTGGTACAACTACCTGTACAGTGTATCCTACCTAACCCTGATGGCAGGGGACAAAGGCATTAAATGCCCGTCTGTGTCGCCCAAATAGTGTAAAAAGGGACCGTCAGGGACGCCACCGCTCGCTAGGATGGCAATCTTGTCAGCGTCGCTTGCCATCGCACACCGTTGGCTGCACAGCCTCTTGCCACGCGCGCCTGGAAAGGCCCCAGGGCGACACGTTGGTGGATGTGCTGGAGCGCGGGTACAGAGTGGTAGCTTGCCGCAGCAAGCGCCTTGCCGCGGTCGTTGTCTTATCGCGTCCAGAAGCTTGTCGCTCACCGGGCCTCGCCGGGACGCGTGGCGCGTCGCGGCAAGTTCCTTGAGATGCCTTGGTTGGCCTTCCCGGCAAGCTCCTCTTGCCGGGGCCTTGTCTCCCTGGCTCGAATACTTTGTTCTTGAATGGCCCCAAAGGAACCACGGAGGACCTTGGCGGTCACCCGGCAAGCCTTGCCGCGGGATGCTGCGACTGCCCGTGCACAAGTTCGGGATACTAGGGTACCCCTACTCTAGTACACCGACAGTTATCTAGCTCTGCACTTGATTCACCTTCTGTTTTGAGTAAGCTTGCAACACCACCACCTAATTCTAATATGTCGCAAGTAATTGATGATGCTACTTATGCTATGAATGATGATTTTGATGATGCTAGTACCTTGCTTGATAAGATTGTGCCACTAGGTGAATTTCTTGATGAACAACTTGCTAGAGCTAAAGAAATTGAGAATGCTGAAACGGATGAGGTTACTGAAACTGGTCAAATTATTGAGACTGGAAATTATGAAACACCTATTCGACCTAGCTCTCCTAGATATGAATTGTATAGGATACCTGAAGGTTATGTTATGGAAGGAGAGGTAGCTAGGGATTTTCTTGCTTGTAAGGATAGAGATGATCTTAACAAATTACTATGCAAGTTGAACGAAAAATCTTTGAATGCTAGAATGAAATATGATCCTAAGTTTGCTACTTCACCTATCTTTATTATTGATAAGGATTAAGAATTCTCTGTCAACCTAGAGTTTGGTTGAATCTGATCCTTTCCATGGCTATGAAACTAAAACTGTTGTGGTACATCTTACTAAACTAAATGATATAGCCACCCTATTTGCTCATGAGGAAAAAAATCACTACTACTATATTCTTAAGTTATTTATTTTCACGTTAAAGGGTGATGCTAATATTTGGTACAATACTCTTGCTCCTGGTTGTCTGCATAGTACACAGGATATGATTTATTACTTCTCTGAAAAATATTTTCCTGCTCATAAGAAACAAGCTGCCTTATAGAAAATATTTAACTTTGTGCAAATTGAAGAAGAGAGTCTCCCACAAGCTTGGGCGAGGCTTCTCCAATTACTAAATGCTTTGCCTGATCATCCTCTTAAAAAAAGGAAGTACTTGATATCTTCTATAATGGACGAACCGATGCTTCTAGGGACTACCTAGATAGTTGTGCCCGTTGTGTTTTTAGGGAACGAACTATTGAACAAGCTGAGGAACTATTGGATAATATATTGAAGAATGAAAACGATTGGACACTTCCCGAACCACCGCCTAAAACTACTCCGAAGAAGAGGGGTATTTTATTTCTCAGTCCGGAAGATATGTAAGAAGCAAAGAAATGTATGAAGGAAAAAGGTATTAAAGCTGAAGATGTTAAGAATTTACCACCTACTAAAAAATACATGGGCTCAACACACCCCCATAGGTGGTGGAGGTAAATTCTCTTATAAAGTTTGATGAAGGTGACATTCCCTATAATAAATCTCCTAGTGAATCTTATATGAATTTGACAACTACATTATTAAGCAAGATCATTTCAATGCAAATGTTATGAAACAATTAAAACGAAATGCATACATGATTGATCGTTTGAGTGAATATCTATTTAGAATTGTTAATGATGTCAAAGGTGCAAGTAAACATGCATCTATGGTCCAAACTCAGTTAGAACAAGTTGCTAAATCTCAAAGTGAATTGCTCAATGAAATGAATAATAATATGAATGATCATGCTGTTAGAGTAATGACTAGAGGAGGTAGGATGACTCAAGAGCCACATTATCTTGAAGGTCACCCTAAAAGAATTGAACAAGACTCTCAAAGAATTAATATTGATGCACCTAGTCCATCTAAAAATAAAAATAAAAAGAAAAATGATAGGATGCATACTTCTAGTGAACCTAAGGTAGAAAAACCTTTTGAGAAGGATAATGATATATCTATTTTTGATGCTAAGACACAATCTGGCAATGAACATTCACCTAGTGATAATCATAATGACAATGATGATGTCCATGTAGATGCTCAACTAGACAATGATAAAGAACCAGATAATGATGTTGAAATAGAACATGTTGTTGATCTTGATAACCCACCTTCTAAAAATAAATGTTACGATAAGAGAGATTTTTTCTAGAAAACATGGTAAAGAAAGAGAACCATGGGTTCAGAAACCCATGCCTTTCCCATCTAAACCATCTAAGCATAAAGATGAGGAAGAATTTGAATGCTTTGCTGAAATGCTTAGGCCGGTCTTTTTTTGTACTCATTTAACTGATATTCTGAAGATGGCCCTTATGCTAAATACATGAAAGATATTGTCACTAATAAAAGAAAAATACTTGAAGCTGAAATCTCCACCTTGCTTGCTAATTATTCTTTTAAGGATGGAGTACCTAAAAAACTAGGAGATCCAGGAATACCAACTATACCATGCTCCATTAAAATAAATTATGTCAAAATTTCCTTATGTGATTTAGGAGCCGATGTTAGTGTTATGCCCTTCTCTTTATACAAAAGACTTGATTTGAATAAACTCACACCCACTAAAATATCATTGCAAATGGCTGACAAATCAACTACCATACCTATCGGTGTTTGTGAGGATGTACCCATTGTAGTTGCAAATGTTACTATCTTAACAGACTTTGTTATCACTACAAAAAATACATTTCCGTGATGATACGTGTTTGTCATAGTAGGTCACGTTTTCTGTCATGCATGTACATCCATGATGATTTTATGACAGAATCAAGATAGTCACACCTGTGCTGTCGTAGAAGTGTTCCATGACAATACTCAAATTATCATCACAGAAGTGTCCACTTCCATGATGATAAATGGCGCGTCATGGAAGTGCTTTCGTCAAGGGTAACCAATACATGGCATCCAACATAACGGGTCATCGTTATGCTATCGGGTCCGGTTTTGGATCCGATAACCCGTTGACAGCAACGACCAATGGCAATTTTCCACATGTAAAATTCTCATTGGCCGGAGGGAACACGTGCCAGCTCCCCATTTGGACAGATGGCATCCATTCAATGGACGGTCCACGCCTATGATATGTCGACACGTGGTGGGGCCCAACAGTGGCACATTTAGGTCAAAAGGTCGCCCCGTTTGACTTGGTCAAAAGGTAGCGGGCCGGGCCACGAAAAGCCTGTTAATGGCATGTTCGCATATAGCCCATTTACAGCATGCTAACTCACGACCTGTTATGGCCCATCCGAATTAGGCCCATTAGCATCATCTCGGCCATCCAATATGATTCGATCATGTTGTAACTTCCAGCCCATGTAATGCCCATGACGTCTTATGGCCCATATGAGGCCCTTTGTAACTCCGGGCCCACTAACAGACCATGGTGAAACTGGCCCATAATGAACAGTGTATCGCTTTGTACCCATTAACGACACATTATTCCATTGGGCCATTTACAGCCCATGTTATCTTTAGGCCTTCTACGGGCCCATTTATTCTTGGGCTCATTTCCAGCATTTGATTACTCGATCTGTTACTGGCCTGTTCCACTTGTGGGCCAAATTCAGCCCGTGGTTACAGTCGCCCAGTTTGTGGCCATTAATCCGTTGGGCCGCTTTCATAACATCATCAAATACGGTCTAGGAACGACCCATTATGCATGTTGATAGAAGTAAGCATGTTACAAATATTGGCCTATTAACGGTCAGTTATGGTCGTCCCATAAACAGATGATTCCCCCTCTAGCCCGCCCATATTGCGGTCCGTTATTGGTCCACAAATAGTACGACCCATGTTTGGCCAATCGATCATATGGCCAGAAGGCCCAATGATTCTACAGCCTATAGAAGGCCCATTGGTTCTATGGCCCATATAAGGCCCATGGATCCTAGGGCCCGTAGGAGGCCCATGGTCACTACAGCGGGTAGCAGGACCATGGTACAACGGTCTGTATGTTACCCATGGTTATTGTGGCCTAGTTTTAGAAAATAGGTTATTTGTCCACTAGCAAACTGCAGAAATAAATAAGCAAGCAACTTACGCTAGGCTATTACGGCTATTACACATATTACATCCACTGGGCATGAAAGTTCATCACCAGTGAAAATATAGGTAGCAGAGCAGCATATTACATACACTGGGTGTCTAAATTTTCCACCAGTGCCAATAAACGCGGCACCAAAACAAGTCCATAACTGAAACAACTTTAGAAGAGCTCAAGAAACGTTATCCTGGGTATCCACCATGCTAGCAATAAGCTTAGCAAGCTTATTAGCTTTCTCCTGTTTGGCGCTAAAATCCTCCAACGCTTGTTGTTGCACCAGTAAGTATGCATCTAAAATTCTCCAGGGAATTCCTCAGTCCTTCGGCTTCTTGTCATGGCACAACTGATCGACGTCTTTCAGCTTGTAGTTGAGACTCAAGAAACCGAACTGATTCAGACAGTGTGTTCGAAGAGCTTGTGCCATCGGTAGTGGCCAGTAACTCGAGCACTACATCAAGACAAGACTTTGGGTTGTCTCACTGTCTTCAAGATAGTTTTCCTTAGTTGTTTTATCAGCTTTGTTGGAGACCAACAAGGATGTCTCACTATCCTGAACCTTATCTGCATTACTTCCTTTATGATTGCTTAATAAGGTACCCTTCCCAAATATTCTATCAGTATTCTAAAAGAAGAAACAAGCATACACGTAACAGGTTTAGCATGTAGTATATGAAACTCATTTCGGTGAACCAGTTCATTAGTAAGGTGGACATGATTAAACTACCAAGTTTCTATTGCGAAGAAGTGCATAATAAAAGCATCAAACAAACATATATCTATGTGCTATGGTCACTGCATTGTCTTGCCAAATCAAAATAGAGACATGGTTCAAATCCTATCAGTTCAAGACAAAGCAGCATTGAAAGAATACATGTGTGGTAAACTACACGACACAACAAGATTTCATATGGGTACCACGGGTATACATGTACAACAACACTATTGGCTCTGTTGTGATGCTAGTAATGTGCATGATATGAGAAGTCTACTGTATACACAATATAAACTGAAATCAACAGAGCAATTTAGAAGAGAAAACCAGTTAAACAAACATGTTTAAACATACCTGTTGTGCCATTGGAGTTTCGATTGGATCCTTCAATTTAAAAATAAGTTTGTATGAGTAAATACAGTGATACAAGAGCAAAGCAGTATACACCATTGCAATGGAACCTTAAATGAGAATAGTTGTTCTTCAGGTTTAAGCACTTGTTCTACACGAACAGAGTAGAGTAAGACGCGGGCATATAGTACTTCAAAATAAAAATGATCTCATAGACCTTACCACATTCTTGCCTCGAGACCAGTACAGAACAAGGAGTTCCTAGTCATCGTCCCGTAAATGTGTCTCAGGAGAAAGTAAGGGAATTTGATGAGTTTCCTTGCCAGTGAAGCATGTTTTCTTCAGGTAATTCTAACACTACCACAAAGCATTCTTGAAGATAGCAGAGGTATTAGCACATGTTACCCCATCCTGAGTTCCAAATCGGTCCTTCTCTATAGAGAAAAATGGGAATATTTGCACTATTATAACCAGCATGGAGGTAGAATGTACGGGACAAAGCAAAGTAATTGCCATGAATAACATTACTTACACATAACTCATGGATGAACGCCTGCAACTGGCTTTTTCCTTCATCTTCAGTATAATATTTCCATGATGGGAAGATACGCACATAGGATTTAACAACATTAAATGCGATAGATGCTAAACTACAAATGGCTGGTTGTGCGTCGTCCACAGGAATAGGTGTACTAATTGGTGGAGTTGGTGTTTGCTGTGGTAGTCCCGGTGCTTTGGGCACTGGAGCTACCTTACTAACTGCTCTTGCTTGGTAGCTCTATTGTGGAGATGGTGTTGAATCACTGGAACTAGGTTACTATCTGCTATGGTTGGGGTTAGATTGTGTGAAGATGGTTCTCGTTCCATCGGAGTAGGGGTACAATCTGCGAGAGTCTAGGTTATGTGTGGTAGGGCTGGTTCTTGTGCATGTACAACCAGGGTGTTATCTCCACCAAGAGGTAGCAATGTTTTATTTGAAGTTCGTGTTTTTACTCCGCTAGATATTGCCATCACCCCTTCAATTCATATGGCTGATAAACAAGAAAAGTAGTTGCATGTACAGACCTTGTAGGAGAGACAGATGCAATAGATAGTGTGGAAAAAAGAGGGCATGGAATAGTTCACATATATATGGTTTAACTGAAAAGGGTAGCAGGACATAATTTCACATATATGATGTCTATCTAAGCTCTATAGCATAGCATGACAGAATTCAAGGATATGATGACTAACTAAACAGGATGGCATGAGATAATTATATGCTGTCTTTAGTAAATAGGTTTGCATGAAATAATTCACATACATGTTATCTAAGTAATCAAGATCGCATGATATAATTCACATATGTGATTTATAAACTAAGCAGATGGCATTCGCATATATGATGTCTGAACTAAGAACATGGTGTTGAACATTGTCAATATGATGTCTAAACTATGCAATGCAAGACACCATATGCATGATATGAGCAGTATAACCGTGCCAGGTTAGAGCATACACCTCGGTGGGGGAATAGGACTGGTCATCTGTCTCTGAATCCATCTTTGAGGAGCTATTTGGACCAGCAAGAGATCTGCTTCAACAGGTAGCACTGTCTGCTCTGAAGACCTTGTTTTCACTCTAGATTTTTCCATCACCCACTCAAATGGCTGTTTCACAGGAAGAGTAGTTGAATGTACAAACATTGTCGACAAATGGAAATGTAATGAAGAAAAAGAATGGCAAGATATAATTTAAATACATGATGCCTGGCTAAACAGGATGGCATTGCATATTTCACATATATTATGGCTGGCTAAAAAAGATGAGATTGCATAATTCACATATATGATATAGAAACTGAACATGTGGCATTACAGAACATGTCTAAACTAAGCAGATGACATATATGATGTTGAAATTAAGTACTGCGAGGCAACATATGCATGATATGACCAACATCATCATGCCAAGTTAGAGCAAACACATCAGGGGGTAAATAGGAGTGGTCAGCTCCTTCTGAATCTGCCTTTGAATAGATATCTTCCTCAGGATTACAATCTGGAGGAGAGGGGAGGGTTTGCCATTGCACCCACCATGGAGCGATGTCTGTATGACATTGTATTGCCGCGCAAAACTCTTCTCTTTTTCTCTACATGTTCAACAGGATTGTGTACAATATCTGACATGCACACGCAAAAAATAGTGAGATTATGTACGGAGAGCATGCAGAAATCTAGAGTGATAGCAACAACCAGTGAATAGATCCAAAAATGATGATAACAGGCTAATGATAGCTTTAATAAATAAAAATATAGATGATGATTGCTTTACTGTTTATTCCCCACCCAAGATGAACAACATAGACATACCCTAGGTGAACCAGATAATAGACAGAGATACTATTCATTGTTGCCTCGATATGTGCACCACAAGCATTTTAAAACTCAAGTATGAACATTAATTGGACCTGACTTGGAGTCTAAGAGGTGAACAGGATGATAAATTAGCAGGTAATATTAAGCAATGCATAACATAAGCAGAAACAAAAGAGTGTGATCTCTCTTGTGAACCCATGTACTCCTCAGGTTCATCTATTGAGTCGATGATGGTGATGCAGTTGCGGTGGGTGCCGGGGGCCGGGAAGGAGATCTAATGTGGCAAAAGACGGCCAGGAGTCATGATGTCTAGTATGGTGGATGCTTCTGTCGGTGGAGCAGCTCAAGTGAGGTGGATGACGTCGCGGCAGGAGCAGGACAAACCACAAAAAGTTTTCTTCGACACCTATCTATAACTGAAGTAATTCTGTAAGGGCTCCTTTGGCTTGCAGGATTCTAAAAACACAGGGATAGGAAAAACACCGAAAATGGATAGGAATGCACATGGGAAACAGAGCATTTGTAAACACATGATATCTGTCAACTTGGGTGTTTGGTTCACAGGAATTGGAAGAGCACAGGAATGCAAAGAAACATGGCCAAGATAAAGTGAAACCATATGAAAATGTGTAAGTTAAAATGTTATTCTGCCACTAATGCACTTAGTCTTGTTTTCATGCATAGGATTTTGAAATGTAGGTCTAGCTAGGATGTTTTGCTCCATTCCTTTCAACCAAATGTATGAATATTTGAATAGTAGATGACCATAGGAAAATTTCATATTGCTATGTTTTCCGTCACTTTTTTCCTTTGAACCAAAATAGCCCTAATGTATCGACATGAATGTAGAGTAATAAGTGATGCGATGATGTGGCTTGAACTACGTTGGTATTTCCCCAAAGAGGAAGGGATGATGCAGCACAACAATGGTAGGTATTTCCCTTAGTGATGAGACAAAGATTATTGAACCAGTAGTAGAACCACGCAACACTACGTAAATAGTACCTGCACACAAAGAACAAATACTTGCAACCCGACGTGTTAAAGGGGTTGTCAGTCCCTTTCGGGTAACGATGCTAGAAATTGTTAAGTTGACGAGATAAAATTGTAGTAAATTGATAGATGCAAATAAAAGCAAAGAAAATTCAGCGAGGTATTTTTGGGTTTTCGATAATGTAGATCTGAAAAGAAAAGTGGCAAATAAGTAAAAAGGCAAATAGCAATATAGATCTGAAAGTATATGATGAAAAAATAGACCCAGGGGTCGTAGATTTCACTAGTGGCTTCTATCAAGAAAAATAACATATGGTGGGTAAACAAATTGTTGTTGGGCAATTGATAGAACTTCAAATAATTATGACCATATCCAGGCAATGATCATTATATAGGCATCATGTCCAAGATTAGTAGACCGACTCCTGCCTGCATCTACTACTATTACTCCACACATCGACCGCTATCCAGCATGCATCTAGTTTATTAAGTTCATGGAAAAACGGATTAATGCAATAAGAATGATGACATGATGTAGACAAGATCTATTCATGTAGGAATAGATCCCATCTTGTTATTCTTCATGGCAACGATACATATGTGTCATTTCCCCTTCTGTCACTGGGATTGAGCACCGTAAGATAGAACCCATCACAAAGCACCTCTTCCCATGGCAAGAAAAATCGATCTAGTCGGCCTAACTAAACCAAAGATTGAAAGAAGAAATACGAGGCTATAAGTAATCATGCATATAAGGGATCAAAAGAGTCAAATAACTTTCATGGATAAAAAAACATAGATCTGATCATAAACTCAAAGTTCATCGGATCCCAACAAACACACTGCAAAAAATAGTTACATCAAATAGATCTCCAAGAGACCATTGTATTGAGAATCAAGAGAGAGATGAAGCCATCTAGCTACTAACTATGAACCTGTAGGTCTACAATGAACTACTCACGCATCATCGTAGAGGCACCAATGTGGATGATGAACCCCTCTGTGATGGTGTCTAGATTGGATCTGTAGTTTATGGAACTTGTGGCGGATGGAATTGTTTTTCATCGACTCCCCTAGGGTTTTTGGAATATTGGGGTGTTTATAGAACAAAGAGGCGGTGCTGAGGCGACCGAGGGGGCACAACCCACCAGGGCACGTCTGGGCACCCAGGCGCGCCCAGGTGGGTTGTGCTCCCCACAGAGCCCCCCTCTGGTACTTATTTGGCCCAACAGGTGTCTTCTGGTCTATAAAAGATCACCAAAAAAATTTACTGCGTTTGGGCTCCGTTTGGTATTGATTTTCTGTGAAGTAAGAACAAGCAAAAAAACAGCAACTGGCACTGGGCACTATGTCAATAGGTTAGTCCCAAAAATGATATATAAAGTTGCTATAAAATGATTGTAGAACATCCAAGAATGATAATCTAACATCATGGAAAAATAAAAAATTATAGATACGTTGGAGACGTATCAGCATCCCCAAGCTTAATTCCTCCTCGTCCTCGAGTAGGTAAATGGTAAAAACAGAATTTTTGATGTGGAATGGTGCCTAACATGTTCATCACATATTCTTTTATTTGTAACATGAACATTTGGAATTTTATATGATTCAAAGCAATAGTCTAGTTTTGACATGAAGATTTCAATACTCAAGCATATCGAGAAGCAACCATGTCTTTCAAAATATCAATGCTAAAGCAAGTTATCCCTAGCCCATTATGCTCAATCATTGATCCATTCATGAAACATACTCACATATTAGCTACACCCAATGCTCAAGTACGATCATAGTGCCCCTTAGTTGGTGCTTTATAAGAGAAGATGGAGACTCGAATAAAAATAAAATTGCATAAAGTAAATAGAAAGGCCCTTCGCAGAGGGAAGTAGGGATTTGTAGAGGTGTAGAGCTCAAAGCAAAAAAGATAGATCTAAAACATTTTGGGTGGCATGCTTTTCCTCTCAACGAAAACGATCGAGTAGTTCCCAATACTTTCCATGCAAGATATATCATAGGTGGTTCCCAAACAGAAAATAAAGTTTATTCCTTTTTTCCACCATACTTTCACATTCCAAGGCTAACCGAATCCACGGGTGCCATCCATACCAACGCTTTCCAAGGAATTTTTTATTTGACAACATAAAGTAAACTCATTTTTCATTTTGGGACTGGGTATCCCTAATACCTTTGTCGTACTCTTGTGCAATGACAAGTGAATAAACACACATGTTGAGAATAACACATCTAGCATGGAAAAATATCAGCCACCCCCTATCGTTTCATGAACGGTATGAGCACACAAAAAGGACATTTGTTTTGAAATTAGAGATGGCACTGTCGGTGTACAAAAGTATGGGCTCTTCTTATACCCCTTACTTGTGCACGGGCAATCATAACCACACTTGCAGCAGGTCCTGGCAGGGTAGCAGAAGACGAAACACAAGACCACCAAGACAGACACTCAAGACAACAAACAAGGAACAGAAGATGAGCTAGACCTCCCCCGGCAACACCCTTGCCGGGGCAGCTTGCGTAGCCCTAGCAAGCTCCTTGCCGAGGCGACCTGCGAAGCACCAACAAGGCCATCACCCTTGAGAGTGAGAGCTTTGGCACCATCAATAGCGTCGAGGCCAAGGCTCAGGGGGCGCATGCAAAGTGGCATGTAGATCTTTGTGAAGATTGATGGCCTGCGGGCCCATGTGGGACCAGAAGGCGAAGACCACCGGCAAGGCCCTTGCCAGGGACAACCACGAGGCCCCCGACAAGCCTTGATGGGGACAATTGCAGGGCCGCGGCTAGGCCCGAGCCCGTCAAGGTTTTTGCCACCTCACCACCACTCGAGTGCGGCGACCAGGTTGCCAACTAGGCAGACGCCTACATGGCTGCATGCAGATCTTCATGGAGGCTCTACCACTGCGTCAACACAGCAGCTAGCTAGCCAGCATGGCATTGCATGCCTCGTCAGCTTGAACGTGTGTCAAGGCAAGGAAGGGCGATGACGGACAAGACGACTTCTTTTTCCGTCCCTGATAAAGTAAGAGGGCATGTAGGCAACACATTAAATGTGTTTGTCCTACGGTGCCGAGCGGTAAGCTCATGCATTGTAGCTTACTTTCCACCTCCTGTGTGCTGCTATGGCAACACCTTAGACATATAAAAGGAGACCCGAGGCGAACAGAGAGAGGATTCAGACTTTTGGACTGGGCATGCATCGCAGCTAGTTCAAGAGCTCAAGCACATAGAATAAACACACAAGTAGGACTAGGGTTTTATGCACTAGTGTGGCCCAAACCTGGGTAAAAATCCCCTCGCGCTGATCGCTAGACCCGCTCTTCATGCAGCTCCTCACCCCGCCGAATGTAGAAGGGATCACCCCTGATCCCATAGGTGTTCGTTTCCCCGACATCTTTGGCGCGCCAGGTAGGGGGTAGTAGTTGTGAGAATCTGGTCCAAGAGTTAGGGTAGCAGTTTCTTCATCGCCATGGCTCCAAAGAAGAAGACGATCGCAGTGGTCGGTTCATCTGAAGCCGCCCCGCCCGTGCCAGCACGGATGGGCAATGTGGCAGATGCCGGTAGTGGAGGAGATCAAGATCATCCACGCCACCCCAATACTAGAAGCTAGGCGAGCGGAATCGTCCGCAGCTGCGATGATAGTCCGCACGCTGTCGTGCCCAAGGACGGAGCTGCGCTATCTACAGGTGGTGCGGGGACCTCCAAGGGCAGAAGGACAACCCTGCCAGCGCATGCGCCGCGGCCCTCTCAGCTCGTGCGCGACGAACATCACCGTGACGTCGAGGACCCTGGGCGTCGCCGTGGCAAGAGCCCTCAGCATCGTTCTCAAGACGCGCAGGGCCGACATGCATGCCATGATGCTGGCGAAAAAGGCGTGCAGCCGCGGAATCATGATGGAACTCCTTCTAACATAGTCAGAAGTCCGAGTTCCTCCCATTTGTCGCGCCTGTCGCTGCCACCGACACGAGCAGAAGCATTAGCGCGGGCGCAGCTACTCCTCGACTTTCCTCCTGCTGCGGAGAAGCAAGAAGAGTGGAGGGCTGCCATCCAAAGCCTTATCGGCCACGCCAACAGCGATGGCCACCAGGAAGCAAGTCCCTCGTGGCGCCAGACCATTGAACCGGCGCGTGTTGAGAGTGGAAGGGTTGGAGGCGCCACGACCATGGTGCACTCCCCTCCACCATGGCCGAACCGTCGGGTTGAAGCCCGTGATAACATGTCCACAGTGTCGTCTGACCCATGAGCGCGTTGCGACTAACGTCAAGTTCTTCGGGAGCGGCTCAAGGAAGATACTCGAAGCACTATCGAGCGACGACGGGAGGCGCATCACCATTCTGATAGGTGAGCTGGGCCTACTGTGTACATGCTTGCGCCAGGGAATGCTGGCGACTTGCCCTATGCAATCACTTGTCCGGCGTTCACTCATGCAGGATCTAGAGGAAACCTTTGCAAATTTGCGCAAGATCAATCTCAAGCTCAACCCAGAGAAGTGTGTGTTCGGCGTCCCATCTGGCAAACTTCTTGGGTTCTTTGTGTCTCAGCGCGGAATCGAAGCAAATCCTGACAAGATCAAAGCGATTGAGCAAATTGAGGCGCCCAGATGAGTCAAGGACATCCGTAGGCTTGCTAGCTGCGTTGCCACCCTGAGTAGGTTCATCTCTAAATCTGCTGAGTGCGCCCTCCCCTTCTTCAAAATTTTGAAAAAGGCAGGTCCAATGAAATGGACCCCGGAGGTAGAGGCAGCACTAGAAGATTTGAAGAGGTACCTCTCTTCTACGCCAATACTAGTCGCGCCCAAACCGCAAGAGCCGTTGCTGCTGTATTTAGCAGCAACGAATCAAGTGGTCAGTGCTGCGCTAGTGGCACAGAGAGAAGTTGAGGAAGAGGCAACGACAGCGGCAAGGCCGTCGGATGAGGAACCAGGGCCGGCAGGGCCCGATGCTGGCAAGGCAGAACCCCCGGCAGAGCCCGGTCCCGGCAAGACAGAGTCTGCGCAAGTAAGCGAAGTAAGGCAGAAGAAGAAGCTGATGCAGCACCTAGTCTATTTTGTCAGCTCCCTCTTGCAGGGAGCTAGATCAAGGTATTCTGGTATGCATAAGCTGCTTTTCAGCCTCCTTATGGCCTCAAGAAAGCTGCGTCACTACTTCCAAGCACATGTAATCACCGTCGTCACTCGCCTCCTGTTGCAACGAATCTTGCACAACCCAAATGCGACTGGGAGGATTGTGGAGTGGGTGTTGGAACTATCAAGCTTTGGCCTCAAGTTTGAAAGCACTTCAATGATCAAGAGCAAAGCCTTGGCAAAGTTCATAGCAGAATGGATCTCCACGCCCGACGAAGAAGCTCAAGAAACCACCCTTCCCAGCAAAGAGGCAAGCAGTCATTGGATTATGTACTTTGATGGGGCTTTCTCACTTCAAGGTGCTGGTGCCGGCATGTTACTCATCGCGCCCATCGGAGAGCGACTCAAGTACGTAGTCCAGATGCATTTTCCCCGGGAGAGGTAAACAAACAACACTACAGAGTACGAGGGGCTGCTTGCCGGTCTCAGGATCGCGGCGGACCTCGGAATCAGGAAGCTTATCATCAAGGTGATTCGCAACTTGTCATCAAACAAGTCAACAAGGATTATCAGAGCCTGTTGATGGAGGCCTACGTCGATGAAGTGAGGAAGTTGGAGGAGCGCTTTGACGGTCTGCAAGCCGAGCATGTTCCTCGAGCAGAGAACAACATTGTTGATGACTTGTCAAAGCGCGCTGCCCTCAAGTTACCTATGGAACTAGGTACCTTTGTGCTTCAATTAAATCAGCCATTTGTTGAACCATCAGCAGGGCAGAATAAGCGAAGAAAGGTGGGCCCCGGCAAGTACTTTCCCGTTGAGCTCCCTGGAGCCGCCGGCAGGGAAGTTGCTAGGAACCCCGAGCCTGCCGAGGAGCAGCAGTTTCCAGCAGGACCACAAGCCCTTGCCGTAGAGACAGTTGCCCCATGGCAGAAGACAAGCCTTTAGCCCTTGTCGTCAAGCCTCGAGATCCAGCATGGGCACAACACGCTGTTCGGTTCCTCCAAATAGGAGAGCTCCCTGAGGAGCAAGAAGAAGCGGAAAAAGTAGCCCGTCGGTCCAACATGTACGAGTTTGTGGATGATGTCCTATACAGAAGGAGACCGAACGACGTGAAATTGAAGTGTATTCCTCGGGGGACAGACTGGAGCTGTTGGCAGAGATACATGGATGCATATGTGGCTCCCATGTAGGGTCAAGAGCCCTTGCCAGCAAAGCATTCCAGCAAGACTTCTTTTGGCCCACCGCTCTCTAGGATGCAATTGCACTAGTAACCAAGTGTGAAGCATGCCAGTTCCATTCAAAAAAGCTTCATGAACCAACTCAAGCTCTTCAGGCAATCCCTCTTTCCTGGCCATTCTCAGTCCCGGGGCTCGACATACTGGGCCCCTTTCCCTGCGCTGTCGGGGGCTTTGAGTACTTGTACATTGCAACCGACAAGTTCACAAAGTGGCCAGAAGTGGAGCCGGTGAGAAAGGTGGTAGCATAGTCAGCCGTCAAGTTCTTCAAAGGACTCGTTTGCCGTTTTGGTGTGCCAAACAGGGTCATCATCGGCAATGGCACACAGTTCATGAGCGCACCTTCATGCAGTATATCCAGGACCTCGGTAGCAAAGTTTGCTTCGTTTCTGTTGCTCATCCAAGAAGCAATGGCCAGGCAGAAAGGGCAAATGCTAAAGTGTTGTGAGGCCTCAAAATAAGAACTTTCGACGGGCTACGAAAGTTTGGAATATGTTGGATTGATGAATTGCCAATGGTTCTTTGGTCAATAGGGACGAAACCAAATCGAGCCACTGGCCAGACACCCTTTGCCCTGGTATACGGGATAGAAGCAGTTCTCCCCACGGAACTGATATACGGGTCAACCCGAGTGCTCGCTTATGATGAGCTTGAGCAAGAGCAGTTGCACCAAGATGATGCGATGCTGCTTGAGGAAGATCGTCTTCAGGCTGCTGTGCAAGTCGCTCGCTACCAGCAAGCCTTGCGCCGCTACCATAGCCACAAGGTTCATGCCCGAAGCCTTGAGGAAGGCGACCTTGTTCTTTGGCGTGTTCAGTCTGCCAAGAATTGAAACAAGCTGACGCCAAAGTGGGAAGGCCCTTATCGGGTAATACGAGTCACCAAGCCTGGCGCAGTCTGCCTGGAGACCAAAAATGGCATTCCGGCGAGCAACTCCTGAAATATCGAACATCTTCACAAGTTTTACCCGTAAGGCGCAGTTGCTGGGAGTCCCAGCAACCCCCTTTTGTACTATCCTTGCCGGAAAGGCATGTAACCCTATGTACAGAGCCAGGCGCAGACCCTGTTCGCAGTCGAATAACTTTTACTATGTACAGTTTCCTGCTAGTTTCCATGTTTATGTATATGCATATATGCATGCATGCTTGTCCAGGATATTGTGCTGCCTTAGATCCTAGCAGTACTAATGAACTGCCAAAGTTCCATGCTCCTGTCCTCTCCTCCTTTCGGCCACAGTGACGACGCTCCGGCAAGAGGTCGAGAAGACTACCCGGCACGGCGATCCCCGGCGGATCAAACAGATAAAGTTCACCTCTTGTCCATCCATGTTCGTAACTTGTGACTTGTGCGTTAGAAAACCTCGCCACTCTTTTTGGACTTAGGTGCTCCCATCCCCAACCCGAACACTGCTTTGGTCGGAATGGTCGCAGTAACCTTTGGTAAAAATATATTGGCAGGGGGCTGGACCCTGTGTCTATAACCCGACAGATGTGACTCTCCGGTAGACACAGAGGGCACCAACAAGGTAGCTTGCCGGCAAAACTCATTTATTTTTATTAAAGAGGTGTTTTGCCTCTGCACGGACGTATACGTGCCTGGGTTACCGGCAAAGCTCATCTTTTTCATTGGCATGCTGATACAAGTACAAATATTATAGAACATAAGCATGGACTTGAGAGATTACATTATTTGAAATTAAGACTTGGCAAGTGCCTACAAATTGGAAAAAAAAGAAAAGTACCCCGTAATCCCCTTTCTTGCTCCTTTCCTCCCAGGTACAACAGGTGGAGACAGGGACGGGCATGGGGAACGCGTCGATGGAGATCTTGACGGGGAAGCCCATTGACCACCAACGCCAGAGCCAGCAGGACGCAACCCCCGACAAGGTGCGTTGCTGGGGGGGAGGCAGAGCAGATGATGATGCTGCCACTGATGGTCAGCTAGAGTCAGAGTCGTCGTCCTCCCGCCTGCTGCTGTCGTCGTTGCTGGTGCTGTCCCCCTCATCACTGTCGCTCGCGGAGGAGCTTTCGTCGTCAGTAGAACTCTCCGTGCAACACCCTAAGCGAATTCCTGAGCTCCCGAAGACCTTAACAGAGAGCAGGCCGTTCTCCATTACCTTGAAATGGAGAACGTGCCCCTCCAACAAGCTGTGGGCACGTGCGAAAGTTTTCCACCCACGGCAAAGATACATGACGTGAGGGGCGGGGAAGTCAACGTCGACCCACATGCTGCCATTCCCGCAGCCCCTCATGTGCAGCCTCAAGGCCTGCGGCGGGTCCTGCTCCATCACCTGAGCGAACGGGGTAGGGAGGTGGAGATGGCCACGCACGCGCTTGTACAACTTGATGAAGAACTCGTGGGGCTGATTTCCGACATGACCGTCCATTGGAGGAGGAGCTACCGGCGGAAGCGCGGTCGGTGCACCTCCCCGTCCTCCTCT
The DNA here is from genome assembly GCF_002162155.2 of Triticum dicoccoides. Lineage (NCBI taxonomy): Eukaryota > Viridiplantae > Streptophyta > Magnoliopsida > Poales > Poaceae > Triticum > Triticum dicoccoides. The sequence goes on from NC_041393.1 coordinate 409,041,014, forward strand.
TCCCCGTGCACCACGACGACCTTGGCCTTGTCCCCTTCCTCTCCCCCTCGCGGCGGGCTCCATCACCAGGAGCTCTGAAGGAGGAGGAACATGCTGTCGAGCAGAAGCCCTTGTCGCCGCCATCGAAGCACCAGCACACCCTCTCACCATGGCGAATGGAAGGAAGAAACTAAGCAGAAGAAGGAGAAGAAGGCGAATGCTGAAAGGCACTGCGCCTCTCCCATTTTATAGAAGGGCAAGGCCGAGGCCTGACCTCCCAGCCCTAAGGGCAGCCACCCTGCTCGACCAATGCGGCCTCCTGAAGCGTAGGGAATCGGGAACAACCCACTGCCCCAATCAGCGACGCCTGGTTTCCCACCTCGGCGTTAAATGCCCATGCCCTCCGCATCTGCCGCCTGCCCTTCCTAACGCATGGGGGACATGCGGCGAGCGAGTTAGAGGCATGAAGACAAGTGGGGAGACCATTTTCCACCCCATGATCATGGGGTGCGGCGCCATGCAGACCACGACCCAAGTCCACCTACTAAATGAGTAGCGCCCCTGTGAATTCCTCCTTTTTTATGAGGAAAAGCGCAGGCCGCCTCTTTACTATTTACTACAAGATGACGCAAGCATTCTACGGCCGTCCCATGCACGACCCCCACGTCACGCACTCGATGCGGATCGTGCGGAAGTGCAACTGGCGAAAAGATCGAGGAAGTTAATGTCACACCTAACCTGTGGTTAGTGTGCCGAAGAGCTGGCTGGTGGCCCAGCCAGCTGGCCAGACAAGTGGCATGCATGAGTGGTGTTAAAAGTGGCCGCCTGTGGCCGTGGGGGATACATGGGCATTGATACTCTGTTTTCCCTGAATCCTTCCTCCGCAATCCAACCCTCCTTCTTCCTATCCAAGCTTCCTCCTCCTCCCCTGCTCGATCTGGATCCTATCCCTCTCCCTCGCTTCCTGGGGTGTTACAGTTGGTAATCAGAGCCACAAAATCCTCCAAAAAACATTTCCCTAGCTTGATTGGGAGTCGGTAACATCCGCCGCGCCGGTGTGGTTGCTACGGCAAGCCGCACAAAATCCGTCGCGGGGTTCGACGCCCTCTCAAGCAGGACAACGGCTCCCCCCAAGGCATCGGTGGCAACGCGGCAAGTTCTGGCCGCCATGGACGAGGGGAACACCAACATCACCAAGATGCTGGAGACGCTGCTCGCCAAGATCGACGATCAGAAAATGGCTCACAAAAAGCAGATCGAGCTCCAGACCGCCTTCAATGCGCAGATCTAGCAGGAGATGTGCGGTCTGTCACGGCAGCTCGACTTGACGCAGGCGGATCTCGACCTCACGCGCAAGATGGTGGAAGGATCGGCCTCCCCGTCAGGCTCGGTCACCACGCACCTCCACCAGCCCATGCAACCGCAGCACCAACCCCCACCACCTCCCCCTCCGTCGCCGCCGCGCCCCGCACCAGATCCATCACGGCCATCGTTGTTGCATGCGCGCCTGGGCGACCACCGCCCACCTCTTCTTCCCGTGCCACCGCAGGGCAGTTTTGTCGCCGCGCCGATCACGTCTCCACCGGGCTACCACTCCAACGAATACCACAAGCCCCCGAAGCATGATTTTCCCAAGTTCGACGACACGGCGCCATACTTATGGTTGGACCGTTGCCTCGCCTACTTCGAGCTCTACAAGGTGGCTGCCCACCAGTGGGTTGCCACCGCCGCGCTCTACATTGACGGCCAAGCCGTGCACTGGCTCCAAGTGTTCCGCCAGCCGCAACGCAACATCACGTGGGCCGTTTTTACGTTGGCGATTCTGGAGGAGTTTGGCGCCAATGAGTTCGAGGTGGTGATGCACAAGCTGCTGCAACTCTGTCAAACAGGCACCGTCGCCGAGTACCACGCCGCGTTCGACGAGCAGATGTACCACTTCCTCGCCCTTGATCCAGCAATCAACACCAAGTTCTTCGTCATGCAGTTCCTCCTCGGCCTGAAGGACGAGCTGCGTGCCCCGGTGCAGCTCCAGGCGCCGTCAAGCATCAGCGCCTCGGTGCTCGCGCGCATCCAGGAGGAAAAACTGGGCATGACCCGTGCACGCCCCCGCATCACACCCGTGCGCCGACCTCCACCAACAGCAGCAGCGGCCCTTCCACATCGTGCCGTGGCCACGCCTGTTCGCGCCCAAGGGGACGAGTATGCACGGGAGCGACAGCTACGCAATTTCCGTCGGGCGAACAACGTCTGTTTCAAGTGTGGGGATTGTTACTCCAGAGAGCATCGCTGCGCCCAGCCCGCGCAATTGCTCACCATCAATGTGGGCGACCACGGAGAGGTACTCTCCGACGACACCATCCATGCCCTGCAGCTGCTCAACGACCCGGGGCCAGCGCCGCAACCCCCTGCCCCGGCTGTGGACGCGCCAGAGTGCTGTCTCCTCTCATCGCCGATGCTGGACGGCACGGATTCCACGACGACGATCAGGTTGCACGCCCTTGTCAGAAACTAGGTCATGCTCCTGCTGCTAGACTCGGGCAGCACCCACAGCTTCGTCAACAAGGCATTCGTCGATCGCCTTGGCCTCGCCACAGAAGAGATGCCACTGATGGAGGTTCGGGTGGCCAACGGCGACAAGCTCATGTGCACACGCATGGTGCCCGGCCTCAAGTGGTGGATGCAGGGCCACACCTTCGAGACACCCATGCGCGAACTGGAGATCAGAGCGTATGATGGCATCTTGGGCATGGACTGGCTCACCCAGAACAGTCCGATGACTTGCCACTGGCAGGACAAGTGGGTGAAATTCCAACACGACGGCGAAGAGGTCACTCTGCGTGGCGTGTCCCCCAAGCCGGCCACCTCACTCAAGGCCGTCGGGACCGAGGAGTTGTGCAAGATGGTGGCCAGAAACGACGTTTGGGCCATGGCCATGGTGGACACCTGCGGCCACGCACCGCGTCCGGCTCGCAAATGTGCAAGCCAAACCCCGCTCATGGATCTGCTCGAGAAATTCGCCGACGTGTTCGCGTCACCGCAAGGGCTTCCTCCGCACCGCCAGTACGATCACGCCATCACGCTAGTGGAGGGCGCGGTCCCCGCGAACACACGCCCATACTGCTACTCGCCTCTGCAAAAGGACGAAATCAAGCGTCAGGTCAAGGAGATGCTGGACTCGGGCGTGATCATGCACAATGTCATCCCCTACACCGCGCCGGTGCTGCTAGTGAAGAAGAAGGACGACACATGGCGGTCCTGCATTGACTATCGCCGGCTCAACGATGCCACCATTAAGAACAAGTTTCCCCTACCCATCATCGACGAACTCCTGGACGAATTGGCCGGCGCAGCAGTGTTCTCCAAGCTAGACTTGCGCGCTGGTTATCACCAGATCACAATGCGCGAGGAGGACGAGGCCAAGACGGCATTCAAGATGCACCACGAGCACTTTCAGTTCAGAGTCATGCCGTTCGGCCTGACAAACACGCCGACCACATTTCAGTGCTAGATGAACTCCGTTTTTGGTAAGTATGTCCGCAAGTTCGTCATCATCTTCCTTGATGATATTCTTGTCTTCAGCGAGACCATGGAGGAGCACCTGGAGCACCTGCGCATCGTCTTCGAGCTACTCCGCGTGCACCAGCTCTTTGTCAAGGAATCCAAGTGCACATATGCTGCTGACCACATCGACTACCTAGGCCATGTGATCTCGAAGGAGGGCGTGGCCACGGATAAGGAGAAGACGCAGGCCATGAAGCAGTGGCCGACGCCGACGAACGCCATGGAGATGTGCGGCTTTCTTGGCCTCATGGGCTACTAAAGAAAGTTCGTGCCGCACTACAGCATTATCGTGAAGCCACTCACGCAGCTGCTGACCAAGAAAGGACTCTCCTGGACCGCCCAGACGCAAACAACGTTCGAGACGCTCAAGCAGGCGATGGTCACGACACCTGTCCTAGCTCTGTCGAACTTCACACGGCCGTTCACGATCGAGATGGATGCATGCGACACGGGTGTGGGCACGGTGCTCGCGTAGGACGGGCACCCGGTGGCGTACTTCAGCAAGGCACTGGGAGTACGCAACCAGAAGCTCTCCACATATGAGAAGGAATTCCTCGCCGTGATGATGTCCGTCGACAAGTGGCGTTAGTACTTGCAGCGCGGCCCCTTTGACATCATCACAGGTCACAATTCGCTCTGTGTAGGATCTTGAAGTATCTCTAGAGGGGGAGTGATTAGACTACTTGACCAAATAAAAACTTAACCTTTTCCCAATTTTAGTCTTTGGGAGATTTTAGCAAACTTAACACAAGTCAAGTAATCTTAACACAATTCGAGCAAGCATGCAAAGAGTATATGAGCAGCAAAAAATAAAGCATGCAACTTGCAAGAATGTAAAGGGAAGGGTTTGGAGATTTCAAACGTAATTTGGAGACACAGTGATTTTTGAGCCATGGTTCCGATAGGTGGTGCTATCATACATCCACGTTGATGGAGACTTCAACCCACGAAGGGTAACGGCTGCGCGAGTCCACGGAGGGCTCCACCCAAGAAGGTTCCACGAAGAAGCAACCTTGTCTATCCCACCATGGCCGTCGCCCACAAAGGACTTGCCTCACTAGCGGCAGATCTTCACGAAGTAGGCGATCTCCTTGCCCTTACAAACTCCTTGGTTCAACTCCACAATCTTGTCGGAGGCTCCCAAGTGACACCTAGCCAATCTAGGAGACACCACTCTCCAAGAAGTAACAAATGGTGTGTTAATGATGAACTCCTTGCTCGTGTGCTTCAAATGATAGTCTCCCCAACACTCAACTCTCTCTCACAGGATTTGGATTTGGTGGAAAGAAGATTAGAGTGGAAAGCAACTTGGGGAAGGCTAGAGATCAAGATTCATAAGGTAGGAATGGAATATCTTGGTCTCAACACATGAGTAGGTGGTTCTCTCTCAAAAATGGTAAGTTGGAAATGTAGGTTTGTTCTGATGGCTCTCTCCACGAATGAAGAGGAGGTGGCGGGGTATATATAGCCTCTGATGAAGTCATGTACCTAGGGTAGGGTCATGGACCAGTCCAAGGTACCCTCCCCAAGGACATCTTTTAAGAAGAAGGCGTCTTCCAGTCGACCAAGAGGAACTCCACTCGACGGACTAGAAGACACTCGACGAACATGAAGACACTCGACCATGAAGACTCACTCGACCACCAGGAGTTCAAGATCTACTCTGAATCCAAACGGTCTGTAATTAAGTACTCTTTATGGTCATAATGACACTTTATGTAAGGCGTTACCAGTAATGCCAGACCTTAATGTACTTTAACCCTCCGCTACGTGGGCTGGCTGGGGTCCTGGCGTCCTCTATATAAGCCACCCCCTCCACTGGTAGAAGGGTTCGCACCCCTGTAACTCTCACACATATAATCCAGTCGACCGCCTCCGGGCTCCGAGACGTAGGGCTGTTACTTCTTCCGAGAAGGGCCTGAACTCGTAAAACACTTATGTGCACAACTACTCCATAGCTAGGATCTTGCCTCTCCTTAGTACCCCCCTATTCTACAGTCAGACTTAGAACCACGACAGTTGGCACCCACCTTGGGGCAGGTGTCTTAGTGACCTATTGGAGAAGTTGCAATTTTTTCGATTCCCATCATCATGGTTTCAGGTAGAGTTCTGGTTGAGGGTCGCGAGATTCGTCTCGGCACGCTCATATTCGTCGCTGACGACTCTGCCTGGCTGTAGGAGGCTCCGCTCGACATGGATGTGCTCCCAGTCCGTGGAGCTACGCACTTTCGAGCATGCGTCCGCGGCGTCCTTCTGCGGCAATCGTTGACTCAGTATTGGCCGGTTTTCGTGTCATCCTCCCTCCCAGCTTCCCGCCGGCGTAAGCGCTCCGGTCGGTCGAGGCTTCAGTGGTGGGTGAGGCACGCAGTGGCTCGCTAGTCGACCACTGCCCAAGTCGCGGCAATCGAGCCCGATGAATCTCTCTACGGCCTGTTCGACTGGCTCCGCAGAGACTGCATCCGAGTGCGACAGCAGTGATCCGGCGGCGGAGGTCCTGATGGTCAATGGGCCGCACGGTCCCCCCGGCTGTCCTGGCACCGAGGGAGGCAACGGCGGAGGCGATCCATTGCACGACCATGAGGAGTACCGCCCCGAGCCCCTCAACTCGCAGCAGAGGGAAGAGCTTCGCCGCCGAAACATGGATGCGCTTCATACTCCGATCGTTGGAGAAACCCCCGAGGCTCGCGCTTAGAGGACGCGCACTTGGCCAACCTGGCTGAGCGCACTCGACTGGAGAACCTTCAGCGGGCACTCTTTAAACCTCCAGACTCCAGTCGACGCCAACTCTTTAAACCTCCGACTCAGGTATACCGCACTCCGATTCAGTATTTGGCAGCTGCAACCCGTATAGCAGAGTCGATTCAGCCTTCCCAGTCAGAGGCTGGCAGAGGCTTGATGCAGATCAAGGATTTGCTCTGGGCAGCAGGAGATCAGAATTCGGCTGTGTCGCAGTCGCGGAACATGATTCATAGCAGATCCGTGGCGGCGAATACGGTCCAGTCGGCCCATAGCCCCAGATCGCCCCCGAGGCGTGAAGGGCATGGCGACCGGCATGATCAGTACAGGAACTATGAGCAGTATGATCACCGATTCGATCGCAACGATCGACGTCGAGTGCCCACTCCTCCCCCGAGGGGTGGATCATATATGCCTCGACAGCAGGATGACAGACGCCAGCACAGTGGCGGGTGAAGGATTCCAGTCGACCCCAGGGAACCAGGCTTTGATGCGAGATCCATCATCGTTCAAGGTTTGGTCGACCGGAATAGAGCCCACAGAGAGGGTAATGACAGAGATGTACCCACTAGCAGCCGAGTGCATGTCTCCGGACCAGAGTGTTTCAGCAGAGCCATCAGAGCCGCGGTGATTCCTCCCAACTTCAGGTTGGCGACTGGAGTCAGCAAGTTCTACGGTGAGTCCAAGCCTGATACTTCGCTTGAGGACTACTGAGTGGCTGTTCAGATCGGCGGCGGAAATGACGAGGTGGCCATGAAGCATCTGCCTCTCATGTTGGAAGGGTCAGCCAGGGCATGGCTGAATCAGTTGACACCCAGCAGCATCTACACGTGGGAGGACCTCTCCCGAGTGTTTGTCAGGACGTTCGAAGGAACGTGCAAACGACCGGCGGGACTGACAGAGCTGCAATCTTGTGTGCAGAAGTCGAATGAGACTCTGAGGGATTACATCCAGAGATGGATCACATTGCATCACACAGTAGAGAATGTATCTGATCACCAGGCAGTTTGCGCCTTCAAGGAGGGCGTAAAATATAGAGAGCTAAGCCTGAAATTTGGTCAAACCGGAGACATGTCTCTGAGTCGAATGATGGAAATAGCCACCAAATATGCCAATGGTGAGGAAGAGGATCGGCTCCGGAGCGGCAAGCACAAGTCAGTCGCCCAGGACACCGGAGGCGGAAATTCCAGTCAGAAGCAAAAGCGTAAAGCCGAGCCAGCCGCTCCTGGAGAAGCCTTGGCCCTGAATCAAGGAAAGTTCAAATGGAAACCCAAGGGGCCTTGGAACCCCAAGAAAGTAAAAGATAAAGAAGGAAATGACGTGATGGATTTGCCATGTCACATCTACACCAAGAAAGATGAAGAAGGTAACTTCATTTACCCTAAGCATACCACTCGACAGTGTCGACTCCTGATACAACAATTCCAAGGGAAGCAGTCCAAGGACAAAGAAAAAGAGTCGGACAAGGTTGAGGACAAGGAGGACAGTGACGAGGAATATCCGCAGGTCAATTCCACCCTGATGATTTTTGCTGACGTTGAAAGCAAAAACCGACTGAAAGTTATAAACCGAGAGGTGAATATGGCTGCTCCGTCAACACCCAATTACCTGAAGTGGTCTCACACTGCCATTAAGTTCGACCAATCTGATCACCCCACGCACATAGCCACCCCTGGGAGGCAAGCGTTGGTGGTCGACCCAGTCGTCGAGGGCACTCAACTGACCAAAGTGTTGATGGATGGCGGCAGCAGTTTGAATATACTATACGCTGAGACGCTGAAAGGGATGGGCATTCCGATGTCCAGACTGAGCACAAGCAACATGAGTTTCTATGGAGTCATCCCTGGCAAGAAGGCCGCATCACTCGGCCAGATCACTCGGCAAAGAGAAGCTGACATTTGAGGTTGTGGATTTCCAGAGTGCCTATCATGCAATTTTGGGCAGGCTAGCTTATGCACGTTTTATGACTCGACCATGTTACGTGTACCTCAAACTAAAGATGCCTGGCCCTAAAGGCGTGATCACTGTCACTGGTAACCGCAAGAAGGCAGAAGAGAGCTTCCAGAAAGGCTCAAAGATCGCCAATGCTCAGATGGTGGCAGAAGAGTGGCAGGAACACCAGAGGAATGCAGACCCGAGTGATTTGTTGCGAACCAAAAAGCCTGCTACGGAATCAGCGTTCCAGTCGTCCGGTGAGACAAAACCCGTTCACATCCACCCGACCGACCCTAACGCTGCTCCGACTCATATCTCCACAACACTCAACCCCAAATAGTAAGAAGCGCTCATCCAGTTCCTCCGTGAGAACTGGGACACCTTTGCATGGAAACCTTCTGACATGCCGGGTGTACCCAGGGGACTGGCTGAGCATCGTCTACGAGTCGATTCAAAGGCAAAACCTGTGAAGGAACATCTGCGACGGTCCGTCGTCCAGAAAAGGAAGGCTATTGGCGAGGAAGTAGCTCGGCTCCTAGCAGCAGAGTTTATCCGAGAGATTTACCACTCCGAGTGGCTCGCCAATGTCGTCATGGTCCCCAAAAAGGACAATTCGCTTCGCATGTGCATCAATTTTAAGCATATCAATCGGGTCTGCCCGAAAGATAATTTTCCTCTTCCCCGCATCAACCAAATAGTCGACTCGACTGCGGGATGCGAGCGACTATCTTTCTTGGATGCTTATTCCGGGTACCATCAGATCCATCTGTTTGGACCCAATGAGATCAAAACGGCTTTCATCACCCCATTCGGGTGCTTCTGTTATGTCACCATGCCATTCGGCCTCAAGAATGCCGGAGCCATGTTCACGAGGATGATTCAGAAGTGTTTGCTCACTCAAATCAGTCGGAATGTGGAAGCGTACATGGATGACATTGTGGTCAAGTCACGGAAAGGTTTCGACCTACTGACTGACCTCGCTGAAACATTTGCCAACCTCAGGAGGTACGATATCAAGCTTAACCCATCCAAGTGCACATTCGGAGTTCCTGGTGGAAAGTTACTCGGTTTTCTCGTTTCCGAACGAGGAATTGATGCAGACCCAGAGAAAGTAGGCACAATACTCCGAATGAAACGACCTATGCGTGTGCACGATGTTCAGAAGCTTATTGGTTGCTTGGCCGCTTTAAGTCGATTCATCTCTCGTCTCGGTGAGAAGGCATTGCCTCTTTACCGACTGATGAAGAAGTCAGACAAGTTCGAGTGGACTCCTGAAGCTGACGCAGCGTTTGCAGAGTTAAAAACCCTGCTTTCCACCTAGCCGGTGCTTGCTGCCCCGATCAGCAAAGAGCCTTTGCTACTTTACATTGCAGCCACAGGACAAGTCGTCAGTGCTGTACTTACGGTCGAGCGGGAAGAAGAAGGTAAAGCCTTCAAAGTTCAGCGCCCAGTATATTACATTTCCGAAGTCCTGACCCCATCCAAGCAACGATACCCTCATTATCAGAAGCTTGTATATGGGATTTATATGACCACGAAGAAATTTGCTCACTACTTCTCTGACCATATTATCACAGTCGTCACCGATGCCCCCCATCACAGATTCTGCACAACAGAGACACAACTGGTCGAGTGGCAAAATGGGCGATTGAACTTCTTCCCCTAGATATCAGATTTGAGGCAAAGAAAGCTATCAAGTCCCAAGCAATAGCAGATTTCCTCGCCGAGTGGACTGAACAGCAGTTGCCGACTCAAGTTCACTCGGAGCACTGGACTATGTTCTTCGATGGCTCCAAAATGCTGAATGGTTTCGGTGCCGGAGTGGTCTTGGTTTCCCCCCGAGGAGATAAGCTCAGATATGTACTCTAGATTCACTTTGATTCCTCCAACAATGAAGCAGAATACGAAGCACTCTTGTACGGGTTGCGTATGGCCATTTCACTCGGCGTCCGCCGCCTCATGGTCTACGGTGACTTGGACTTGGTGGTCAACCAAGTGATGAAGGAGTGGGACGTCAGAAGCCCAGCCATGACTGGTTACTGCAATGCAGTCAGAAAGCTGGAGAAGAAATTTGAGGGATTAGAGCTCCATCACGTCCCCCAACTGAAAAATCAAGCAGCCGATGACTTGGCGAAGATAGGTTCCAAGAGAGAAGCCATTCCGAGTGGCGTGTTTTTGGAGCATGTTCACACGCCGTGGGTTCAAGAAGATCCTTTCACTGAGGAAGCCCCGCAGCCAAAAAGCGCCACAGATCTGACTGAAGTCGAGGTCCCAGCTGTGGTCGACTTAATCATGGAAGTTCTGGTCATCATTCCCGACTGGACAGTGCCCTATATCGCCTATATTCTGAGGAAAGAGCTCCCCGAGAAAGAAGAAGAGGCTCGAGAGATCGTCTGCCGATCCAAAGCCTTTATCGTCATGAGGGGACAGTTGTACAGAGAAAGTGCGACTGGAGTCAGCCAGAAATGCATAACACCGGAAGAAGGTCGAATGATTCTCGACGACATCCACTCGGGGACCTGTGGCCATCATGTGTCCTCTCGGACCATCGTGGCTAAAGCATACCGAGCGGGTTTTTACTGGCCCAGAGCAAATGAGATGGCGAAAGAGATAGTCGACAAGTGTGAAGGATGTCAATTCTACTCCAATATGTCGCACAAACCCGCCTCAGCCTTGAAGACCATTCCACTTGTCTGGCCTTTCCCTGTATGGGGGTTGGATATGGTTGGACCACTGAGAATAGGCAGAAGTGGCTACACCCATGTATTGGTAGCAGTCGACAAGTTCACCAAGTGGATTGAGGCTAAACCCATCAAGAATCTAGATGCCGGCACCGCCGTCAGCTTCATCAGGGAGTTGATATTCAGATATGGAGTTCCACACAGCATCATCACAGACAATGGGTCAAACTTCGACTCCGAGGAATTCAAAGCCTTCTGCACATCTCAGGGTACATGAGTCGACTATGCTTCAGTCGCTCACCCCCAGTCGAATAGACAAGCAGAATGAGCAAATGGCTTAATTCTCAAAGGGTTGAAACCCCGACTGATGCGCAACCTCAAGCATGCAGCTGGTGCATGGGTCGACGAACTTCCATTGGTGCTTTGGGGATTAAGGACCACGCCAAACCGGTCGACTGGGAGGACTCCGTTCTTCTTGGTCTATGGAGCTGAAGCAGTCTTGCCGAGTGACCTGCTTCACAACGCACCCCGAGTCAAACTCTACACCGAAGCTGAAGCAAAGCAAGCCCGACAGGACGCGGTCGACCTTCTAGAAGAAGAAAGAGAGATGGCCTTGATACGATCGACCATTTACCAGCAAGACTTGCGTCGCTTCCATGCAAGAAACATGAAGAGTCGAGCTTTCCAGGAGGGAGATTTAGTTCTCCGAGTGGATCAGCAGAAACCACACAAGCTTGCTCCTACTTGGGAAAGTCCCTTCATCGTCACCAAGGTTCTCCACAATGTAGCATACCGCCTTTACAATGTCGAGCACCAGATTGACGAGCCCCGAGCATGGAACGCAGAGCTGCTCTGCCCCTTTTATACTTAAGTTTTTCACTCGGATGAGTTGTAATAAAAGTACTTCTGTAGTGTATTCATCAAAGACAAGAGTTTCATGATTTTCTCAGTGATTGTTATTGCAATTGTTCTCATAAATCTGTCCCCCAGTGGGTGGCTTAGCTGCGAACCCGTTTCGCCTAAGTTTGTAAAAAAATCCTACAGAGTGGTAAGCCAGCCTTCCACTCGGAGGCTTAGCTGCGAATCCATTTCGCCTAAGTTAAACAAAATCCTACCGAGTGGTAAGCCAGCCTTCCACTCGGAGGCTTAGCTGCAGCCCAGTGCTCGCCTAAGTTTTTGAAAATCCTACCGAGTGGTAAGCCAGCCTTCCATTCGGGGGCTTAGCTGCAGCCCGGTGCTCGCCTAAGTTTTTGAAAATCCTACCAAGTGGTAAGCCAGCCTTCCACTCGGGGGCTTAGCTGCAACCTAGTGTTCTCCTAAGTATAAAATACAACATGCGCTCCGAAAAGAGGATGAGGCGCAGGTCGACTCCTGCCTTCTCCTTCCGAGCTACGCCACAAATACAATGTGCGCTCCGCAAGGAGGACGAAGAGCAGGTCGACTGCTACCTTCCCCTCCAAAACTATGCCACGAAAATTCTACCGAGTGGAGAGCAAACCTCCCACTCGGGGGCTTAGCTGCAGCCCAGTGCTCGCCTAAGTTTCTAAAATCCTACCGAGTGGAGAGCAAACCTCCCACTCGGGGGCTTAGCTGCAGCCCAGTGCTCGCCTAAGTTTCTAAAATCCTACCGAGTGGAGAGCAAACCTCCCACTCGGGGGGGCTTAGCTGCAGCCTAGTGCTCGCCTAAGTTTCTAAAATCCTACCGAGTGGAGAGCAAACCTCCCACTCGGGGGCTTAGCTGCAGCCCAGTGCTCGCCTAAGTTTCTAAATCCGGTCAAGTGGAGAACAAGTTTCCCACTCGGAGGCTTGGTTGCAGCCGAGCACTCGCCCAAACATGACGAGCACAAGTCGATTGCAATTTGTGCTTCACTCCTACTTGCAAAAGAGCATTACAGATATTAGTATATATTCCAACCCAAAGAAGATGGTTGTTCGAAAGAAGCAAACATATTTCAATGGCAAATCAAGTTCGGATAACGTCCTACGGACCCATAAGTGCTCAGGCATCAAGCCTGTTAAAGTTTATCGGTTACAAAAATCACTCGGCATTCCGAGGCAAATTCGAATCATCGAGCATATTAGTTTTTTACCCCTCCTGCGGAGGGCTGGAAGGCGCAACAAACTCGTCTAGGTCGATCCCATCCACGATCCGAGCGGCAGCATCGATGAAGGTCTCCATGAAAGAACGGAAGTCATGCTTCCTAGTGTTGGCCACCTTGAGAGACACCAGCTTGTCTTCTCTCGCTTCCTTGCAGTGGACGCGGACTAAGGACAGAGCGACGTCAGCGCCGCACCTGGCAGAAGACTTCTTCCATTCTTGCACTCGACTTGGAACTTCGTTCAGTCGAGTCATCAGTGACTCAAGGTCGTTCTGAAGCGTTTCTTCTGGCTAGAGCGATGTGTCGATGCACGACGTTGCGGCTTTCAGTCTTGCAAGGTAATCGACCACTGCAGCAACACGAGACTCGAGGCGGAGCACGTTCATAGCGGTTTCATCTTTCACCGGAGAGTTGATGGGATCCAAGCCAGTCTCCACTCGACTAGTCTCCTCTTCAAAGTTTTGGCAGAATTCTATGGACACGATTCAAGGATAAGCTAATGTCCCTACAGCAAGTCAGTAATTACCAATCGGATATAAGGGGTTACCTTCGAGCATGAGGAATAGCTTCTTGGCGAGTCCTCCCAGATAAACCTCCAAGTCATTCTTCTTTCCCGCCAGTTTGCCAGCTTTGTCGCTCAGGACCATATTGGCATTCTTCAGTCGAGTGACTTCCTGGTTGGCCACGTCGAGAGCAGCTTTCAGATTAGTGTTTTCCTCTTCAAGTTTGCTGACAGAAGCCAACTTCTCTTCTGCAAGTTTTGTCTTGTCCGAAGCGGCTTTCTGCACCCCGGCGAGGTCAAGGTCCTTCTTCTTCAGAGCATCCTTCAGTTTTTCTGCAAAAATCACAATAAGATCAGACTCAGAGATAGGCAAGAAGCAATGACAGTCATCAAGATCCTCACCAAACATACCTTTTGCCTCCTCCTTCGACTTCGTGAAGTTCTCTTGGACAAGCTTCAGGTCAAGTTCAAGCTGGATATGCTTGTTCTCCAACTCGGTATAACGAGAAACAAGGTCACAAGATTTCTGCGAAAGTTCAATCGACAAATATCAAAGACAGATCACTTTCGAGTGACTAAAAGAAAAATCATAGTATTTCTAAGACTACAGCTGAATCTAAACATTCAACTATAGTCTCGGGGACTACACCCAGTGGGTGCACTCAGCGTGCCCCCACTAGTTCTATCAGCTAGACTCAGAGTCGATCAGTCGACCGGAAGCAGTTAACTATCAGAAGTTAGACAAAAAAAAGAATTATTCAGACCATAGCCGACTGCCAGCAATCGACCACGGTCTCGGGGACTACACCCAGTGGATGCACTCAGCGTGCCCCCACCAGTTCCATGATTCCACTCGACTAGCTCGAGTGAAACAAGTAAAAGTGAGAAATCTCAAGACACAAAGACTACAATCGACTGCCAGCAGTCTACCGTAGTCCCGGGGACTACACCCAGTGGGTGCACTCAGCGTGCCCCCACTAATCCCGACATTCCAATTGACACACCCAGTAGGTGCATGACAAACATCAAGATTTCCAGTCGGTGTTTAACTAACCTGGACATTACTCTGGAGAGCTGAACTCGCGTCATAAGCTGCTTGGCTGGCGGTTCGGATTGCCTTCACCTGGTCCATCATAATCCCGGCCTGGCGTATGGCTTCCTTGGCAGCGCTTGCTTGGTCCTCCGGGACGTGGTAGGTGGAGAAGAGAGAAGGTGGGTCAGCACTCGACGATGAAGGGCGGGCAACCGTCAATTGCTCCGCAAAGGATAGCCCGAGCAACGTTGCTCCCCTCTGGAACCAGGGGTTCAGGTGCTGACACAACCTGAGCAGCCTTGCCAATAGCCACCTTCCTGCTCCTCCTCGGCCACAGGGGCGCTTCATCGTCATCATCAGGAAGATCGATGACAATGCTAGGTGGAGCTGCAGAAGAAGTTCAAAGTCAAAAATAAAGATTCAATCGATCGAAAGCGAAACCACGCAGATCATACCAGGATGAGAAGTAGCAGCATCTTCCATTTCTTGGTCCTCATGCCTGGCTGAAGTTTTAGAAGTAGCAGCACTGCGATTTCAAAAATTAGTCGGTCAGCGATTGAGTCGACCAAGAATATATCCGTGTTAAAAGGAAAAACATGAGTTATGCTATTACCCAAAAACAGTTGGAATCTCCATCCTCATCTTCAGTAGGGCCTTCGCCGGTTTTGTCGGGGCCGCTCGGGGTTGCTTCGACGCCTTCTCAGTCGGCACCGGTGAAGTCGTCTGAGGGTGTTTTGTCGATTGACCAGCAGACACGACTCCCTTGCCGCATTCGACCGCAGGGTCGTGGGCGAGCTTGGATCTTCTTTCAGAAAGGGGAGGCACAACTTCCTCCTCCTCTTCCTCCTCATCGGAGCCTGCATCTTCGTCACCCTCATCACCATCCGATTCCCACTCCTCTTGACTTTCACCTCCACTTCCTTCCTCCTCCTCGGCCTGCGTCTGCGCCCTGTTGGGCATCGAATACAACTCAGTGGTCTCTTGAAAGACAACAAGCAAGAAAAAAGTCAATCGACTGGTCCACGGCGAAACAGAATGGACGGAACGAGAGTACAATCAGAGAAAAGTGATCATACCTTGTCTGCCTCATAAGATTGGTCGAGTGGCGGGATCCTCCTGGCTCCACGAGGGTTGTCCTTGTTCCCTGTGATGGCAGTCATCCACCTCTCCAGTGTGGCATCGTCGACCTCCTTTGGGTGGACCTGAGTGGTGACTTCAGTACCAGAATACAACCACATTGGGTGGCCCCGGTACTGGAGTGGTTGGATGCGCCGCCGAAGGAAAACCTCTAGAAGATCCATGCCAGTCACACCGTCACGAATCAACTGGACTAACCGCTCCATCAACATTTTTACTTGAGCCTTCTCCTCCGGAACTACTTTCAGAGATGATGGCTTGTTCACTCGACTCATAGAGAAGGGAGGGAGCCCAGTCGACTGCCCTGGCATCGGCTGGTCTTGGCAGTAGAACCAGGTCGACTGCCACCCTCTGACTGACTCGGGAAGGGTCATAGCTGGGAAAGCGCTCTTACTCCTCATCTGGACCCCAAGACCCCCGCACATCTGGATTACCTGAGTTCTCTCATCATTGGGGCTGGCCTTTTTCACCATCTGAGAACGACAGGTGAATATGTGTTTGAAAAGGCCCCAGTGCGGCCAACAACCCAAGAAGTTTTCACACAAAGATACAAAAGCGGCGAGATAGGCAATGGAATTGGGTGTAAAGTGGTGAAGCTGAGCCCCGAAGAAATTCAGAAACCCTCGAAAGAAAGGATGCGACGCAGAGAGAACCTACGATCTACATGAGTCGCCAAGAGGACACACTCACCCTCCTGAGGCTGCGGCTGCCACTCCGTCCCCGGGAGCCTCGCCGCCCCATGCGCAATCAGGCCTTCGTTGGCCAGGTTGTCGAGATCCTTTTGGGTGATGGTCGAGCGGATCCAATCACCTTGGATCCAACCTTGCGGCAAACGGGACCGCGACGAGGATCCGCCTCGACTGGTCGCTCTCCCCTTCACCTTCGCTGTCGCCTTCTTCGCCCACTCCAAAGCCGCCGTCCTCTCCTTCACCATTGTCGCCGGCAAGGATGGAACGGAGCAGCGGTGCTGAGCAGTGGACGAACGCAGCGGAGGAATTTGGAGACGAGGGAGGGGAAAATGAGGGAGCACTGTTCAAAAGCCTCCGCCCGGTCCCTTATATGGAGTCTCTTCCGAGTGGCTGACGGGTAGGCCCAGACAATCCTGTCAAATCCCGAAATAGTCGCACATGCGATACATGGCGAAAAAGGCAGCGTGGGAATCGAGGCGTCTCTGCCTTATCCCATCCGAGTACCGCGGTCTTCTCCGCTTCGCGTGCTTCCCAAAATTCGGATCCCACTAAATCCTCTAACCGCAGGGCAACTTGTCAGACGAAAGATCTCCTACGATCCGTCGCTCGGAAATCTCCAAGTTCATAAAGTTCACTCGACAGATATGAAGAATGGATCAAGGCGACTGAAAGAATGTTGACATCCTCACTTGAAAGTCATTGATCCAGAGAAAAACACCTTTACAACACCAGGAAACAGGTCGGAAAATTTGCCAACTCCTTCCTCACTCAAACCTCGATCCATTCGGGGGCTAATGATGAAGTCATGTACCTAGGGTAGGGTCATGGACCTGTCCAAGGTATCCTCCCCAAGGACATCTTTTAAGAAGAAGGCGTCTTCCAGTCGACCAAGAGGAACTCCACTCGACGGACTAGAAGACACTCGACTAACATGAAGACACTCGACCATGAAGACTCACTCAACCACCAGGAGTTCAAGATCTACTCTGAATCCAAACTGTCTGTAATTAAGTAGTCTTTATGGTCATAATGACACTTTATGTAAGGCGTTACCAGTAACGCCAGACCTTAATGTACTTTAACCCTCCGCTACGTGGGCTGGCTGGGGTCCTCGCGTCCTCTATATAAGACACCCCCTCCACTGGTAGAAGGGTCCGCACCCCTGTAACTCTCACACATATAATCCAGTCGACCGCCTCCGAGCTCCGAGACGTAGGGTTGTTCCTTCTTCCGAGAAGGGCCTGAACTCGTAAAACACTTGTGTGCACAACTACTCCATAGCTAGGATCTTGCCTGTCCTTAGTACCCCCTATTCTACTGTCAGACTTAGAACCACGACAACCTCCACACAAAGTCTAACCGTTACACACAATTTACCAATCTCGGTGGGACCGAATCAAGAAACAAGGTCAGACCGATTTAGTAAACCTAGTGACCGTTAGGGTTTTCGGTGGGACCGACATGCAACTCGGTAGGACCGATATGGTTAGGGTTAGGGCATAACGTAATCTCGGTGAGACCGATTACACAAACTCGGTGAGACCGATTTTGGTAATAAGCTAGCCAGAGAGTTGGTTAGGTAAACTCGGTGGGACCGGTTCGCTCTTTTCAGTGAGACCGAAATGTTACGAAAGAGAAATAGAGAGTTTACATTGCAATCTCCGTGGGACCGATCGCTCATCTCGGTGAGACCGAAACGTTACGAAGGGAAACAGAGAGATTACAATCCCATCTCGGTGAGACCGAGATCCCTATCGGTGAGACCAATTTGCCTAGGGTTTGTGGTAGTGGCTATGACATCTGAACTCGGTGGCGCCGGATAGAAAGAATCGGTGGGGCCGAGTTGGACTTTAGGTTTAGGTCATATGTGGATGTGGGAAAGTAGTTGAGGGTTTTGGAGCATATCACTAAGCACTATGTAGCAAGAACCTCATTAAGCAACACCTCATCCCTCCTTGATAGTATTGGCTTTTCCTATAGACTCAATGTGATCTTGGATCACTAAAATATAAAATGGAGAGTCTTGAGCATGAAGCTTGAGCCAATCCTTTTATCCTTAACATTTTGAGGGATCCACTTTTGTCATCCATGCCATGCCATTCATTGAGCTTTCCTGAAATATTTGTCTTGGAATAGTATTAGCTCAATGAGCTATATGTTGTTAGGAATTACCAAAACCACCTAGGGATAGTTGCACTTTCACTCTGCAACCTCGGCGAACAACACCTGGAGACAGAGCTTCAGCGCAAGGCCATGGCGAAGCTGGTGGGGCTGCAGTTTCATTTCCAATACAGAAGGGGGCTGGACAACGACACTGCCGTTGTGCTCTCAAGCGTGGGAAAACAGTTCGAGCTAGCCACGCTCTCCACATGCCAACCAAACTGGATGCAGGAGGTGGCCAACTCCTACGTCACTGATGCCGACACCCAAGAACGGCTGCAGCAACTAGCGATCTACAGCCCGGGCGATCAAGGCTACGAGCTCTATTGCGGCATCATCAGGCGCCAGGGCCGCCTCTGGATCGGGGCCAATTCGGCCCTACGCACCAAGCTCATCGCCGCGCTGCATTGCAGTATGGTGGGTGGTCACTCCGGCTCCACCGCCACCTACCAGCGCGTGCACAAACACTTCGACTGGTGGGGGCTCAAGCGCGACATCTCCGATTTCGTGCAGCAGTGCACCGTGTGCCAGCAGGCCAAACACAAGCACGTCAAGCCGGCGGGTCTCTTGGCCCCGCTGCCAATCCCAAGTACGCCATGGGAGGACCTGACCATGGACTTTGTGGAAGGCTTGCCGTGCTCAGAGGGGTACGACACGATCATGGTGGTTGTCGACCGCTTCACCAAGTTCGCCCACTTTGTTCCTCTTCGCCACCCCTTCAACGCCAAGCAGGTGGCGCGCGCATTCTGGGAGAACGTGGTGAAGCTGCACGGCATTCCGGCATCCATCATCTCCGACCGCGACAAGATCTTCACGAGCCACCTTTGGCGCGAGCTGCTCGCGGGTGCCGGCACCAAGCTGCTCTACTCGACAGCCTATCACCCCCAGACTGACGGCCAGAGGGAACGGGTGAACCAATGCATGGAGATGTACCTCCGATGCACAGTTGATGACTCGCTGCACAAATGGCGCCGGTGGCTGCCAATGGCAGAGTTCTGGTACAATTCAACATTCCATGTGTCACTCAACGGCACTCCCTTCAAGGCCCTCTATGGCACGGAAGCAAACCTCGGCGCCATGGCATCCTGGTCGGAGTCGGCATCGGCCGTCGAGGAGATGGACTGGGCGGCGCACACCACGCACATCCACGCACAGCTGGAACGCGCTCAACGCCGGTTCAAGAAGAATGTCGACCGCAACCGCACCGAGCGGCACTTTCAGGCGGGTGAACAGGTGCTACTCAAGCTTCAGCCATATGCGCAGCGCTCGGCGGTCAATCTCCCTTGTGCCAAGCTAGCCTTCAAGTACTTTGGCCCCTACAAGATCATCGAGAAGATCGGGACACTCGCGTACAAGCTCGACCTGCCGCCTGAAAGCCAAGTCCACCCTGTCTTTCACGTGTCGCAGCTGAAGCCCTTCACCCCCGACTACACGCCAGTGTATGATGAGCTGTCCAAGGTGCCAGACCTCTCCGTCGACAACCTCACGCCGGCGCACATACTGGACAGACGCATGATGAAGCACAACGATATGCCAGTGGTGCAGCTCAAGGTGCAGTGGGGCACCGGCGACTCCGTGCCAACGACATGGGAAGATCACGACGTGCTGCGCCACCGTTTCCCATCCGCACCACTCTAGGCGGAGGTGGAAGACGATCAAGACACTGAAGAAGAAGAAGACGCGTCTTAAGGAGGGAGGAATGTCACACCTAACATGTGGTTAGTGTGCCGAAGAGCTGGCTGGTGGGCCCAGCCAGCTGGCCAGACAAGTGGCGTGTGTGAGTGGTGTTAAAAGTGGCCGCCTGTGGCCGTGGGGGATACGCGTGCGTTGATACTCTGTTTTCCCTGAATCCTTCCTCCGCAATCCATCCCTCCTTCTTCCTCTCCAAGCTTCCTCCTCCTCCCCTGCTTGATCCGGATCCTCTCCCTCTCCCTTCCTTCCTGGGGTGTTACAGTTAAGTCCCTGCCAAGCGTGCCTGCACACTGCTTTGGGCCTGGCCCAACTATGCTTTACACTTATGTGTGGCTCATGCCCGGGGGCTCCTGTCGGTGTACAAAAGTATGGGCTCTTCTTGTACCCCTTACTTGTGCATGGGCAGTCGTAGCCACACCTGCGCTAGGGCCTGGCAGGGCAGCAGAAGACAAAACACAAGACCACCAAGACAGACACTCAAGACAACGAACAAGGAACAAAAGATGAGCTGGACCTCCGAGGGCAACACCCTTGTCGGGGCAGCTTGTGTAGCCCCGGCAAGCTCCTTGCTGGGGCGACCTATGAAGCACTAGCAAGGCCATCACCCTTGAGACTGAGAGCTTTGGCACCATCGATAGCATCGAGGCCAAGGCTCAGGGGGCGCATGCAAAGTGGCATGCAGATCTTTGTGAAGATTGATGGCCTGCGGGCCCATGTGGGACTAGAAGATGAAGACCCCCAGCAAGGCCATTGCCGAGGACAACCGCGAGGCCCCGGCGAGCCTTGCGGGGACGATTGTGGGGCCACGGCCAGGCCCGCGCCCGCCAAGGTTTTTGCCACCTCACCACCACTCTAGTGCGGCGACCAGCTTGCCAACTAGGCAGACGCCTGCGTTGCGGCATGCCGATCTTCGTGGAGGTTCTACCACTGCGCCAACACAGCAGCTAGCTAGCCAGCGAGGCACTGCATGCCTTGTCAGCCTGAACGCGTGTCAAGGCAAGGAAGGGCGGTGACAGACAAGACGACTTCTATTGTCGTCCCCGATAAAGTAAGAGGGCATGTAGGCAACGAATTAAATGCATTTGTCCTACGGTGCCAAGCGATAAGCTCATGCACTGTAGCTTACTTTCCACCTCCTATGTGCCGCTGTTGCAACCCCTTAGACATATAAAAGGAGGCTCGAGGCGAACAGAGAGAGGATACCGACTTTTGGACTGGGCATGCATCGCAGCTAGTTCAAGAGCTCAAGCACACAGAATAAAAACACAAAGCAGGACTAGGGTTTTACGCACCAGTGCGACCCGAACCTGGGTAAAAATCCCCTCACGCTGATCGCTAGACCCACTCTTCGTGCAGCACCTCCCCCCACTGAAAGTAGAAGGGATCGACCCTGATCCCATAGGTGTTCTCTTTTATATAATAACTTGGGATGCCATGGGGCATCCCCAAGCTTAGGCTCTTCTTACTCCTTATTCCTTCATCCATCGTGATCTCACCCAAAACTTGAAAACTTCAATCACACAAAACTCAACAAAACCTTTGTGAGATTCATTAGCGTAACAAAGCAAATCACTACTATAAGTATTGTTGCAAACCCATTCGTATTTTATTTTTGCATTATATCTACTGTATTCCAATTTTGCTATAGGTTATACCCTCCAATACAAACCATAGATTCATCGAAATAAGCACACAACACAAAGAAAACAGAATCTGTAAAAAACAGAACAGTCTGTAGTAATCAGAGAACTTCATGTACTTCTATAACTCCAAAACTTCTGAAAAATTTGGACAACGTGGAAAATTTGTATATTAATCTTGTGTAAAAAATTCAGAGCAAAATCACGTTTCTGTGATTTATGAAAATTATTTTTCTAACCGCAAAAGTTTCTGTTTTTCAACAAGATCAAAGCAACTATCACCCAACATGATCCCAAAGGCTTCGCTTGGCACAAACACTAATTAAATCATAAAAAACACATCTAATCAGAGGCATATTTAAATATTATTGCAAAATAGCAAGAAAACCAAAAAGCAAATACATAAATATTGGGATGCCTCCCAACAAGCGCTATCGTTTTACGCCCTAGCTAGGCATAATGCATAGATCTAAGTGTTGTTATCTTTGTTTTCATTTCCCTTAAAGGGTTTTTTGTCGGGTGGTTTTGCAAAGACAACAAAAAACACCTCACCCATAGAGACTTTACCACTATCAATTTGCTTATCATCGTATCCCCTTTGATTTCCGGCAACAATCCAAGAATAGTGTTGATTAACATCATTGAAAACTTGTTGGATTATGTCTAAAACAGGGACTTGCTTTTTAAGATTCTTGTCAAAAATTTGATTATTTCCAAGCGAGTGTCTTAACATATACTCACTATTATAAAGGATCTCATCTATTACCAGTTTTTCATGGTTCATACCATAAAAATCAAAGATTTCCCTAGCTTCCCGTATTATGTAGTCAAATCCATTCATAAGAACGAGGGGAGCCAACTTTTTAGCTTTGGGATTCTTTATAATAGGTAACTAATCAAATAACTTTTGCAAGGTAGGATGGGTACGAATGAATTTTTTTAAAATTTTAGAACTAGTGTTGAAATAGCTTTTGAATAAGATGTTGTTATTTTAAGTATAGGAGCATCATCAAGAGTTAAATTTATGACACAATTGAAAAATCTTGGATATGTTCTTTTCCCATAATATTCCCTTGCCCAAAAACAAAGATTTTAGCATCCAGATTGCCAGACCGTCTAATTTTAGGACTTAGGCCATCATCCGTTTCTGCCATGCCAAAGTCGCTCATGTTGACAAGTTCAAGCAAATAAGAGATCTGACGAGAAAATGGCGGGCGAAAAAGAGGGCGAATAAAATGGAATTTTTTTGCGAAGTGGGGGAGAGGAAAATGAGAGGCAAATGGAAAATAATTTAAATTGCAAGGAGATGAGATTTGTGATTAGGAACCTGGTAGATGTTGATGATGTCTCCCTGGCAACGGCGCCAGAACTGGCTAGTTGACAAGAGACTATCTTGACTTGATCCTCCTCGGCAACGGCGCCAGAAATTCCTTTTGATGTGGCTTGAACTACGTTGTTGTTTCCCCAAAGAGGAAGGTAGCACAACAATGGTAGGTATTTTGCTCAGTGATGAGGCCAAGGTTATCGAACCAGTAGGAGAACCAT
Organism: Triticum dicoccoides; assembly: GCF_002162155.2. NCBI lineage: Eukaryota > Viridiplantae > Streptophyta > Magnoliopsida > Poales > Poaceae > Triticum > Triticum dicoccoides. Next base: position 409,064,403 of record NC_041393.1, read on the forward strand.
GCAACACTATGTAAATGGTACCTGCACACAAAGAACAAATACTTGCAACCCGACGTATTAAAGGGGTTGTCAATCCCTTTCGGGTAACGGTGCCAGAAATTGTTAAGTTGACGAGATAAAATTGTAGTAGATTGATAGATGCAAATAAAAGCAAATATAATTCAGCGAGGTATTTTTGGGTTTTTGATAATATAGATCTGAAAATAAAAGTGGCAAATAAATAAAAAGGCAAATAGAAATATAGATCTGAAAGTATATGATGAGAAAATAGACCCGGGCCCGTAGATTTCACTAGTGGCTTCTCTCAAGAAAAATAGCATACGGTGGGTAAACAAATTACTATTGGCAATTGATAGAACTTCAAATAATTATGACGATATCTAGGCAATGATCATTATATAGGCATCACGTCCAAGATTAGTTGACCGACTCCTGCCTCCATCTAATACTATTACTCCACACATCGACTGCTATCCAGCATGCATGTAGTGTATTAAGTTCATGGAAAAACGGATTAATGCAATAAGAATAATGACATGATCTAGACAAGATCTATTCATGTAGGAATAGACCCCATCTTGTTATGCTTAATAGCAACAATACATACGTGTCATTTCCCCTTCTGTCACTGGGGTTGAGCACGGTAAGATCATTACCATCACAAAGCACCTCTTCACATGGCAAGAAAAACCGATCTAGTCGGCCTAACTAAACCAGAGATCTTCTGGTCATGAAAAATTACCAAAAAGTTTCGCTGTGTTTGGACTCCGTTTGGTACTAATTTTCTGCGAAGTAAAAACAAGCAAAAAAGACCAACTGGCACTGGGCATTATGTCAATAGGTTAGTCCCAAAAAATGATATAAAGTTGCTATAAAATGATTCTAAAACATCCAAGAATGATAACATAACAGCATGGAACAATCAAAAATTATACATACGTTGGAGATGTTTTAGCATCCCCAAGCTTAATTCCTGCTCGTTGTCGAGTAGGTAAATGATAAAAACGGATTTTTTGATGTGAAATTCCGCCTAACATGTTCATCACATATTTTTTTTCTTTGTATCATGGACATTTGGACTTTTATATGATTCAAAGCAATAGTCTAGTTTTGACATGAAGATTTCAATACTCAAGCATCTCAGTAAGCAACCATGTCTTTCAAAATATCAATGCTAAAGCAAGTTATCCCTAGCCCATTATGATCAATCGTTGATCCATTCGTCAAACACACTCGCATATTAGCTACACCCAATGCTCAAGTATGATCATAGTGCCCCTTAGTTGGTGCTTTATAAGAGAAGATGGAGACTCAAATAAAAATAATATTGCATAAAGTAAATAGAAAGGCCCTTCGCAGAGGGAAGTAGGGATTTGTAGAGGTGCCAGAGCTCAAACCAAAAAGATAGAGCTAAAACATATTGGGTAGCATGCTTTTCCTGTCAACGAAAACAATCGAGTAGTTCCCAATACTTTCCATGTAAGATATATCATGGGCGGTTCCCAAACTGAAAATAAAGTTTATTCCTTTTTCCATCATACTTTCACATTCCACGGCTAAACGAATCCACGGCTGTCGTCCATACCAACACTCTCCAAGGAATTCATTATTTGACAACATAAAATAAATTCATTTTTCATTTGGGATTGGGCATCCCTAATACCTTTGCCGTACTCTCGTTCAATGACAAGTGAATAAACACTCATCTTGAGAATATCACATCTAGCATGGAGAAATATCAGCCACCCCTACCATTTAATGAGCGGTACGGGCACACAAAAAGGAAATTTATTTTCAAATTAGAGATGGCACATACAAATTTGCTTAGAACGGCACGGAAATACCGCATATAGGTAGGTATAGAGGACTCATATGGCAAAACTGGGTTTAAGGATTTTGGATGCACAAGTAGTGATCATACTTAGTGCAAGTGAAGGCTAGCAAAAAGATTGAGAAACATCCAACCAAGAAACGGAAAATCACATAAGCGATCATTAAGCATAACTAACACCAAATAATGCACCACAAGTAGGATGTAATTTCATTGCATAACTATTGACTCTCGTGCTTGCATAGGGAATCACAAGCCTTAACACCAATATTCTTACTAAAACATAATTACTCATTAACATGACTCACATATTATATCATCATATCACAAAACTATTACAAAGAATCAAGTTTATTTTGTCCAATGATCTTCATGAAAGTTTTTATTATATCCCTCTTGAATGTCTATCACTTTGGGAGTAATTTCATATGTTGCTATTGATAGCTCAAACAAATCTAAGTGAAGAACATGAGCATAATTTTTTTTGTTCTCTCAAAATAATTTAAGTGAAGCAAGAGAGAATTTCTTATTTTTTTACTAAATCTAAAATAAATCTAAGTGAAGCATGAGAGCATTTCTTCAAAAACACTAAATCACAACATGCTCAAAAATATATAAGTTAAGCACTTGAGCAATTTCATAGCTTATAAAGATTTAAGTGAAGCATAGAGAGCAATTCTATCAAGTAATAGCATAATTTTGGCCCCCTCAAATAGGTGTGTCCAGCAAGGATAGATTACAAAAATAAAAAGCAAAACAAACAAAGACTCAAATAATACAAGACACTCCAAGCAAAACTCAATATATGTGACGAATAAAAATATTGCTCCAAGTAAAATACCGATGGTCGTCAGAAAAAAGAGGGGATGCCACTCGACATCCCCAAGCTTAGTTGCATGCTTCTCTTTTAGATAATAGCTTGGGATTCCATGGGGCATCCCCAATGTTAGGCTCTTCTTACTCCTTATTCCTTCATCCATCGTGAACTCACCCAAAACTTGAAAACTTCAATCACACAAAACTCAACAAAACCTTCGTGAGATCCGTTAGTATAACAAAGCAAATCACTACTCTAAGTACTGTTGCAAACCCATGGATGTTTTATTTTTGCATTATGTCTACTATATTCCAACTTTGCTATAGATTATACCTTCCAATACAAACCATATATTCATCAAAATAAGCACACAAAGCAGAGAAAACAGAATCTGTCAAAAACAGAACAGTCTGTAGCAATCAGGGAACTTCATATACTTCTGTAACTCCAAAAATTCTGAAAAATTAGGAAAACATGGGAAATTTGTATATCAATATTGTGTAACTACTTCAAAGAAAATTCGCGTTTCTGTGATTTATGAAAATTATTTTTCTGAGCGCAAAACTTTCTATTTTCAACAAGATCAAAGCAACTATCACCGAACATGATCCCAAAGGCTTTGTTTGGCACAAACACTAATTAAAACATAAAAACACATCTAATCAGAGGCATATTTAAATATTTATTGCAAAACATCAAGAAAATAAAAAGCAAAAAGATAAAGACTGGGTTGCCTCCCAACAAGCGCTATCATTTTACGCCCCTACCTAGGCATAATGCATAGTTCTAAGTGTTGTCATATTTGTTTTCATTTCCCTTGGAAGTGTTTTTGTCAGGTGTTTTTGCAAATACAACATAAAACACCTCATCCACGGAGACTTTAGCACTATCAAGTTGCTTATCATCGTAACCCCTTTGATTTCCAGCAACAATCCAAGAATAGTGTTGATTGACATCATTGAAAACTTGTTGGATTATGTCTAAAACAAGAACTTCCTTTTTAAGATTCTCGTAAAAAAGTTGATTATTTCCAAGCAAGTGTCTTAACATATAATCACTATTATAACGAATCTCATATATTACCAAATTTTCACGGTTCATACCATAAAAATCAAAGATTTCCCTAACTTCTCATATTATGTAGTCAAATTCATTCATAAGAACAAGGGGAGCCAACTTTTTAGCTTTGGGATTCTTTATAACAGGTAACTCACAAAACAATCTTTGCAAGGTAGGATGGGTACGGATAAATTTATTTTCAAGTTTCAGAACTAGTGTTGAAATAGCTTCTGCATAATATTTTGTTCATTTAAGTATAGGAGCATCATCAAGAGTTAAATTTCTGACACAATTGAAAAAATCCTGGATATGTTCTTTTCCCATAATATTCCCTTGCCCCAAAACAAAAGTTTTAGCATCTAGATTGCCAGATCGTCCAATTTTAGGAGTCAGGCCATCATCTGTTTCTGCCATGCCAAAGTCACTCATGGTGACAAGTTCAAGCAAATAAGAGATCTGGCGAGAAAAGGGCGAACGAAAAAGAGGGCGAATAAAATGGCAAATTTTTGTGAAGTGGGAGAGAGGAAAATGAGAGGCAAATGGCAAATAATGGAAATTGCAAGGAGATGAGATATGTGGAACCTGGTAGATATTGATGGTGTCTCCGCGACAACGGTACCAGAAATGGCTAGTTGACGGGAGACTATCTTGACTTGATCCTCCCCAGAAACGGCGCCAGAAATTCCTTTTGACGCGGCTTGAAGTACATCGGTATTTCCCCAAAGAGGAAGGGATAATGCAGCACAACAATGGTAGGTATTTCCCTCAGTGATGAGATCAAGGTTATCTAACCAGTAGGAGAACCACGCAACAGTACGTAAACGGTACCTGCACACAAAGAACAAATACTTGCAACCCGACATGTTAAATGGGTTGTCAATCCCTTTCGGGTAACGGTGCCAGAAATTGTTAAGTTGACGAGATAAAATTGTAGTAGATTGATAGATGCAAATAAAAGCAAATAAAATTCAGTGCGGTATTTTTGAAAGTATATGATGAGAAAATAGACCCGGGGGCCGTAGATTTCACTAGTGGCTTCTCTCAAGAAAAATAGCATACGGTGGGTAAAACAATTACTGTTGGGGAATTGATAGAACTTCAAATAATAATGACGATATCCAGGGAATGATCATTGTATTGGCATCACGTCCAAGATTAGTAGACCGACTCCTGCCTGCATCTACTACTATTACTCCACACATCGATCGCTATCCAGCATGCATCTAGTGTATTATGTTTGTGGAAAAACGGATTAATGCAATAAGAACGATGACATGATGTAGACAAGATCTTTTCATGTAGGAATAGACCCCATCTTGTTATGCTTAATATCAACGATACATACGTGTCATTTCCCCTTCTGTCACTGGGAATGAGCGTCGTAAGATCAAACCCATCACAAAGCACCTCTTCCCATGGAAAGAAAAATCGATCTAGTCGACGTAACTAAACCAAAGATTCGAAGAAGAAATAGGAGGCTATAAGTAATCATGCATATAAGGGATCAAAAGACTCAAATGACTTTCATGGATAAAAACATGGATCTGGTCATAAACTCATAGTTCATCGGATCCCAACAAACACACCGCAAAAAAGAGTTACATCAAATAGATCTCCAAGACACAATTGTATTGAGAATCAAGAGAGAGATGAAGCCATCTAGCCACTAACTATGGACCCGTAGGTCTATAATGAACTACTCACGCATCATCGAAGAGGTGCCAATGAGGATGATGAACCCCTCTATGAGGGTGTCTAGATTGGATATGCGGTTTCTGGAACTTGCGGCGGCTGGAATAGTTTTCGTTGACTCCCCTAGGGTTTCTGGAATATTGGGGTATTTATAGAGCAAAGAGGCGGTGCGGGAGGCGGCCGGGGTGGGCACAACCCACCAGGGGCGCACCCAGGTGGGTTGTCCTCCCCTCGGAGCCACCCTCTGGTACTTCTTTGGCCCAACAAGTGTCTTCTAGTCCAGAAAAGATCACCAAAAAGTTTCACTGCGTTTGGACTCCATTTGGTATTAATTTTCTGCGATGTAAAAACAAGCAAAAAAACACCAACTGGCACTGGGCACTATGTCAATAGGTTAGTCCCAAAAGATTATATAAAGTTGCTATGAAATGATTGTAAAACATCCAAGAATGATAATATAACAGCATTGAACAATAAAAAATTATAGATACATTGGAGACGTATCAGCATCCCCAAGCTTAATTCCTGCTCGTCCTCAAGTAGGTAAATGGTAAAAACAGAATTTTTGATGTGGAATGATGCCTAACATGTTCATCACATATTCTTTTCTTTGTAACATGGACAATTGGACTTTTATATGATTCAAAGCAATAGTCTAGTTTTGACATGAAGATTTCAATACTCAAGCATATCGAGAAGCAACCATGTCTTTCAAAATATCAATGCTAAAGCAAGTTATCCCTAGCCCATTATTCTCAATCATTGATCCATTCATGAAACATACTTGCATATTAGCTACACCCAATGCTCAAGTACGATCATAGTGCCCCTTAGTTGGTGCTTTATAAGAGAAGATGGAGACTCAAATCAAAGAAATTGCATAAAGTAAATAGAAAGGCCCTTCGCAGAGGGAAGTAGGGATTTGTAGAGGTGCAGAGCTCAAAGCAAAAAAGATAGAGCTAAAACATTTTGGGTGGCATGCTTTTCCTGTCAACGAAAACGATCGAGTAGTTCCCAATACTTTCCATGCTAGATATATCATAGGCGGTTCCCAAACAGAAAATAAAGTTTATTCCTTTTTCCACCATACTTTCACATTCCACGGCTAACCAATTCCATGGGTGTCGTCCATACCAACAGTTTCCAAGCAATTTATTATTTGAAAACATAAAGTAAATTAATTTTTCATTCCGGGACTGGGCATCCCTGATACCTTTGCCGTACTCTTGACAAGTGAATGAACACTAATCTTGAGAATAACACATCTAGCATGCAAAATATCAGCCACACCCTACCGTTTCATGAGCGATACAAGAACAAAACAAGGAAATTTATTTTGAAATTAGAGATGGCAGACACAAATTTGCTTAGAACGGCACGGAAATACCGCATATAGGTAGCTATAGTGGACTCATATGGCAAAATTGTTGGGGAACGTAGCATGCAATTTCAAAAAAATTCCTACACTCACGCAAGATCTATCTAGGAGATGCATAGCAACAAGAGGGGAAGAGTGTGTCTATGTACCCTCATAGACCAATCAAGTACCGAACGTACGGCACCTCCGAGTTCTACACACGTTCAGCTCGATGACGTTCCTTGCCCTCTTGATCCAGCAAGGTGTCGAGGAAGTAGATGAGTTCCGTCAGCACGACGGCCTGATGAAGGTGATGGTGAAGTGATCCGTGCAAGGCTTCGCCTAAGCACCGCGACAATATGACCGGACGTGTAAACCATGGAGGGGGGCGCCGCACACGGCTAACAGTTGTTGTTCCTCTGCTGTAGGCGCCCCCTTCCCCACACATATATATAGGTTGGAGAGGAGGATAGGAAGCCAAGGGGGTGCCACAAGTAGGAGGAATCCTACTTGGGGTCCTCTCCCAATTCGGCCAACCCCCTCTCCTATTCCTATTCGGAGTAGGAAGGGAAGAGGGGGAAGGGGGAATCCTATACTCCCTTTCCTTTCCTCATTCCCCTTTCCTTCTCCAATTTGGCCAACCCATATGGGGGGTGCACCAGCCCCTTTGTGGCTCGTGCATTTCCCATGTTTACCCATAAGGCCCATATCTTTTGTTGGGGGTGCCCAAAACCCCTTCCGGTGACCCGATAAGTATCTGGTGCTTCCCGAAACACTTCCGATGTCCAAATACCATCGTCCTATATATCAGCCTTTACCTCTCGACCATTTTGAAACTCCTCTACATTTCCGTGATCTTATTCGGGACTCCGAACAACATTCGGTCACCAAATCACATAACTCATATAATACAATATCGTCATCGAACGTTAAGCGTGCGGACCCTACTGGTTCGAGAACTATGTAGACATGACCGAGACACCTCTCCGGTCAATAACCAATAGCGGAACCTGGATGCTCATATTGGCTCCACCATATTCTACGAAGATCTTTATTGGTCGAACCGTTATGACAGTATACGTTATTCCTTTTGTCATCGGAATGTTATGCTACGTCTTGAGCTTGCGTTGGTTTTCCTTGAAGAGGAAAGGGTGATGCATCACAGTAGCGTAAGTATTTCCCTCAGTTTTTGAGAACCAAGGTATCAGGCCAGTAGGAGGCTCCTCACAAGTCCCATGAACCTACATAAACATACAAAGAACTCGCAACCAACGTGATAAAGGGGTTGTCAATCCCTTCAAGGCCACTTGCGGAAGTGAGATCTGATAGAGATAATATGAGAAGATAAATATATATTTTGTATTTTGTGGTATAGATTGGAAAAGTAAAGATGCAAATAAAAGTAGATTGAAAGCGTATATGATAAAAGATAGACCCCGGGGCCATAGGTTTCACTAGAGGCTTCTCTCAAGATAGCATAAGTATTACGCTGGGTGAACAAATTACTGTCGAGCAATTGATAGAAAAGCGAATAATTATGAGATTATCTAGGCATGATCATGTATATAGGCATCACGTCCGTGACAAGTAGACTGACTCCTGCCTGCATCTACTACTATTACTCCACACATCGACCGCCATCCAGCATGCATCTAGAGTATTAAGTTCATAAGAACAGAGTAACGCATTAAGAAAGATGAAATGATGTAGAGGGATAAACTCATGCAATATGATATAAACCCCATCTTTTTATCCTCGATGGCAACAATGCAATACATGCCTTGCTGCCCCTGCTGTCACTGGGAAAGGACACCGCTAGATTGAACCCAAAGTTAAGCACTTCTCCCATGGCAAGAAAGATCAATCTAGTAGGCCAAACCAAACCAATAATTCGAAGAGACTTGCAAAGATAACTCAATCATACATAAAAGAATTCAGCGGAGATTCAAATATTTCTCATAGATAAACTTGATCATAAACCCACAATTCATCGGATCTCGACAAACACACCGCAAAAAGAGTTACATCGAATAGATCTCCACAAGAGAGGGGGAGAACATTGTATTGAGATACAAAAAGAGAGAAGAAGCCATCTTGCTAATAACTATGGACCCGAAGGTCTGTGGTAAACTACTCACAACTCATCAGAAGGGCTATGGTGTTGATGTAGAAGCCCTCCATGGTGGATTCCCCCTCCGGCAAAACACCGACAACGGCTCCAAGATGGGATCTCGCAGATACAGAAGGTTACGGTGGCGGAAATATTTCTTCGGTGGCTCCCTTGATGGTTTCAGTGTATATGGGTATATATAGGAGGAAGATGTACGTCGGTGGGTGCCTGAGGGGCCCACGAGACAGGTGGGTGCGCCCTATAGGGGGGGCGCCCTCCACCCTCGTGGCTTCCTCGATTGCTTCTTGACTTGCACTCCAAGTCCTCTGGATCACGTTCGTTCCAAAAATCAGGCTCCCGAAGGTTTCATTCCGTTTGGACTCCGTTTGATATTCCTTTTCTTCGATATACTGAAATAGGCAAAAAAATAGCAATACGGGCTGGGCCTCCTGTTAGTATGTTAGTCCCAAAAATGATATAAAAGTGTAAAGTAAAGCCCATAAACATCCAAAACAGATAATATAATAGCATGAAACAATCAAAAATTATAGATACGTTAGAGACATATCAAGCATCCCCAAGCTTAATTCCTGCTCGTCCTCAAGTAGGTAAATGATAAAAACAGAATTTTTGATGGGGAATGCTACCTAGCATAATTTTCAATGTATTTCTCTTTATTGTGGCATGAATGTTCAGATCCAAATGATTCAAAATAAAAGTTCATATTGACATAAGAAATAGTAATACTTCAAGCATACTAATGGAAGCAATGATGTCTTCTCAAAATAACATGGCTAAAGAAAGTTATCCCTAAAAAATCATATAGTCTGGCTGTTGCTCTATCTTCATCACACAAAGTATTTACTCATGCACAACCCCGATGACAAGCCAAGCAATTGTTTCATACTTTGGTAATCTCAAACTTTTTCAATTTTTCATGCAATACATGAGCGTGAGCCATGGTCATAGCACTATATGTGGAATAGAAGGGTGGTTGTGGAGAAGACAAAAAGGAGAAGATAGTCTCACATCAACTAGGCGTATCAACGGGCTATGGAGATGCCCATTAATAGATATCAATGTGAGTGAGTAGGGATTGCCATGCAACAGATGCACTAGAGCTATAAATGTATGAAAGCTCAACAAAAGAAACTAAGTGGGTGTGCATTCAACTTGCTTGCTCAAGAAGACCTAGGGCATTTTGAGGAAGCCCATCATTGGAATATACAAGCCAAGTTCTATAATGAAAAATTCCCACTAGTATATGAAAGTGACAACATAAGAGACTCTCTATCATGAAGACCATGGTGCTATTTTTGAAGCACAAGTGTGGAAAAAGAGATAGTAGCATTGTCCCTTCTCTCTTTTTCTCTCAATTTTTTTCTTTTCATTTTTTCTTTTCATTTTTTCATTTTTTTCTTTTTTTTTATTTTCGTTGGGCTTCTTTGGCCTCTTTTATTTTTATAAAGTCCGAAGCCTCATCCCGACTTGTGGGGGAATCATAGTCTTCATCACCCTTTCCTCACTGGGACAATGCTCTAATAATGAAGATCATCACACTTTTATTTATTTACATCTCAAGATTACAACTCGATACTTAGAACAAGATATGCCTCTATATAGATGCCTCCGGCAGTGTACCGGGATATGCAATGAATCAAGAGTGACATGTATGAAAAATTATGGAGGTGGCCTTTCCACAAATACGATGTCAACTACATTATTATGCAAAGAGCAATATGACAATGATGATGCGTGTCATAATAAATGGAACGGTGGAAAGTTGCATGGCAATATATCTCGGAATGGCTATGGAAATGCCATAATAGGTAGGTATGGTGGTTGTTTTGAGGAAGGAATATGGTGGGTGTATGGCATCGGCGAAGGTTGCGCGGCACAAGAGAGGCTAGCAATGGTGGAAGGGTGAGAGTGCGTATAATCCATGGACTCAACATTAGTCATAAAGAACTCATATCCTTATTGCAAAAATCTACAAGTCATTGAAAACAAAGTACTACACGCATGCTCCTAGGGGGGATATATTGGTAGGAAAATACCATCGCTCGTCCCCGACCGCCACTCATAAGGAAGACAATCAATAAATAAAATTGTGCTCCAACTTCATCACAAAGCGGTTCACCATACGTGCATGCTACGGAAATCACAAACTTCAACACAAGTATTCTTTAAATTCACAATTACCCAACTAGCATGACTTTAATATCACTACCTCCGTATCTCAAGACAATTATCAAGTATCAAATTGATCATAGCATCCAATTCACTTTCTATGATAGTTTTTATTATACCCAACTTGGATGCTCATCATTCTAGGACCAAATTTATAACCATGGCAAATACCGTGCTGTTCTAAAAGACTCTAAAAATAATATAAGTGAAGCATGAGAGATCAACAATTTCTTTAAAATTAATCCACCGCCGTGCTCTAAAAGATATAAGTGAAGCACTAGAGCAAAAGTTATCTAGCTCAAAAGATATAAGTGAAGCACATAGGGTATTCTAACAAATTTCAATCAAGTAGGCTTCTCCCAAAAGGTGTGTACAGCAAGGATGATTGTGGTAAACTAAAAAGCAAAGACTAATACCATACACGATGCTCCAAGCAAAACACATATCATGTGGCAAATAAAAATATAGCTCCAAGTAAAATTACCAATGAACGAAGACGAAAGAGGGGATGCCTTCCCGGGGCATCCACAAGCTTAGGCTTTTGGATATTCTTGAATATGTTGGGGTTCCATGGGAATCCCCAAGCTTAGGCTTTTGCCACTCCTTATTCCATAGTCCATCAAATATTTACCCAAAACTTGAAAACTTCACAACACAAAACTCAACAGGAAATCTCATAAGCTCCGTTAGTGAAAGAAAAAAAACCACCACATAAGGTACTGTAATGAACTCATTCTTTATTTATATTGGTGTTAAACCTACTGTATTCCAAGTTCTGTATGGTTCATACCCTTACATACTAGCCATAGATGCATCAAAATAAGCAAACAACACACGAAAGGCAGAATCTGTCAAAAACAGAACAGTATGTAGCAATCTGTTACTTTCGGTTAATTATGGAACTCCAAAAATCCTACCAAACTAGGACGTCCTAAACAATTTGCCTATTGATCTACAGCAAAAATAATCAACGTAAAATCACGTTTCTGTGATTTATTGATTTTTTTTCTCGTGAGCGCAAAGTTTCTGTTTTCCAGCAGAATCAAATTAACTCATATCATAGGTTATCCTATAGGTTCTACTTGGCACAAACACTAAATAAAACAAGAAAACACATCTAAATAGAAAGTAGATGCAAAATTTACTACTAAACAGGAACAAAAACAAAGAATACAAATAAAATTGGGTTGCCTCCCAACTAGTGCTATTGTTTAACGCCCCAAGCTAGGCATAAAAGCGAAGATAGATCTAAGTAGTGCCATAATAATAAGATAGATCACGAAAACTCATCTCATATTCTCTATGTTCAGCAGCAAGTTTTCTTTGAGGCAAGAAAAAAAAACCAAAAGGGCCGAATTTAATGGGACAAAAGTCCCCAAGATCAATCTCAGGAGGTATGGGTTCCTCCTTTGGCCCTTCATATTGCACAACTAATTCATCCTTATAAGCATTCTTTTGGCAGAATTTCGTGAACCTATACTCAAGAGAGTATCCTAGCTCATTGTTTCGAAGAGCAAATTCATTATTAAGTTCGGAAATTCTATCAACTAGGACATTGGTAGGAACCTTTTTTCTAAGGTTTTTGTTAAAAGCAACATAGTCCAAAGATTGAAAACACCTAATTTCCTCTTGATCAAAGAGGATTGCCCCTATGGGAGGACGGCCGGCGTCCACCCTATAGTGCGCAAAGATTTCTTTGGCCTCTTTTATTATGACTCTAAACTCATGTGTCAAAAAGATAGTGGCGGCGCGCTTAACAGAAGAGTGTTCAATATTAGAAAATTCCAAAAAAATTCTTTGTATGCAAGGATGCATATGCATAAATTATCTTTCAAGCTCAACTACAAGCATGGCTATAGCATCCACAAGACTACTAGTTTTATGAAGAATAGAACCACCCATAGAAGGTAAAGCACTGACACAAGTAAAGAAGTCTTGAATAACCCCTTTTCCAATAATATTACCACTACTGATTAAAAACTTTTTAGTATGCAAGATAGGGGGTTCTTCAGCAAGAGCATCAGAATTTTCCATGTTATCATTATTGTCCATATCGACGATAATCTCCCCAATTTCAGAATAACAGCGAACGAGAGCGAGGAGAAGAAGAGGACAAGCAAAAAAGTGAAGAGATTGGGAAAGAGAGGGCGAATAAAACGGCAAGGGTGAAGTGGGGGAGAGGAAAACGAGAGGCAAATGGCAAATAATGTAAATGCGAGGGAGATGAGTTTCTGATGTGTACTTGGTATGTCTTGACTTGAGCGAAGACCTCCCCCGCAACTGCACCAGAAATCCTTCTTGCTACATCTTGAGCTTGCCTTGGTTTTCCTTGAAGAGGAAAGGGTGATGCAGCACAATAGTGTAAGTATTTCACTCAGTTTTTGAGAACCAAGGTATCAGTCCAGTAGGAGGCTCCTCACAAGTCCCACGAACCTACACAAAGAAACAAAGAACTCGCAACCAACGCGGTAAAGGGGTTGTCAATCCCTTCACGGCCACTTGCGAAAGTGAGATCTGATAGAGATAATATGATAAGATAAATATATTTTTTGGTATTTTGTGATATAGATTGGAAAAGTAAAGATGCAAATAAAAGTAGATTGAAAGCGTATATGATAAAAGATAGACCCGGGGGCCATAGGTTTCACTAGAGGCTTCTCTCAAGATAGCATAAGTATTACGGTGGGTGAACAAATTACTGTCGAGCAATTGATAGAAAAGCGAATAATTATGAGATTATCTAGGCATGATCATGTATATAGGCATCACGTCCGTGACAAGTAGACCGACTCCTGCCTGCATCTACTACTCTTACTCCATACATCGACCGCTATCCAGCATGCATCTAGAGTATTAAGTTCATAAGAACAGAGTAACACATTAAGAAAGATGACATGATGTAGAGGGATAAACTCATGCAATATGATATAAACCCCATCTTTTTATCCTCGATGGCAACAATACAATACATGCCTTGCTGCCCCTGCTGTCACTGGGAAAGGACACCGCAAGATTGAACACAAAGCTAAGCACTTCTCCCATGGCACGAAAGATCAATCTAGTAGGCCAAACCAAACCGATAATTCGAAGAGACTTGCAAAGATAACTCAATCATACATAAAAGAATTCAGAGGAGATTCAAATATTTCTCATAGATAAACTTGATCATAAATCCACAATTCATCGGATCTCGACAAACACACCGCAAAAAGTGTTACATCGAATAGATCTCCACAAGAGAGGGGGAGAACATGGTATTGAGATCCAAAAAGAGAGAAGAAGCAATCTAGCTAATAACTATGGACCCGAAGGTCTGTGGTAAACTACTCACAACTCATCGGAAGGGCTATGGTGTTGATGTAGAAGCCCTCCATGGTGGATTCCCCCTCCGGCAGAACGCCGGCGACGGCTCCAAGATGGGATCTCGCGGATATAGAAGGTTACGGTGGCGGAAATATTTCTTCGGTGGCTCCCTTGATGGTTTAGGGGTATATGGGTATATATAGGAGGAAGAAGTACGTCGATGGGTGCCTGAGGGGCCCACGAGATAGGGGGCGCGCCCTATAGGGGGGGCGCCCTCCACCCTCGTGGCTTCCTCGATTGCTTCTTGACTTGCACTCCAAGTCATGTGGATCACGTTCGTTCCAAAAATCACGCTCCCGAAGGTTTCATTCCGTTTGGACTCCGTTTGATATTCCTTTTCTTCGATATACTGAAATAGGCAAAAAAACAGCAATACGAGCTGGGCCTCCAGTTAGTAGGTTAGTCCCAAAAATGATATAAAAGTGTAAAGTAAAGCCCATAAACATCCAAAATAGGTAATATAATAGCATGAAACAATCAAAAATTATAGATACGTTGGAGACGTATCATGTTACTTGCCCGAGATTCGACCGTCGGTATCTTCATACCTAGTTCAATATCGTTACTGGCAAGTCTCTTTACTCGTTCCGTAATACATCATCCTGCAACTAACTCATTAGTCACTTTGCTTGCAAGGGTTCTTATGATGTGTATTACCGAGAGGGCCCAGAGATACCTTTCTGATACTCGGAGTGACAAATCCTAATCTCGATATATGCCAACCCAACAAACACCTTCTGAGATACCTGTAGAGCATCTTTATAATCACCCAGTTATGTTATGATGTTTGGAAGCACACAAGGCATTCGCCCGGTATCCGAGAGTTGCATAATCTCATGGCCGGAGGAATATATATTTGACATGAAGAAAGCAATAGCAATAAAACTGAACAATCATAATGCTAAGCTAACGAATGGGTCTTGTCCGTCACATCATTCTCCTAATGATGTGACCGTGTTTATCAAATGACAACACATGTTTATGGTTCGGAAACTTAACCATCTTTGATCAATGAGCTAGTCTAGTAGAGGCTTACTAGGGACACGGTGTTTTGTCTATGTATCCACACATGTATCAAATTTCTGGTTAATACAATTCAAGCATGAATAATAAACATTTATCATGATATAAGGAAATATAAAATAACAACTTTATTATTGCCTCTAGGGCATATTTCCTTCGGTCTCCCACTTGCACTAGAGTCAATAATATAGTTCACATCGTCATGTGATTTAACACCAATAGATCACATATTTATGTGATTAACACCCATAGTTCACATCTCCATGTGACCAACACCCAAAGGGTTTACTAGAGTCAATAATCTAGTTCACATTGCTATGAGATTAACACCCAAAGAGTACTAAGGTGTGATCATGTTTTGCTTGTGAGAGAAGTTTAGTCAACGGGTCTGCCACATTCAGATCCATATGTATTTTGCAATTTCTATGTCTACAATGCTCTGCATGGAGCTACTCTAGCTAATTGCTCCCACGTTCAATACGTATCTAGATTGAGACTTATAGTCATCTATATCAGTGTCAAATCTTGCATCGACGTAACTCTTTATGACAAACTCTTTATCACCTCTATAACCGAGAAACATTTCCTTAGTCCTCTTAGGTAATTAAGGATAATTTTGACAGCTATCTAGTGATCTACTCCTGGATCACTATTGTACCCCCTTGCCAAACTTATGGCAAGGCACATAACAGGTCTGGTACACAACATGGCATACTTTATAGAACCTATGGCTGAGGCATAGGGAATGACTTTCATTCTCTCTCTCTTTCTTTTGTCGTGGTCGTGCTTTGAGTCTTACTCAACTTCACACTTTACAATACAGGCTAGAACACCTTATTTGACTGATCTATTTTGAACTCCTTCAAAATCGTGTCAAGGTGTGTACTTTGTGAAAGTCCTATTAAGCGTCTCAATCTATCTCCGTAGATCTTGTTGCCCAATACATAGGTAGTTTTACCGAGGTCTTTCATTGAAAAATTCTTTTTCAAGTATCCTTTTATGCTATCCAGAATTATATATCATTTCCAATCAACAATATGTCATCCACATATAATATCAAAAATGCTACAGACCTCCCACTCACTTTCTTGTAAATACAGGCTTCGCCGTAAGTCTGTATAAAACCATATGCTGTGATCACCTCATCGAAGCGTATGTTCCAACTCTGAGATGCTTGCACTAGTCCATAGATGGATCGCTGGAGCTTGCACACCTTGTTAGCACATTTAGGATTGACAAAACCTTCTGGCTGCATCATATACAACTCTTCTTAGAGATATCCATTTAAGTAATGCAGTTTTGACATCCATTTGCCAGATTTCATAAAATGTGGCAATTGCTAACATGATTCGGATGGACTTAAGCATCACTACGGTTGAGAAATTCCCATCATAGTCAACCCATTGAACTTGTCGAAAACCTTTTGCAACAAGTCGAGCTTTGTAGATAGTAACATTACCGTCAGCATCACTCTTCTTCTTGAAGATCCATTTATTCTCTATGGGTCGTCGATCATCAGGCAAATCCACCAAAGTCCACACTTTGTTCTCATACATGGATCCTATCTCAGATTTCATGGCCTCAAGCCATTTATCGGAATCTGGGCTCATCATAGCTTCTTTATAGTTCGTAGGTTCACCATGGTCTAGTAACATGACTTCCAGAACAGGATTACCGTACCACTTTTTTGTTGATCGTGTTCTGGTTGAGCTACGAGGTTTGGTAGTAACTTGATTTGAAGTTTCATGATCATCATCATTAGCTCTAGTTGGTGCAGGCATCACGGAAACGGATTTCTTAGATGACTACTTTCCAAATTGAGACAAGGTATAATTACCTCATCAAGTTCTACTTTCCTCCCACTCACTTCTTTCGAGAGAAACTCCTCCAGAAATGTTCCATTCTTGGAAACAAAAATCTTGCCTTCGGATCTATGGTAGAAGGTGTACCCAATTGTGAAGACGCACATCTCTGATTTTGGTTCAAGCTTATCAGGCTGAAACCTTTTGACATAAGTGTCGCAACCCCAAACTTTAAGAAACGACAGCTTAGGTTTCTTGCCAAACAACAGTTCATACGGTGTTGTCTCAACAGATTTAGACGGTGCCCTGTTTAACATGAATGCAACTGTCTCTAATGCATAACCCCAAAATGATAGTGGTAAATCGGTAAGAGACATCATAGATCGCACCATATCTAATAAAGTACGGTTATGATGTTCAGACACACATTGTTTTAAATGAAGGCCAAACTCATAACTCAAATATTCCACATTGTTTTAAATGAAGGCCAAACTCATAACTCAAATATTCGCCTCCATGATTAGATCGTAGAAACTTTCTTACAATGATTCTCCACTTCACTCTGAAATTCTTTGAACTTTTCAAATGTTTCAGACTTGTGTTTCATTAAGTAGATATACCCATATCTGCTCAAATCATCTGTCAAGGTTAGAAAATAACGACACCGTACCCGTCGCATGCCTCAACACTCATCGGACCGCATACATCGGTATGTACTATTTCCAATAAGTCATTGGCTCGCTATATTGTCCCGGAGAATGGAGTTTTAGTCATCTTGCCCATGAGGCATGGTTCACAAGTATCAAATGATTCATAATCAAGTGATTCCAAAATTCCATCTGCATGGAATTTCTTCACGCGCTTTACACCAATATGACCTAAATGGCAGTGCCACAAATATGTTGCATTATCATTATCAACTTTGCATCTTTTGGCTTCAATATTATGAATATGTATATCACTACAATCAAGATTCAATAAACCATTAACATTGGGTGTATGACCATAGACGGTTTTATTCATGTAAATAGAATAACAATTATTCTCTGTCTTAAATGAATAACCATATTGCAATAAACACGATCCTATCTTGTTCATGCTCAACGCAAACACCAAATACCTTTTATTTAGGTTCAACACTAATCCCCAAAGTATAGGGAGTGTGTGATGATGATCATATAAATCTTGGAACCAATTCCAATACACATCGTCACTTCACCCTCAACTAGTCTCCATTTATTCTGCAACTCCTGTTTCGAGTTACTAATCTTAGTAACTGAACAGGTATTAAATACCCAGGGGCTACTACGAGCACTAGTAAGGTACACATTAATAACATGTATATCAAATATACCTTTGTTCACTTTGCCATCCTTCTTATCCTCCAAATATTTGGGGTAGTTTTGCTTCCAGTGACCATTTCCTTTGCAGTAGAAGCACTCAATTTCAGGCTTACATCTAGCTTTGTGCTTCTTCACGGGAGTGACAACTTTTTGCCATTCTTCTTGAAGTTCCCTTTCTTTCCCTTGCCCTTTTTCTTGAAACTAGTGGTCTTGTTAACCATCAACACTTGATGCTCTTTCTTGATTTCTACCTTCGCCGATTTTAGCATCACGAAAAGCTCGGGAATCGTTTTGGTCATCCCTTGCATATTATAGTTCATCACGAAGTTCTAGTAGCTTGGTGATAGTGACTAGAGAACTCTGTTAATCACTATCTTATCTGGAAGATTAACTCCCACTTGATTCAAGCGATTGTAGTGCCCAGACATTCTGAACACATTCTCACTAGCTGAGCTATTCTCCTCCATCTTGTAGGAAAAGTACTTGCGAGAGGTCTCATACCTCATAACACGGGCATGAGTCTGAAATACCAATTTCAGCTCTTGGAACATCTCATATGCTTCCTGGCATTCAAAATGTCTTTGAAGCCCCGATTCTAAGCCGTAAAGCATGGCACACTAAACTATCAAGTAGTCATCATATCGAGCTTGCCAAACGTTCATAACGTCTGCATCTGCTCCTGCAATAGGTCTATCACCTAGCGGTGCATCAAGGACATAATTATTCTGTGCAGCAATGAGGATAATCCTCAGATCACAGACCCAGTCCGCATCATTGCTACTATCATCTTTCAACTTAATTTTCTCTAGGAACATATTAAAAATAGGGTAGCTATAACGCGAGCTATTGATCTACAACATAATTTGCAAATACTATCTGGACTAAGTTCATGATAAATTAAGTTCAATTAATCAAATTACTTAAGAACTCCCCTTAGATAGACATCCCTCAAGTCATCTAAATGATAAGTGATCCAAATCAACTAATCCATGTCCGGTCATCATGTGAGATGGGGTAGTCATCAATGGTGAACATCTCTATATTGATCATATCTACTATATGGTTCACATTCGACCTTTTGGTCTCCAGTGTTCTGAGGCCATGTTTGTACATGCTAGACTCGTCAAGTTTAAGCCGAGTATTCCGCATGTGCAAAACTGTCTTGCACCCATTGTATTTGAACATAGAGCCTATCACACCCGATCATCACGTGGTGTCTCAGCACGAAGAACTGTCGCAACGGTGCATACTCAGGGAGAACACTTATACCTTGAAATTTTAGTAAAGGGATCATCTTATAATGCTACCGTCGTACTAAGCAAAATAAGATGCATAAAGATAAACATCACATGCAATCAAAATATGTGACATGATATGGCCATCATCATCTTAAGCTTTTGATCTCCATCTCCAAAGCATCGTCATGATCTCCATTGTCACCGACTCGACACCTTGATCTCCATTATTGCGTCGTGGCCGTCTCGCCAACTATTGCTTATACAACTATCGCTACCTCTTAGTGATAAAGTAAAGCAATTACATGGCATTTGCATTTCATACAATAAAGAGACAACCATAAGGCTCCTGTCGGTTGCCAACTACTTTTACAAAACATGATCATCTCATACAATAATGTATATCACATCATGTCTTGACCATATCACATCACAACATGCCTTGCAAAAACAAGTTAGACGTCCTGTACTTTGTTGTTGCAAGTTTTACGTGGCTGCTACGGGCTTCTAGCAAGAACCATTCTTACCTACGGCAAAAGAAAAACACAACGGTGATTTATCAAGTTCGTTGTTTTAACCTTCAACAAGGACCGACAGCAGTCAAATTTGATTCAACTAAAGTAGGAGAAACAGACACCCTCCAACCACCTTTATGCAAAATTAGTTGCATGTTTGTCGGTGGAACCGGTCTCATGAATGTGGTCATGTAAGGATGGTCCGGGCCACTTCATCCAACAATACAGCTGAATCAAAATAAGACATTGGTGGTAAGCAGTATGACAATCACCACCCACAACTCTTTGTGTTCTACTCGTGCATATCATCTACGCATAGACCTGGCTCGGAATCCACTGTTGGGGAATGTAGCATGCAATTTCAAGAATTTCCTACGCTCATGCAAGATCTATCTAGGAGATGCATAGCAACGAGAGGGGGAGAGTGTGTCTACGTACCCTCATGGACCGAAAGCGGAAGCATTTGACAAAGCGGTTGATGTAGTCGAACTTCTTCTAGCTCCGACCGATCAAGTACCGAATGTATGGCACCTCCGAGTTCTGCACACATTCAGCTCGATGACGTTCCTCGCCCTCTTGATCCAGCAAGGTGTCAAGGAAGTAGATGAGTTCTGTCAGCACGACGGCGTGGTGACGGTGATGGTGAAGTGATCCGTGAGGACTTCGCCTAAGCACCGTGACAATATGACTGGGGGTGTAAACTATGGAGGGGGCGCCGCACATGCCTAACAGTTGTTGTTCTTCTATTGTAGGCGCCCCCTTCCCCACATATATATAGGTTGGAGGGGAGGAGAGGCAGCCAAGGAGGCGCCCCAAGTAGGAGGAATCCTACTTGGGGTCCTCTCCCAATTCGGCCAACCCCCTCTCCTATTCCTATTCGGAGTAGGAAGGGAAGAGGGGGGAGGGGGAATCTTATTCCCCTTTTCCTTTCCTCCTTCCCCTTTCCTTCTCCAAATTTGGCCAACCCATATGGGGGGGAACCATCCCCTATGTGGCTGGTGCATTTCCCCTCTTGGCCCATCAGGCCCATAGCTTTTGCCGGGGGTGCCTGGAACCCCTTCCAGTGACCCGATAAGTACCTGGTGCTTCCCGAAACACTTCTGGTTGTCCGAATACCATAGTCCTATATATCAATCTTTACCTATCGACCATTTCGAGACTCCTCATCATGTCCATGATCTCATCCGGGACTCCGAACAATATTCGGTCACCAAATCACATAACTCATATAATACAATATTGTCATCGAACGTTAAGTGTGCAGACCCTACGGGTTCGAGAACTATGTAGACATGACCGAGACACCTCTCCGGTAAATAAACAATAGCGGAACCTGGATGCTCATATTGGCTCCCACATATTCTATGAAGATCTTTATCGTTCGAACCGTTATGACAACATATGTTATTCCTTTTGTCATCGGTATGTTATTTGCCCGAGATTTGATTGTCGGTATCTTCATACCTAGTTCAATCTCGTTACCGGCAAGTCTCTTTACTCGTTCCATAATACATCATCCTGCAACTAACTCATTAGTCACTTTGCTTTCAAAGCTTCTTATGATGTGTATTATCGAGAGGGCCTAGAGATACCTTTCTGATACTTGGAGTGACAAATCCTAATCTCGATCTATGCCAACCCAACAAACACCTTCGGAGATACGAGCATATTTATAATCACCCAGTTACGTTGTGATGTTTGATAGCACAAAAGGCATCCCTCTGGTATCCGGGAGTTGCATAATCTCATAGTCGGAGGAATATGTTTTTGACATGAAGAAAGCAATAACAATAAAACTGAACGATCATAATGCTAAGCTAATGAATGGGTCTTGTCCACCACATCATTCTCCTAATGACGTGATCCCATTTACCAAATGACAATAGATACCTATGGTTAGGAAACTTAACCATCTTTGATCAATGAGCTACTCTAGTAGAGGCTTACTAGGGACACGGTGTTTTGTCTATGTATCCACACATGTATCAAGTTTCTGGTTAATACAATTCTAGCATGAATATTAAACATTTATCATGATATAAGGAAATATAAAATAACAACTTTATTATTGCCTCTAGGGAATATTTCCTTCAAAAACTAGGTTTAAGGATTTTGGATGCACAAGTAGAGATCATACTTAGTGCAAGTGAAGGCTAGCAAAAAGATTGAGAAGCATCCAACCAAGAAACGAAAAATCTCATAAGAAAGCATTAAGCATAACTAACACCGAATATGCACCACAAGTAGGATGTAATTTAATTGCATAACTACTGACTTTCGTGCTTGCATAGGGAATCACAAACCTTAACACCAATATTCTTAGTAAAACATAATTACTCATTAACATGACTCACATATTATATCATCATATCGCAAAACTATTACAAAGAATCAAGTTTATTTTGTCCAATGATCTTCATGAAAGTTTTTATTATATCCCTCTTGAATATCTATCACTTTGGGATTAATTTCATATGTTGCTATTGATAGCTCAAACAAATCTAAGTGAAGAACATAAGCATTTTTTTTCTTCTCTCAAAATAATTTAAGTGAAGCAAGAGAGAATTTCTTTTTTTTACTAAATCTCAAATAAATCTAAGTGAAGCATGAGAGCATTTCTTCAAAAAATACTGAAGCACACCATGCTCAAAAATATATAAGTGAAGCACTTGAGCAATTCCATAGTTCATAAAGATTTAAGTTAAGCATAGAGAGCAATTCTAACAAGTCATAGCATAATTTTGGCTCCCTCAAATAGGTGTGTCCAGCAAGGATAGATGACACAAAATAAAAAGCAAAACAAGTCAAGACTCAAATAATACAAGACTCTCCAAGCAAAATTCATGATATGTGACGAATAAAAATATAGCTCCAAGTAAAATACTGATGGTCGTTAGAAGAAAGAGGGGATGCCACCGAGGCGTCCCCAAGCTTAGTTGCTTGATTCTATTTTATATAATAGCTTGGGATGCCATGGTGCATCCCCAAGCTTAGGCCCTTCTTACTCCTTATTCCTTCATTCATCGTGATCTCACCCAAAACTTGAAAACTTCAATCACACAAAACTCAACAAAACATTCGTGAGATCCGTTAGTATAACAGAGCAAATCACTACTCTAAGTAGTGTTGCAAACCCATTCCTATTTTATTATTGCATTATATCTACTGTATTCCAACTTTGCTATAGCTTATACCCTCGAATACAAACCATAGATTCATCAAAATAAGCACACAACACAAATAAAACAGAATCTGTCAAAAATAGAACAGCCTGTAGTAATCAGGGAACTTCGTGTACTTTTATAGCTCCCAAAATTCTGAAAAATTAGGACAACATGGGAAATTTGTATATAAATTGTGTAAAAATTTTAGAGCAAAATCATGTTTCTGTGATTTATGAAAATTATTTTCTGAGTGCAAAAGTTTCTTCTTTTCAACAAGATCAAAGCAACTGTCACCCAACATGATTCCAATGGCTTTGCTTTCCACAAACACTAATTAAAACATAAAAACACATCTAATCAGAGGCATATGTAAATATTTATTGCAAAACAGCAAGAAACACAAAAAGCAAAAAGATAAAGATTGGTTGCCTCCCAACAAGCGCTATCGTTTTACGCCCCTAGCTAGGCATAATGCATAGATCTAAGTGTTGGCATCTTTGTTTTCATTTCCCTTGGAGATGTTTTTGTTAGGTGGTTTTGCAAAGATAACATAAAACACCTCATCCAAATAGACTTTAGCACTATCAAGTTGCTTATCATCGTATCCCCTTTGGTTTCTGGCAACAATCCAAGAATAGTGTTGATTAACATCATTGAAAACTTGTTGGATTATGTCTAAAACAGGGACTTCCTTTTTAAGATTCTTGTCAAAAATTTGATTATTTCCAAGCAAGTGTCTTAACATATAATCACTATTATAAAGGATCTCATCTATTACCGGTTTTTCACAGTTCATACCATAAAAAATAAAAATTTCCCTAGCTTCCCGTATTATGTAGTCAAATTCATTCATAAGAACGAGGGGAGCCAACTTTTTAGCTTTGGGATTCTTTATAACAGGTAACTCATAAAACAATCTTTGCAAGGTAGGATGGCTATGGATGAATTTTATTTCAAATTTCAGAACTAGTGCTGAAATGGCTTCTGCATAAGATTTTGTTCTTTTACATATAGGAGCATCATCAAGAGTTAAATTTCCGACACAATTGAATAATTCTTGGATATGTTCTTTTCCCATAATATTCCCTTGCCCCAAAACAAAAGTTTTAGCATCCATTTCCAGATCGTCCAGATTTAGGAGTTAGGCCATCATCTATTTCTACCATGCCAAAGTCACTCATGGTGACAAGTTTAAGCAAATAAGAGATCTCACGAGAAAACGGCGAATGAAAAAGAGGGCGAATAAAATGGCAAACTTTTGTGAAGCGGGGGAGAGAAAAATGAGAGGCAAATGGCAAATAATGTACATTGCAAGGAGATGTGATTTGTGATTAGGAACCTGGTAGATGTTGATGATTTCTCCCCGGCAACGGCACCAGAAATGGCTAGTTGATGGGAGACTATCTTGACTTGATCCTCCCCGGCAACGGCGGCAGCAAATCCTTTTGATGCGGCTTGAACTACATCGGTATTTCTCCGAAGAGGAAGGGATGATGCAACATAGCAGCGGTAGGTATTTCCCTCAGTGATGAGACCAAGGTTATCGAACCAGTAGGAGAACCATGCAATACTACGTAAATGGTACCTGCACACAAAGAACAAATACTTGCAACCCGATGTGTTAAAGGGGTTGCCAATCCCTTTTGGGTAACGGTGCCATAAATTGTTAAGTTGACGAGATAAAATTGTAGTAGATTGATAGATGCAAACAAAAGCAAATAAAATTCAGCGAGGTATTTTTGGGTTTTTGATAATATAGATCTGAAAATAAAAGTGGCAAATAAATAAAAAGGCAAATAGCAATATAGATCTGTAAGTATATGATGAGAAAATAGACCCGAGGGCTGTATATTTCACTAGTGGCTTCTCTCAAGAAAAATAGCATACGGTGGGTAGACAAATTACTGTTGGGCAATTGATAGAACTTCAAATAATTATGACGATATCGAGGCAGTGATCATTATATAGGCATCATGTCCAAGATTAGTAGACCGACTCCTACCTGCACCTACTACTATTACTCCACACATCGACCGCTATCCAGCATGCATCTAGTGTATTAAGTTCCTGGAAAAACGGAGTAATGCAATAAGAACAATGACATGATGTAGACAAGATCTATTCATGTAGGAATAGACCCCATCTTGTTATCCTTAATAGAAATTATACATACATGTCATTTCCCCTTCTGTCACTGGGATTGAGCACCATAAGATCGAACCCATCACAAAGCACCTCTTCCCATGGCAAGAAAAATCGATCTAGTCAGCCATACTAAACCAAAGATTCAAAGAAGAAATACAAGGCTATAAGTAATCATGGATATACGAGATCAGAAGACTTAAATAAATTTCATGGATAAAAAACATAGATCTGATCATAGACTCAAAGTTCATCGGATCCCAACAAACTCACCGCAAAAAAGAGTTACATTAAATAGATCTCCAAGAGACCATTGTACTGAGAATCAAGAGAGAGGATGAAGCCATCTAGCTACTTAATATGGACCCATAGGTCTACAGTGAACTACTCACGCATCATTGGAGAGGCACCAATGATGATGATGAACCCCTCCGTGATGGTGTCTAGATTGGATATGTTGTTTCTGGAACTTGCGATGGCTGGAATTGTTTTTCGTTGACTCCCTTAGGGTTTCTGGAATATTGGGGTATATATAGAGAGAAGAGGCGGTGCTGGAGGCAGCCAAGGTGGGCACAACCCACCAGGGCACGCCTAGGCCTCCAAGCGCGCCCAGGTGGGTTGTGCTCCCCTCGGAGCCACCCTCTGGTACTTCTTTGGCCCAACAGGTGTCTTCTGGTCTAGATAAAACACCAAAAAGTTTCACTGCGTTTGGACTTCATTTGGTATTGATTTTCTGCGAAGTAAAAAACAAGCAAAAAACAGCAACTGGCACTAGGCACTATGTCAATAAGTTAGTCCCAAAAAATGATATAAATTTGTTATAAAATGATTGTAAAACATCCAAGAATGATAATATAACAGCATGGAACAATCAAAAAATATATATACATTGGAGACGTATCATGCGACAAGTGTACAACCTCTTTGGTGTAGCCGTGTCGACCTCAGCATCATTGAGTTGGTTACTGAAGAAGTTGTGGCAGAGGTGGCTGTCGGAGGTGTGGAGGAAGATATGAGGCATCTGTAGACGGCGTCCAGGGTACTGCTCTGTTGTGATGGATGGTTCCGTCGTTGGAGCAGCTCCGGCAAGCCGTAAGACGTCGAGGCTGAAGCAGTACAAGACATACATCGTTAATATCAAGTGGGATTCTAATACCATCTCCAATAGATGATGTAAAATACATTACCAAAAACTGGTAGATGTAAAATTTACATCACCAAAAAACACCTGACTAGAACATATGAGGTAAAAACTGTTGACTCTGAACTTAACTGTCGAAATGAAATTTACTATGGAATTTGAATGTTACTCTCGAAACTGAATGCACTGGTAGCAGAGAGGCACTTCACATGTAGTTTAGGCTGCTCGAGCACTAGTAGTAGAGAAACAATGATCTAAATCAGCAAGCGATCGAGAGGGAACAAAGCAACAGATAGCAACTGGAGTAGCAGCACCTGGAGCAGCAGCGCAAACTAGAGCCAGAGCAACAACTCGTGTAGCTGCAGCAGCCCGTGTACCAGCATTAGTAGCGCGAGCGAGAGCAAGAGCAGAGCAGAAGCACGAGCGAGCGAGAGCCGGAGCAGCAGCAGAAGCAGCAGAGCACCGATGCGAGCGAGCGAGAGCCGGAGCAGCAGCAGCAGCAGAGCACCAACGTGAGCGAGCGAGAGCCAGAGCAGCAGCAGCAGCTCCAGCTGGTATGGATGCCACCATCGGGGGAGCCTCGCACTAGGGTAGAGGTGTCGTGGAGATGTCGCCGGCAGCGGGGACTACGAGGTCGCATCGCCATAGGGAGCGGGATCGAGCACCGGCAGCACCGAGAGATCGAGTTAAGGAGAAGGTTCAGTGTGATGAGTGTACAACCTCTTTGGTGGTGCTAAGTAGGCCTCAGCTTCGTCCGAGGAGTCGGTGAGGATGTTGTAGTTTCGGTGGAGCAGGTTATGGTGGCGCTATGGGGATGGAGCAGCCGTGATAGACGAGGCGATAGTCGGAGCAGCTCCTTGGAGGTAGAGGATGGGACGGCTGAACCGGCGGGACAATGGGATCGAAGACGGATCCTCATCTGAGGCGGTAGATGAGGGACGTCGAGTTGTTGCGGTGGACGGCGCCATTGGGGAAGAGGCTCCTACTGGGTAGTAGTGGGGTGGCGGACGGCGGAGGGTGGGGTTTTGTGGTTGGAGCAGAGAGGTAATGGTGGCCTGGGTTTCCGAATGGCTTAGGGACGTGCTTTTCCAAAATATAGGGTGTGCTACCAAAGTACCCCCACCGATTTGAACTAGCGGCCCATTCGACTCAGGGTTAGAAGGGGGACTTCACGTGTCGGGATTTTGCAGCTGGAGGGAGTTTTTGCGCGCGTTGTAATTTCGCGATAGCAAGGCCCGAGTTTTTAGAGCACAAACAGACAAAGCGATATCTGAATTTTCGGGATAACAAGGCGCGGGTTGAAATTTTGGGACAAGCCTAATGTCTAATAATATACGTACCAAATGAATTCACACTTTCCTCGATGAAAAAAACAAAAACTAATCGCACCACACAAAGGGAGAGTCTTGTCCCGTTTTACTGTACAAATAAATGCTATTCAAAACTATGAATCCATGTTATGTCCAACTAATTTTTTTCGCTACTTGTATAATGCATGTAACCTACTCATATGAACATTTTAGTACATTCCAAATGTATATACTAGCGCTGCAATTAAAACAAAATTTGAATTCGTTTCTTTATTTGAATAAGAATCTACACTGGTACATCGAGGTGCTATACAAACAGCTTTTAACCCCTTTCTGCGACGACAATCTAAACCGTTACCTAGTGAGGGACTGTGATAGGGGGGGTCCTTCCTACACGACCCAGAAACCGTCGGGGATATGCCCTCCTGGCACACACGCTTGACAAAATGAGGTTGTGTGCGACCAGCGAGCGATCAAATATGGTTATACGTACAATAGTGCTAAAAATACAATTATACAGGCGAAATCGTTTCCGGTCGTAAGTACATCCCACACAGTCAATCCCTGCTAAACGTTTGCGTTCGTATATACATCCCACACAGTCGCTCAAAGGAAAACGTTTCGTTTGCAGGTACATCACACACAATTTTTCTCGTTAAATCGTTTCCGATAACATTGCCATTGCACACGATATTAACAATTTTATCGTTTGCGTTATTGAATCCATCACACATGGCGCATAGAAGAAACTGTGTGGCAAATGTTGTCCATCACACACAATTTTTATGTGGTAAACGTTTGCGCAAGGTGGCCTAATGCAAACAGTTTTCAAGAATGCCGTGTGTGATTGTTCATTGATCCAACACGGTTTATTCCTAGAAACTGTGTGCGTTGCGTGAGGTCATCCCCACGGTGTTTTCTCAATAACCATTTGCAATAGAAAAAACCCAATTAGCTGGACAATTGCCCTATTATTAATAATACATTTATTAATCTAATTGACATTCATATTAAGCACATAATATATTTCATTTCCATATTAAGGAAGCACGATTTCATAATTAAAATACATCAGAGTACAACATCTTATAGCTTCAGAACTCAGCTACCCCATTACACAACTGCACCAGCACCAAGTTTCACATGCAACATCTAGAACCTTTCGAAATTAGCATCATAGACGGTACATAGACAGATGCATCTCATCAGGAAAACTACTGAAGCGGAAGGCGAATATTGAGCCTTCATTGATGTTGAAGGTCTTTGCAACTTTAGGCCAGTGTCTGTGAATGATTGACCGTCCATCCTTTGTCCTCTTCAGGAACACTTCAATATTGAATCGTGGGTGCTGTATGAAAACCTTCCTTGCCTCCTGACCATAGAGGTGGTTTGAGAGGTAATCATCAGTGAACTGCTTTGGAAAGACCTGAAAACAAGGATGTGCATAAATATCTTCTCTATATTAGAAATAGGGCAAAGGAATAAAGAAAGGCAAGGTATGCTAGTTAGTACCATCTTGTAGTGAACTAATGTGTAGACAAAGATCTTGCTGGTTCTTTTCGCTAATTTCTTTATCCTAACAATCTTTCTGAGTTTCTTGACTTGATTGATATTCATGGACAACTCATTTCCCCATATGCAAAAAGGGCCGAACAGTGGGTCAAAACCTCTGACAACAGGACCTACATGTGCAAGACCAAATTGTTAAAAACCTAAATATTAAAATGGTTCCTGCAATTGCACAATAATGTGCTATTAGACAACAGACCATGCACGTTCTAATATCGATTGTAAACCTCAGTGCTTCCCATTATTTCCCTACAACACATATAAGGTAGTTAGTCATCAGGTTAAGTGAGGGTTCGCATGCTATCAGTAAAATATGTTGATGAAAAATAAGCACATTGAAGATTCATCATATTAATTCAAGCCACATGGAAAACCCTTTTGTCCAAACCAAGCATGATTAAGAACTAGGAAATATAACACTTGTATATGTTTCTCATGTATTAAGTGCAGCCAAATTTGATTTATTCCTCACATGCACAACAATGCAAAATTCTACCCACGACAATTGGACATCGCATTGCAGAACTGAACCAAGCAGTTAACTTAACACGACAACAAATGAACCAAACATTAACTAAGCACCACATTGCACAATATAACATACTCCTAATAGAAGATCAGACAGTTAACCAAACCAAGCATGCTTAACAACTTGGAAATATAGCAATTGTATTTGTTTCTCATGTATTTAGTACATCCAAATTCAATTTATTCCTCACATGGTATACAATAACAGAATGCACGCACAACAATTGAACATCGCATTGCAGAATTGAACCAAACAGTTAACTAAACACCACAACAAATGAACCAAGCGTTAACTGAGCACCACATTGCATAATATAACATACTCCTAACAGAAGATCAGACAGTTAACCAAACCAAGCATGCTTAACAACTTGGAATTATAGCAATTGTATTTGTTTCTCATGTATTTAGTACAACCAAATTCAGTTTACTTCTCACATTGTATATAATAACAGAATGCACACACAACTATTGAACATCACATTGTAGAATTCAGCCAAATAGTTAACTAAACACCACAACAAATGAACCAAAGATTAATTGAGCACCACATTGCACAATGTATAACATACTAGAAGATTAGGCAGTTGACCAAACCAAGCATGCTTGACAACTTGGAAATATAGCAACTGTATTCTTTTCTCATGTATTTTGTAAAGATAAATTTGATTTATTTCTCACATGGAAGACAATACAAAATTGCAGCATGAAGAATTGAACATTACATTTGCATAATTGAACCAAACAGTTAACTGAAGACGACAACTAATTAACCAAACAATTACTAAGTGAGCACCACACTACACGACATATAGAACATATACACTAGAGTAACAGATTGCATGGTAAAATTAGATAGCACAACTCACTAGAATTTGTTAAGGAAAGGCAGGAGCAGCACATGCAACGGTTAAACCAAGCATGCTTAACCGGCATAGCTACCAAATGGCAAGGTGCTGCTCCAAGATCTCGGGGTCGGCACGAATGGCAGCTGATACGTCTCCAATGTATCTATAATTTTTGATTGTTCCATGCTATTATATTATCTGTTTTCGATGTTTAATGGGCTTTAATATGCTCTTTTATACTCCCTCCGTTCCTTGATATAAGGTGTATAGATTTTTGAGAAAAAAAATCCAAAATATAAGGTGTATTGCGTTGTAGCACTCGTTTGGATACTGTTTTTAGGGATTTTATTACATTTCCTTATACTCCCTTCGTTCCAAAATAGATGACTCAACTTTGTACTAACTTTAGTACAAAATTGAGTCATCTATTTTGGAACGGAGGGAGTATCAAGCAAGCTCCTCTATTTTCTCATGTCAATTAGTCAAGTGTTATCTCGCCTAAAACTTGTGAAATTTTCCCTCCACATGTGTTCTTTAATTTCCTTGCCTAAAATTATACACCCGATATTTAGAAACGGAGGGAGTATTATTTTTGGGACTAACCTATTAACCGAAGGCCCAGTGCCAGTTTCTTTTTTTGTGACTATTTTAGAGTTTTGCAGAAAAGGAATACCAAATGGAGTCCAAACGGAATGAAACCTTCATGATGATCTTTCTTGGACCGAAAGCAAACTAGAAGACTTGGAGTTGAAGTCAGAGACATAACGAGGAGGCCACGAGGTAGGAGGGTACGCCCAGGGGGGTAAGCGCGCCCCCTACCATCGTGGGCCCCTCGTAGCTCCACCAACCTAGTTCTTTCGCCCATATATACTCTTATACCCTAAAAACATCAGGGGGAGCCACAAAACCACTTTTCCACCACTGCAACCTTTTGTACCCGTGAGATCCCATCTTGGGGCCTTTTTTGGTGATTTTTCGGAGGGGGAATCGATAACGGAGGGCTTCTACATCAACACCATTACATCTCCGATGAAGCGTGAGTACTTTACCACAGACCTTTGGGTCCATAGTTATTAGCTAGATGGCTTCTTCTCTCTCTTTGATTCTCAATACAAAGTTCTCCTCGATGTTCTTGGGATCTATTTGATGTAATATTCTTATGCGGTGTGTTTGCCGAGATCCGGTGAATTGTGGAGTTATGATCAAGATTATCTACGAATATTATTTGGTTCTTCTCTGAATTCTTTTATGCATGATTTGATATCTTTGCAAGTCTCTTCGAATTATCGGTTTAGTTTGGCCTACTAGATTGATCTTTCTTGCCATGGGAGAAGTGCTTAGCTTTGGGTTCAATTTGGCAGTGTCCTTTCCCAGTGACAATAGGGGCAGCAAGGCACGTATTGTATTGTTGTCATCGATGATAAAAAGATGGGGTTTATATCATATTCTTGAGTTTATCCCTCTACATCATGTCATCTTGCTTAATGCATTACTTCGTTCTTATGAACTTAATACTCTAGATGCATGCTGGATAGCGGTCGATGTGTGGAGTAATAGTAGTAGATGCAGGCAGGAGTCCGTCTACTTGACACGTACGTGATGCCTATGTTCATGATCATTGCCTTAGATGTCATCATAATTATGCGCTTTTCTATCGATTGCTCGGCAGTAATTTGTTCACCCACCCTAATACATG
The DNA here is from genome assembly GCF_002162155.2 of Triticum dicoccoides. NCBI lineage: Eukaryota > Viridiplantae > Streptophyta > Magnoliopsida > Poales > Poaceae > Triticum > Triticum dicoccoides. The sequence continues at coordinate 409,097,138 of NC_041393.1, forward strand.
CTATCTCGAGATAAGCCACTAGTGAAACCTATGGCCCCCGGGTCTCTTTTCCATTATATTAATTCTCTTTTCCATATTATTGAATCTCGTTTTACTATTTTGCAATCTTTACTTTCCAATCTATACATCAAAAATACCAAAAATATTTACTTTATTATCTCTATGAGATTTCACTTTTGCTAGTGACGGTGAAGGGATCGACAACCCCTTTATCGCGTTGGTTGCAAGTTCTTGATTGTTTGTGCAGGTATTCAGTGACTTGTGCGTCGTCTCCTACTAGATTGATACCTTGGTTCTCAGAAGTGATGGAAATACTTACGCTACTTTGTTGCATCACCCTTTCCTCTTCAAGGGAAAACCAACACAAGCTCAAGAGGTAGCAAGAAGGATTTCTGGTGCCGTTGCCGGGGAGATCTATGCCAAGTCAAGCCATACCAAGTACCCGTCATAAACTCATCTCCCTTGCATTACATTATTCACCATTCGCCTCTTGTTTTCCTCTCCCCCACTTCTAAAATGATTTTCAAAAACCTTTGCCTTTTCTTCGCCCCTCTTCCGATCGTCTCTTTTCACTTGCTTCTTGTGTGCTTGTGTGTTGGATTGATTACTTGTCATGATGGCTCAAGATAATACTAAATTGTGTGTCTTTTCCAATACCAACAACAATGATTTTATTAGCACTCCGATTGCTCCTACTACCAATGCTGAATCTTGTGAAATCAATGCCGCTTTGTTGAATCTTGTTATGAAAGATCAATTTTCTGGCCTTCCTAGTGAAGATGTCGCAACCTATCTAAACAACTTTGTTGATTTGTGCAATATGTAAAAGAAGAAAGATATGGATAATGATATTGTTAAATTGAAGCTATTTCTGTTTTCTCTTGGAGATCATGCTAAAACTTGGTTCTCATCTTTGCCTAAAAATAGTATTGATTCTTGGAATAAGTGCAAAGATGATTTTATCTCTAAATATTTTCCTCCCGCTAAGATCATCTCCCTGAGGAACGATATTATGAATTTTAAGCAACTTGATCATGAGCATGTTGCACAAGCTTGGGAGAGGATGAAATTAATGATATGTAATTGTCCTACACATGGTTTGAATTTGTGGATGATTATATAAAAAAATTATGCCGGATTGAATTTGGCTTCTAGAAATCTTTTAGATTCGGCCACGGGAGGCACTTTTATGGAAATCACTTTAGGAGAAGCCACTAAATTCCTAGATAATATCATGGTTAATTATTCTCAATGGCACACCGAAAGATCCACTAGTAAAAAAGTTCATGCTATTGAAGAGATTAATGTTTTAAGTGGAAAGATGGATGAACTTATGAAATTGTTTGCTAATAAAAGTGTCTCTTCTGATCCTAATGATTTGCCTTTGTCCACTTTGATTGACAATAATAATGAATCTATGGATGTGAATTTTGTTGGTAGGAACAATTTTGGTAACAGCGCGTATAGAGGCAATTTTAATCCTAGGCCGTTTCCTAGTAATTCCTCTAATAATTATGGTAATTCCTAAAACAACTCTTATGGAAATTAATAAGATGCCCTCTGATTTAGACAATAGTGTTAAAGAATTTATGAGTTTGCAAAAGAATTCCAATGCTTTGATTGAAGAAAAATTGCTTAAGATTGATGAGTTGGCTAGGAACGTGGATAGAATTTCTCTTGATGTTGATTCTTTGAAACTTAGATCTATTCCACCTAAGCATGATATCAATGAGTATCTCAAATCCATGAGAACTTCCATTGATGAGTGCAAAGAAAAAACCGCTAGGATGCATGCAAAAAAAGATTGGTTTGTGAAAGCATGTTCTTCTAGTATTCATGATAATAATGATGAAGATCTAAAAGTGATTGATGTGACTCATATTAAATCTTTGGTTTCCAATATGAATCTTGATAAAGATGGGATTGGAGATGAGTCAACTTTAGTTAAAAGGTGTCCCAATGATTCAGAGTTTTTAGATCTAGATGCAAAAATTGATAAAAGTGGGATTGAAGAGGTCAAAACTTTAAGTAGCAATGAACCCACTATTTTGGATTTGAAGAAATTTTTTTGGATTTGAAGGAATTTAATTATGATAATTGTTCTTTAATAGATTGTTTTTCCTTGTTGCAATCCGTGTTAAATTCTCCTCATGCTTATAATGAAAATAAAGCTTTTAGTAAACATATCGTTGATGCTTTGATGCAATCTTATGAAGAAAAGCTTGAACTAGAAGTTCCTATCCCAAAAAACTTTATGATGAGTGGGAACCTACTATTAATTTTAATATTAAATATTATGAATGGTATGCTTTCTGTGATTCGGGTGATGTGTTAGGTTTCCGTGAATTTTATGGTTGTTCTTTAAATTTGCATCTTGCCGATTCCACCATTAAGAAACCAATGGGAAGGATTAATGATATTCTTATTGTTGCAAATAGGAATTATGTGCCCGTAGATTTCATTGTTCTTGATATAGATTGCAATCCTACATGTCATATTATTCTTGGTAGACCTTTCCTTAGAACGATTGGTGCAATTATTGATATGAAAGAAGGACATATTAGATTCAAATGTCCGTTAAGGAAGGGCATGGAACACTTTCCTATGAAGAAAATTAAATTGCCTTATGAATCTATTATGAGAGCCACTTATGGATTGCATCCCAAAGATGGCAATACCTAGATCTATCCTTGTTTTTATGCCTAGCTAGGGGCGTTGAATGATAGCGCTTGTTGGGAGGCAACCAAATTTTATTTTTGTTCTTTGATTTTTACTCCTGTTTAGTAATAAATAACTCATCTAGCTTCTATTTATATGTGGTTTTATGTTTTAGTTAGTGTTTGTGCCAAGTAGAACCTTTGGGAAGACTTGGGTAAAGTCTTTGTGATCTTGCTGTAAAAAATAGAAACTTTTGCGCTCATGAGAATAGCGGTCATTTTTACCAGATGAGTGATTTTAGGTTGATTATTTTTGAAGAATATTAATAGACAAATTCCACAAGTCAGCAATTTATTTAAGAATTTTTGGAGTTACATAAGTATTCTAAAGTTACAGATTTCTACAGACTGTTCTATTTTTGACAGATTCTATTTTTCGCGTGTTGTTTGCTTATTTTGATGAATCTATGAGTAGTATCGGGGGGTATGAACAATAGAGAAGTTGGAATACATTAGGTTTAACACCAATATAAATAAAGAATGAGTTCATTACAGTACCTTAAAGTGGTGGTTTATTTTCTTATACTAATGGAGCTCATGAGATTTTTTGTTGAAGTTTTGTGTTGTGAAGTTTTCAAGTTTTGGGTAAAGATTTGATGGATTTTGGAATAAGGAGTGGCAAGAGTCTTGAAAAATATTTGATGACCAAGGCACCCCAAGGTAAAATTCAAGGATAACCAAAAGCCTAAGCTTGGGGATGCCCTGGAAGGCATCCCCTCTTTCATCTTCGTCTATCGGTAACTTTACTTGAGGCTATATTTTTATTCACCACATGATATGTGTTTTGCTTGCAGCGTCTTGTATGATTTGAGTCCTTGATTTTTAGTTTAACACAATAATCCTTGATGTACACACCTTTTGGGAGAGACACGCATGAATCATGATTTATTAGAATAATCTATGTGCTTCACTTATATCTTTTGAGCTAGAGAATATTGCTCTAATGCTTCACTTATATCTTTTTAGAGCACGGCGGTGGTTTTATTTTATAGAAATTGTTGATCTCTCATGCTTCACTTATAATATTTTGAGAGTCTTTTAGAACAGCATGGTAATTTGCTTTGGTTATAAAATTAGTCCTAATATGATGGGCATCCAAGATGGGTATAATAAAACCTTTCATATAAATGCATTGAATACAATGAGAAGTTTGATTCTTTATGATTATTTTGAGATATGAAGATGGTGATATTAGAGTCATGCTAGTAGAGTAGTTGTGAATTTGAGAGATACTTGTGCTAAAGTTTGTGATTCTCATAGCATGCACATATGGTGAACCGTTATGTGATGAAGTTGGAGCATGCTTCATTTATTGATTGTCTTCCTTCCGAGTGGCGGTCGGGGACGAGCGATGGTATTTTCCTACCAATATATACCCCTAGGAGCATGCGTGTAGTACTTCGTTTTGATAACTAATAGATTTTTGCAATAAGTATGTGAGTTCTTTATGACTAATGTTGAGTCCATGAATTATACGCACTCTCACCCTTCCACCATTGCTAGCCTCTCTAGTACCGTGCAACTTTCGCCGGTACCATGCACCCACCATACCCCTTCCTCAAAACAGCCACCATACCTACCTACTATGGAATTTCCATAGCCATTTCGAGATATATTTCCATGCAACTATCCACCGTTCCGTTTATTATGACACGCTCCATCATTGTCATATTGCTTTGCATGATCATGTAGTTGACATCGTATTTGTGGCAAAGCCACCGTTCATAATTTTTCATACATGTCACTCTTGAATCATTGCACATCCCGGTACCCCGCCGGAGGCATTCACATAGAGTCATATTTTGTTCTAAGTATCGAGTTGTAATTCTTGAGTTGTAAGTAAATAAAAGTGTGATGATCTTCATTATTAGAGCATTGTCCCAGTGAGGAAAGGATGATGGAGACTATGATTCTCCCACAAGTCGGGATGAGACTCCGGACGAAAAATCAAAAAAATAAAAAAAAAGGCCATAAAAAGAGAAAAGGCCCAAATAAAAAAATGAGAGAAAAAGAGAGAAGGGGCAATGCTACTATCTTTTTCCACACTTGTGCTTCAAAGTAGCACCATGATCTTCATGATAGAGAGTCTCCTATGTTGTTACTTTCATATACTAATGGGAATTTTTCATTATAGAACTTGGCTTGTATATTCCAATGATGGGCATCCTCAAAAGTGCCCTAGGTCTTCGTGAGCAATCAAGTTGGATGCACACCCACTTAGTTTCTTTTTGAGCTTTCATATACTTATAGCTCTAGTGCATCCGTTGCATGGCAATCCCTACTCACTCACATTTATATCTATTGATGGGCATCTCTATAGCCCGTTGATACGCCTAGTTGATGTGAGACTATCTTCTCCTTTTGCCTTCTCCACAACCACCATTCTATTCCACCTATAGTGCTATGTCCATGGCTCACACTCATGTATTGCGTGAAGATTGAAAAAGTTTGAGAACATCAAAAGTATGAAACAATTGCTTGGCTTGTCATCGGGGTTGTGCATGATTAAATACTTTTTGTGATGAAGGTAGAGCATCACCAGACTATATGATTTTGTGGGGATAGCTTTCTTTGGCAATGTTATTTTGAGAAGACATGATTGCTATGTTAGTATGCTTGAAGTATTATTGTTTTTATGTCAATATTAAACTTTTGTCTTGAATCTTTCGGATCTGAACATTCGCCACAATAAAGAAAATTACATTGATAAATATGTTAGGTAGCATTCCACATCAAAAAATCTATTTTTATCATTTACCTACTCGAGGACGAGCAGGAATTAAGCTTGGGGATGCTTGATACATCTCCAACATATCTATAATTTTTTATTGTTCTATGCTATTATATTACCTGTTTTGGATGTTTAATGGGCTTTAATATGCTCTTTTATATTATTTTTGGGACTAACCTATTAAACGAAGGCCTAGTGCCAGTTTCTGTTTTTTTGCCTATTTTAGAGTTTTGCAGAAAAGGAATCCCAAACAGAATGAAACCTTCGCGATGATCTTTCTTGGACCGAAAGCAAACCAGAACACTTGGAGTTGAAGTTGAAGACATAAAGAGGCCACGAGGCAGGAGGGCGCCCCCCAGCCTCATGGGCCCCTCGTAGCTCCACCGACCTAGTTCTTTCGCCCATATATACTCTTATACCCTAAAAACATAAGGGGGAGCCACGAAACCACTTTTCCACCGCTGCAACCTTTTGTACCCGTGAGATCCCATCTTGGGGCCTATTCCGGCGATCTGTCGGAGGGGGAATCAATCATGAAGGCCTTCTACATCAACACCATTACCTCTCTGATGAAGCGTGAGTAGTTTACCACAGACCTTCGGGCCCATAGTTATTAGCTAGATGGCTTCTTCTCTCTCTCTTTGATTCTCAGTACAAAGTTCTCCTCGATGTTCTTGGAGATCTATTCGATGTAATATTCTTTTGCGGTGTATTTGCCGAGATCCGATGAATTATGGATTTATGATCAAGATTATCTATGGATATTATTTGGTTTTTCTCTGAATTATTTTATGCATGATTTGATATCTTTGCAAGTCTCTTCGAATTATCGGTTTAGTTTGGCCTACTAGATTGATCTTTCTTGCCATGGGAGAAGTGCTTAGCTTTGGGTTCAATCTTGCGGTGTCCTTTCCCAGTGACAGTAGGGGCAGCAAGGAACGTCTTATATTGTCGCCATCGAGGATAAAAAGATGGGGTTTATATCATATTGCTTGAGTTTATCCCTCTACATCATGTCATCTTGCTAATGTGTTACTCCGTTCTTATGAACTTAATACTCTAGATGCATGCTGGATAGCGGTCGATGTGTGGAGTAATAGTAGTAGATGCAGGGTGGAGTCGTACTACTTGACACATACGTGATGCCTATGTTCATGATCATTGCCTTAGATGTCATCTTATTTATGCGCTTTTCTATCAATTGATCGGCAGTAATTTGTTCACCCATCGTAATACATGCTATTGCAAGAGAAGCAACTAGTGAAATCTATGGCCCCCGGGTCTCTTTTCCATTATATTAAATCTCTTTTCCATATTATTGAATCTCGTTTACTATTTTGCAATCTTTACTTTCCAATCTATACATCAAAAATACCAAAAATATTTACATTATTATCTCGATCAGATTTCACTTTTGCGAGTAACCGTGAAGGAATTGACAACCCCTTTATTACATTGGTTGCAAGTTCTTGATTGTTTGTGTAGGTATTTGGTGCTTGTCCGTCATCTCCTACTGGATTGATACCTTGGTTCTCAAAACCGAGCAAAATACTTACGCTACTTTGTTGCATCACACTTTCCTCTTCAAGTGAAAACCAATGCAAGCTCAAGAGGTAGCAGCAGCCATCGTGACCTCTGTCAGTGTCAAAACCGGCGGATCTCGGGTAGGGGGTCCCGAATTGTGCGTCTAAGGCTAATGGTAAAAGGAGGCGGGGGACACAATGTTTACCCAGGTTCGTGCCCTCTCGATGGAGGTAATACCCTACTTCCTGCTTGATGGATCTTGATGATATGAATATTACAAGAGTTGATCTACCACGAGACAGTAGAGGCTAAACCCTAGAAGCTAGCCTATGATATGATTGTTGTTGTCCTACGGACTAAACCCTCCAATTTATATAGACACTGAGGGGGCTAGGGTTACACAGAGTCGGTTACAGAGAAGGATATCTACACATCCGAATTACCAAGCTTGCCTTCCACGCAAAGGAGGGTCCCATCCGGACATGGGACGAAGTCTTCAATCTTGTATCTTCATAGTCCAATAGTCCGGCCAAAGAATATAGTCCGGCTGTTCGAATACCCCCTAAGCCAGGACTCCCTCAGTCGCCCCTAAACCAGGCTAGAACGACGATGAGTCCGACACGCAGATTGTCTTCGGCATTGCAAGGCGGGTTCCTTCTCCAAACACTCCATGGAAGATTTTGAACACGAGGGTCGTGTTCGGCTCTACAAAACAAATTCTACATACCATCATAGAGAGAATAATATTCCACAAATCTAATTTGCTGACAAATTTTCATAGCGTGACATCACGCCACGGCCCGGTTATTATTCGAATCGTTTTTTCACAACCAGCTACTGCAAATATTGCAAGGCGGTTTTCTTTGCACGTCTTGTCGAGCAGAGATCGTGTCCCCTTATTGCGGGATTCTCATCAATACGGGCGTGGGTAACCCAACCGTGTTTGTTAATATGACTCCACAATATTAGGCAGGTTCCAAAACGGTCATGCGGGGGACGCTTGATATTCATTACCTTTATAAAGGGACCAAGGCCTGTCCTTATCTTCCCATGCTCTATCCCTACTCATCCCCTACCTCGAGTTCCAACACCCAAGGCTCAGGTTCGAGCGCTTCATACCTTTAATCATTTCCGGATCCAACCTTCAAGGTCGGTGGATGGCCTCCTCCGTTACAAAGGAGGACATCAAAAAGCTTAGGGGGGCCAGGTATCTAACCGCGGACATCCTGCATAGGATGCCTGCTCAAGGGCAGGTCATCCCCACTCCCAAACCCAACGAGAATGTCATATTTGTTTCCCACTGCCTCCGAGGGTTAGGCTTTAGTCTTGATCCCTTTGTTAGTGGGCTCATGTTCTATTACGGGCTAGACTTTCATGATCTAGCTCCGGACTCCATTCTTCACATCTTGTCGTTTATCGTCATGGGTGAAGCCTTCCTCCGCATTACCCCACACTTTGGTTTATGGCTTAAGACCTTCAATGTGACGCCGAAGATGATCGATGGGCATCATGCAGAGTGCGGAGGCGCTATAATAAGCAAAGGCGCCGATGCCCCATGGCCAAAGGGTTCCTTCCCGGAGGTGTCCGACTTATGGCAACGGCAGTGATTCTACATCACCGCTCCTCGAGGCACAAAGTGGATAGCCGCCCCGCCTTCTGCTCGGGCCCTCTGCCACAGCTGGCGTCATGGGTCAACAAGGGACTGTACTGGGGGCCTGCTAATGACGTACCGACATTGCAGAGCCGCATACAGGATCTTCTTGAGAGGGATGTCAACCTCATCAAAATAATTCAAGTAATGCTAGTTCGTCGGGTCCTGCCATGCAAACGCTGACCTCTCTAAATGTGGGAGTTCAACCCAGAAGGACCGCCAACCATTCAGCACTTGTTCGGCACGACGCTCGAAGGGATGTATAGGTTATTCTTTGGATCACAAATAAAGTGTCCGAACACCATCGAGGATGCGGGCTTGAACTGCAATCGTCCAGATACCCAAGTAAGTAACTCTATAACCGAACACGCTATGCATGCTTTATCATAACATTATTCTGAGAGCTATCCGCAGCCAGGCTTGGCTAAAAAAAGTAGAGAGGATCAGGTGTCTGACCCCTCTTCCCGAAGGCTCGCCGAATCCCGTGCTGGCCAGGATGCTCGAGCGTGCACCTTATCAAGTGCATCAAGAAAAGACAAAGAGGGGCATAGAGAAGCCGAGAGAGGGCTTCACACTTTATACATCCAAACCGGGGGGATTAATATCTCCATGAGGGAGGATAGTAGGGGAGGAGAATCCAAACTCCCTCCCCCCGCGGGAAGAAAAGGACCGCCTCCAAAGATTTGGAAGCGGAGGTGTCCAAACAAGGGAAGAAACCCTTGCTAGGGAGCCCTACCCCAGAGGGCGTCCTCAATGCGCAGCGCCCGCGAACGGACCAGCCCTCCACCGAGTTGTAAGTAAATGAAAGTGCTTCGATAAATATATCCTGCCTTATCTCTGAGAATAATAACCGAGACTCATCTTGCAGTCCGAATCATAGCCCTTCTCAACAGAGTTCATCTTCGGGGGATCTTCTTCCGGAGAAGATGGAGAGCGAAACGCCTCCTCCAACCTCCTCGCCTCATGGGGCGGACGATCATGAGGTGTCGTCACGGAGGATTTCTCCTGATCCGCCAAGGCCAGAAGCTAACTCTTCGGCTGCCCAAAGTCCGGAGTATTCGCCCCCTAAGGGGAACAATAGGAAGAGTCCGGGACCATCCGGCTCTCACCTGGATACACCGATGGGTCTTTTGGAGCAAGCGACTATCTCAAAGGTGCATCATAACCTAATGGGTACGGTAGTTCAGAGGATTTTATCCGGAAACAGCGGGTTGAATGAAGCCTTTACCAGCCTGCTGAGAGGCTTTGAGGTACGCCAAGTAACATATGTGTATTTTGGACGGTACCGCACACGCTAGGTGTGCTCCGTATAGGTAGTAGCCCCTGAGACTCTGGTTGCCATCCAGAGGTGGCAAACTGAGGATCATAATCCCAGGTAATGACCACACTGCTTTTATGTGCAGGCAGCGAAGGGTCCGACGTTGGACCAGACTGCTGAATTCGCCGAACTGAGGCGACAGCTTGATGTGGTGGATGTCGACATCGCGCTTGTGACAAGCGGCTTGACGAGGCACAGGGTATGTGACTTTTCTTTTTTTTGTATTGTCAGCAAATAATAAGAGGAGCATGATGCTAGTATCTACAATATGTTGTGGCTGCATATGGAGCTGCTGTCGTGGAGGCCCTTAGGGCGGAACTTGCTCTAGCCAAGGAACAAGCCAGAAGAAGTGATGCGGCTGCCCTGAAGGCGGCTGAGGAGTTAAAAGCCGAACATGCTGCCCATCGCCGAAGCGAAGATAAGATAGCCAAGATGGCTATTGAGCTGAAAGATGTTGCCAACTGCTATGAGCTCCTTGAAAAGGAAAACCAAGCGAAAGCGGTTGGCCTGAAGAAGGCCTTGGAAGCAGCCAAGGAGACGCGCTCTGAAATCAGAGCTGCACGGGAGGAGCTTCGTCAAGCCGGAGATATCACGGCTGGTAAGCCTTTTTTGTTGCGGATGAAGTTCGGAGATCCGAAGTATGCCCCTCTGGATCAATTGTGGAGTGTTGCGGACGTGTATGCGGACTTGGCGAAGAGTACTGCTTATGCAACCAAGTTTTTCAATGGTCAGAAAGATCATGAGGTGGAAAGGTTGTTCTATCGCAGTTCAGTTCACCGACGCGTCCGCTGCCGTTGAACGAAAGAATGGCCGCATGGGCCGAGCTCCATAGGTTGTCCGGGCTTGCTATGAGGTCTGTCGTGGATCATCTTTGGCCGAAGGGCCCAAGGCCGGACAGTTATTTTGGTTTAGTGCAACAATTCCTTCGCGTTGTGTCACAAATTGATGCTGTGAAGAGGTTGGCGTGCATAGAGGGTGCGCTGGTGGCTCTTGCCCGTGTGAATACATACTAGGCATGGATGGAAGCCACCGCTATCGCGACCCAGGTTCCGGCGGGAGGCCAGGACCCGACCGAGCACTTTTTTGAGGAAGTCCTAGAAGGCGCCCGTTTAATAGAGGCTCAGTGCTCGAAGAGTACCATGTTCGAGTGACATGTAACTCAATTTTAAAAACAATGTTAATTTAATTATGAAGGGTATGTTTATACTTCTGCCCAAAAGTGTTATAATGCCTCCTGTGCGGCCATTTATGTATGTATATAACCTGAAAGATAGCAGTCGTCGGCTTTAGCCCCCACGCATATAATTCGGGGGTGTTCGTATAAGAGCGTAATCACACTTGATCCAATTTCTTGGTCCATTAAGGAGGTGATAGCGTGGTGAACCAGGCAACCGGACTATATAGCTGTAACACTTTCACTTAGCCATAGGAGTTTGATAGTGGGGCTACGATATAGCCCCTGGTATTTCCGCGTTAATCCGAATATGGTGCGCATACGTACATGACCGGGGAAACCGGTCCTTTGTTAAGGAGGAGGAATCCTAAAGATTCCGCTGGGTCATCAAGTGGTTGACCAGTCTCTCGCTATATCATGACAGTCAGTTTTCGGCTTTCTCTACTGAGGTGCTCATCCGGAATAACCAGGACACAATCACAGTAGTTCTCCTTTGGCCTCCTTAGCCGATATAAAGTTGCTATAAAATGATTGTAAAACATCCAAGAATGATAATATAACAACATGGAACAATCAAAAATTATACATACGTTGGAGACGTGTTAGCATCCCCAAGCTTAATTCCTGCTCGTTGTCGAGTAAGTAAATGATAAAAACAGATTTTTTTTGATGTGGAATTCCGCCTAACATGTTCATCACATATTTTTTCTTTGTAACATGGACATTTGGACTTTTATATGATTCAAAGCAATAGTCTAGTTTTGACATGAAGATTTCAATACTCAAGCATCTCAGTAAGCAACCATGTCTTTCAAAATATCAACACTAAAGCAAGTTATCCCTAGCCCATTATGATCAATCATTGATCCATTCATCAAACACACTCGCATATTAGCTACACCCAATGCTCAAGTATGATCATAGTGCCCCTTAGTTGGTGCTTTATAAGAGAAGATGGAGACTCAAATAAAAATAATATTGCATAAAGTAAATAGAAAGGCCCTTCGCAGAGGGAAGTAGGGATTTGTAGAGGTGTCAGAGCTCAAACCGAAAAGATAGAGCTAAAGCATTTTGGGTAGCATGCTTTTCCTGTCAACGAAAACAATTGAGTAGTTCCCAATACTTTCCATGCAAGATATATCATAGGCGGTTCCCAAACAGAAAATAAAGTTTATTCCTTTTTCCACTATACTTTCACATTCCATGGCTAATTGAATCCACGGCTGTCGTCCATACCAACACTCTCCAAGGAATTCATTATTTGACAACATAAAGTAAATTCATTTTTCATTTGGGATTGGGCATCCCTAATACCTTTGCCGTACTCTCGTTCAATCACAAGTGAATAAACACTCATCTTGAGAATATCACATCTAGCATAGAAAAATATCAGCCACCCCTACTGTTTAATGAGCGGTACGGGCACACAAAAAGGAAATTTATTTTCAAATTAGAGATGGCTCATACAAATTTGCTTAGAATGGCACGGAAATACCGCATATAGGTAGGTATAGAGGACTCATATGGCAAAACTGGGTTTAAGGATTTTGGATGCACAAGTAGTGATCATACTTAGTGCAAGTGAAGGCTAGCAAAAAGATTGAGAAACATCCAGCCAAGAAACGGAAAATCACATAAGCGATCATTAAGCATAACTAACACCGAATAATGCACCACAAGTAGGATGTAATTTTCATTGCATAACTATTGACTCTCGTGCTTGCATAGGGAATCACAAGCCTTAACACCAATATTCTTACTAAAACATAATTACTCATTAACATGACTCACATATTATATCATCATATCACAAAACTATTACAAAGAATCAAGTTTATTTTGTCCAATGATCTTCATGAAAGTTTTTATTATATCCCTCTTGAATGTCTGTCACTTTGGGAGTAATTTCATATGTTGCTATTGATAGCTCAAACAAATCTAAGTGAAGAACATGAGCATAATTTTTTCTCTCTCAAAATAATTTAAGTGAAGCAAGAGAGAATTTCTTAATTTTTTTACTAAATATCAAATAAATCTAAGTGAAGCATGAGAGCATTTCTTCAAAAACACTAAATCACACCATGCTCAAAAAGATATAAGTGAAGCACTTGAGCAATTTCATAGCTTATAAAGATTTAAGTGAAGCATAGAGAGCAATTGTATCAAGTAATAGCATAATTTTGGCTCCCTCAAATAGGTGTGTCCAGCAAGGATAGATTACAAAAATAAAAAGAAAAACAAACAAAGACTCAAATAATACAAGAAACTCCAAGCAAAACTCATTATATGTGACGAAGAAAAATATTGCTCAAAGTAAAATACCGATGGTCGTCAGAAATAAGAGGGGATGCCACTCGGGAATCCCCAAGCTTAGTTGCATGCTTCTCTTTTAGATAATAGCTTGGGATTACATGGGGCATCCCCAATGTTAGGATCTTCTTACTCCTTATTCCTTCATCCATCGTGAACTCACCAAAAACTTGAAAACTTCAATCACACAAAACTCAACAAAACCTTCATGAGATCCGTTAGTATAACAAAGCAAATCACTACTCTAAGTACTATTGCAAACCCATTCATGTTTTATTTTTGCATTATGTCTACTGTATTCCAACTTTGCTATAGCTTATACCCTCCAATACAAACCATAGATTCATCAAAATAAGCACACAAAGCAAAGAAAATAGAATCTGTCACAAACAGAACAGTCTGTAGTAATCAGGGAACTTCGTATACTTATGTAACTCCAAAAATTGTGAAAAATTAGGAAAACATGGGAAATTTGTATATCAATATTGCGTAAATACTTCAAAGCAAATTCGCGTTTCTGTGATTTATGAAAATTATTTTTCTGAGCACAAAACTTTCTATTTTCAACAAGATCAAAGCAACTATCACCCAACATGATCCCAAAGGCTTTGTTTGGCACAAACACTAATTAAAACATAAAAACACATCTAATCAGAGGCATATTTAAATATTTATTGGAAAACATCAAGAAAAGAAAAAAGCAAAAAGATAAAGCGTGGGTTGCGTCCCAACAAGCGCTACCATTTTACGCCCCTACCTAGGCATGATGCATAGTTCTAAGTGTTGTCATATTTGTTTTCATTTCCCTTGGAAGTGTTTTTGTAAGTTGTTTTTGCAAATACAACATAAAACACCTCATCCATGGAGACTTTAGCACTATCAAGTTGCTTATCATTGTATCCCCTTTGATTTCCGGCAACAATCCAAGAATAGTGTTGATTAACATCATTGAAAACTTGTTGGATTATGTCTAAAACAAGCACTTCCTTTTTAAGATTCTCGTAAATTTTTTGATTATTTCCAAGCAAGTGTCTTAACATATAATCACTATTATAACGGATCTCATATATTACCAAATTTTCACGGTTCATACCATAAAAATCAAAGATTTCCCTAACTTCTCGTATTATGTAGTCAAATTCATTCATAAGAACAAGGGGAGCCAACTTTTTAGCTTCAGGATTCTTTATAACAGGTAACTCATAAAACAATCTTTGCAAGGTAGGATGGGTACGGATGAATTTATTTTCAAGTTTTAGAACTAGTGCTGAAATAGCTTCTCCATAATATTTTGTTCATTTAAGTATAGGAGCATCATCAAGAGTTAAATTTCCGACACAATTGAAAAAAATCTTGGATATGTTCTTTTCCCATAATATTTCCTTGCCCCAAAACAAAAGTTTTAGCATCCAGATTGCCAGATCGTCCAATTTTAGGAGTTAGGCCATCATCTGTTTCTGCCATGTCAAAGTCACTCATGGTGACAAGTTCAAGCAAATAAGAGATCTCACGAGAAAAGGGCGAACGAAAAAAGGGCGAATAAAATGGCAAATTTTTGTGAAGTGGGAGAGAGGAAAATGAGAGGCAAATGGCAAATAATGTAAATTTCAAGGAGATGAGATATGTGGAACCTAGTAGATATTGATGATGTCTCCGCGACAACGGTGCCAGAAATGGCTAGTTGACGGGAGACTATCTTGACTTGATCCTCCCCAGAAACGGCGCCAGAAATTCCTTTTGACGCAGCTTGAACTACATCGGTATTTCCCCAAAGAGGAAGGGATGATGCAGCACAGCAATGGTAGGTATTTCCCTTAGTGATGAGACCAAGGTTATCGAACCAGTAGGAGAACCACGCAATAGTACGTAAACGGTACCTGCACACAAAGAACAAATACTTGCAACCCGACATGTTAAAGGGGTTGTCAATCCCTTTCGGGTAACGGTGCCAGAAATTGTTAAGTTGACGAGATAAAATTGTAGTAGATTGATAGATGCAAATAAAAGCAAATAAAATTCAGTGAGGTATTTTTGGGTTTTTGATAATATGGATCTGAAATAAAAGTTTCAAATAAATAAAATGGCAAATAGCAATATACATGTGAAAGTATATGATGATAAAATAGACCCGGGGGCCGTAGATTTCACTAGTGGCTTCTCTCAAGAAAAATAGCATACGGTGGTTAAAAAATTACTGTTGGGCAATTGATAGAACTTCAAATAATAATGACGATATCCAGGCAATGATCATTATATTATCATCACGTCCAAGATTAGTAGACCGACTCCTGCCTGCATCTACTACTATTACTCCACACATCGACCACTATCCAGCATGCATCTAGTGTATTATGTTTGTGGAAAAACGGGTTAATGCAATAAGAACGATGACATGATGTAGACAAGATCTTTTCATGTAGGAATAGACCCCATCTTGTTATGCTTAATAGCAACGATACATACGTGTCATTTCCCCTTCTGTCACTGGGAATGAGCGTCGTAAGATCAAACCCATCACAAAGCACCTCTTCCCATGGCAAGAAAAATCGATCTAGTCGGCGTAACTAAACCAAAGATTCCAAGAAGAAATAGGAGGCTATAAGTAATCATGCATATAAGGGATCAAAAGACTCAAATGACTTTCATGGATAAAAAAACATGGATCTGATCATAAACTCATAGTTCATCGGATCCCAACAAACACACCGCAAAAAAGAGTTACATCAAATACATATCCAAGACAACATTGTATTGAGAATCAAGAGAGAGATGAAGCGATCTAGCCACTAACTATGGACCCGTAGGTCTATAATGAACTACTCACGCATCATCAAAGAGGCGCCAATGAGGATGATGAACCCCTCTATGAGGGTGTCTAGATTGGATATGTGGTTTCTGGAACTTGCGGCGGCTGGAATAGTTTTCGTTGACTCCCCTAGGGTTTCTGGAATATTGGGGTATTTAGCAAAGAGGCGGTGCGGGAGGCGGCCGGGGTGGGCACAACCCACCAGGGTGCACCCAGGTGGGTTGTGCTCCCCTCGGAGCCACCCTCTGGTACTTCTTTGGCCCAACAGGTGTCTTCTGGTCCAGAAAAGATCACCAAAAAGTTTCACTGTATTTGGACTCCGTTTGGTATTGATTTTCTGCGATGTAAAAACAAGCAAAAAAACACCAACTAGCACTAGGCACTATGTCAATAGGTTAGTCCCAAAAAATGATATAAAGTTGCTATGAAATGATTGTAAAACATCCAAGAATGATAATATAACAACATTGAACAATCAAAAATTATAGATACATTGGAGACGTATCAGCATCCCCAAGCTTAATTCCTGCTCGTCCTCAAGTAGGTAAATGATAAAAACAGAATTTTTGATGTGGAATGATGCCTAACATGTTCATCACATATTCTTTTCTTTGTAACATGGACATTTGGACTTTTATATGATTCAAAGCAATAGTCTAGTTTTGACATGAAGATTTCAATACTCAAGCATATCGAGAAGCAACCATGTCTTTCAAAATATCAATGCTAAAGCAAGTTATCCCTAGCCCATTATGCTCAATCATTGATCCATTCATGAAACATACTCGCATATTAGCTACACCCAATGCTCAAGTACGATCATAGTGCCCCTTAGTTGGTGCTTTATAAGAGAAGATGGAGACTCAAATCAAAGAAATGGCATAAAGTAAATAGAATGGCCCTTCGCAGAGGGAAGTAGGGATTTGTAGAGGTGCAGAGCTCAAAGTGAAAAAGATAGAGCTAAAACATTTTGGGTGGCATGCTTTTCCTGTCAACGAAAACGATCGAGTAGTTCCCAATACTTTCCATGCTAGATATATCATAGGCGGTTCCCAAACAGAAAATAAAGTTTATTCCTTTTTTCCACCATACTTTCACATTCCACGGCTAACCGATTCCACGGGTGTCGTCCATACCAACAGTTTCCAAGCAATTTATTATTTGAAAACATAAAGTAAATTAATTTTTCATTCCGGGACTGGGCATCCCTGATACCTTTGTCATACTCTTGACAAGTGAATGAACACTAATCTTGAGAATAACACATCTAGCATGCAAAATATCAGCCACACCCTACCGTTTCATGAGCGATACGAGAACACAACAAGGAAATTTATTTTGAAATTAGAGATGGCACACACAAATTTGCTTAGAACGGCACAGAAATACCGCATATAGGTAGCTATAGTGGACTCATATGGCAAAATTGTTGGGGAACATAGCATGCAATTTCAAAAAAAATCCTACACTCACGCAAGATCTATCTAGGAGATGCATAGCAACAAGAGGGGGAGAGTGTGTCTATGTACCCTCGTAGACCAATCAAGTACCAAACATACGGCACCTCCGAATTCTACACACGTTCAGCTCGATGACGTTCCTGACCTTATTGATCCAGCAAGGTGTTGAGGAAGTAGATGAGTTCCGTCAGCACGACGGCATGGTGAAGGTGATGGTGAAGTGATCCATGCAAGGCTTCACCTAAGCACCGCGACAACATGACCGGACGTGTAAACCATGGAGGGGGCACCGCACACGGCTAACAGTTGTTGTTCTTCTGCTGTAGGCGCCCCCTTCCCCACACACACATATATATATAGGTTGGAGAGGAGGATAGGCAGCCAAAGGGGTGCCACAAGTAGGAGGAATCCTACTTGGTGTCCTCTCCCAATTCGTTAAACCCCCTCTCATATTCCTATTCGGAATAGGAAGGGAAGAGGGGGAAGTGGGAATCCTATACTCCCTTTCCCTTCCTCCTTCCCCTTTCCTTCTCCAATTTGGCCAGCCCATATGGGGGGGTGTACCAGCCCCTTTGTGGCTGGTGCATTTCCCCTGTTTACCCATAAGGCCCATATCTTTTGTCGGGGGTGCCCGGAACCCCTTCCGGTGACCCGATAAGTACCCGGTGCTTCCCGAAACACTTCCGATGTCCAAATACCATCATCCTATATATCAACCTTTACCTCTCGACTATTTTGAGACTCCTCTACATGTCCGTGATATTACCCGGGACTCCGAACAACATTCGGTCACAAAATCACATAACTCATATAATACAATATTGTCATCGAACGTTAAGCGTGCGGACCCTACTGGTTCGAGAACTATGTAGACATAACCGAGACACCTCTCCGGTCAATAACCAATAGCGGAACCTGGATGCTCATATTGGCTCCCACATATTCTATGAAGATCTTTATTGGTCGTACCGTTATGACAGTATATGTTATTCCTTTTGTCATCGAAATGTTATGCTGCGTCTTGAGCTTGTGTTGGTTTTTCTTGAAGAGGAAAGGGTGATGCATCACAGTAGCGTAAGTATTTCCCTCAGTTTTTGGGAACCAAGGTATCAGTGCAGTAGGAGGCTCCTCACAAGTCCCACAAACCTACATAAACATATAAAGAACTCGCAACCAACGCGATAAAGGGGTTGTCAATCCCTTCACTGCCACTTGCGGAAGTGAGATCTGATAGAGATAATATGATAAGATAAATATATTTTTGATTTTTTGTGATATAGATTGGAAAAGTAAAGATGCAAATAAAAGTAGATTGAAAGCGTATATGATAAAAGATAGACCCAGGGGTCATAGGTTTCACTAGAGGCTTCTCTCAAGATAGCATAAGTATTACGGTGGGTGAACAAATTACTGTCGAGCGATTGATAGAAAAGTGAATAATTATGAGATTATCTAGGCATGATCATGTATATAGGCATCATGTCCGTGACAAGTAGACTGACTCCTGCCTGCATCTACTACTATTACTCCACACATCGACCGCTATCCAGCATGCATCTAGAGTATTAAGTTCATAAGAATAGAGTAACGCATTAAGAAAGATGACATGATGTAGAGGGATAAACTCATGCAATATGATATAAACCCCATCTTTTTATCCTCGATGGCAACAATACAATATGTGCCTTGCTGCCCCTGCTCTCACTTAGAAAGGACATCGCAAGATTGAACCCAAAGCTAAGCACTTCTCCCATGGCAAGAAAGATCAATCTAGTAGGCCAAATCAAACCAACAATTCGAAGAGACTTGCAAAGATAACTCAATCATACATAAAAGAATTCATAGGAGATTCAAATATTTCTCATAGATAAACTTGATCATAAACCCACAATTCATCGGATCTCGACAAACACACCGCAAAAAGAGTTACATCAAATAGATCTCCACAAGAGAGGGGGAGAACATTGTATTGAGATCCAAAAAGAGAGAAGAAGCCATCTAGCTAATAACTATGGACCCAATGGTCTGTGGTAAACTACTCACAACTCATCGGAAGGGCTATGGTGTTGATGTAGAAGCCCTCCATGGTGGATTCCCCCTACGGTAGAACGCCGGCGACGGCTCCAAGATGGGATCTCGCGGATACAGAAGGTTACGGTGGCGGAAATATTTCTTTGGTGGCTCCCTTGATGGTTTCGGGGTGTATGCCTATATATAGGAGGAGGAAGTATGTCGGTGGGTGCCCAAGGGGCCCACAAGACAGGGGGCACGCCCTATAGGGGGGGTGCCCTCCACCCTCGTGGCTTCCTCGATTGCTTCTTGACTTGCACTCCAAGTCCTCTGGATCACGTTCGTTCCAAAAATCAGGCTCCCGAAGGTTTCATTCCGTTTGGACTCCGTTTGATATTCCTTTTCTTCAATATACTGAAATAGGCAAAAAAACAGCAATACAGGCTGGGCCTCCGGTTAGTAGGTTAGTCCCAAAAATGATATAAAAGTGTAAAGTAAAGCCCATAAACATCCAAGACAGGTAATATAATAGCATGAAACAATCAAAAATTATAGATATATTAGAAACGTATCAAGCATCCCCAAGCTTAATTCCTGCTCGTCCTCAAGTAGGTAAATGATAAAAACAAATTTTTTGATGTGGAATGCTACCTAGCATAATTCTCAATGTATTTCTCTTTATTGTGGCATGAATGTTCAGATCCAAATGATTCAAAATAAAAGTTCATATTGACATAAGAAATAGTAATACTTCAAGCATACTAATCAAAGCAATCATGTCTTCTCAAAATAACATGGCTAAAGAAAGTTATCCCTACAAAATCATATAGTCTGGCTGTTGCTCTATCTTCATCACACAAAGTATTTAATCATGCACAACCCCGATGACAAGCCAATAAATTGTTCCATACTTTAGTAATCTCAAACTTTTTCAATTTTTCATGCAATACATGAGCGTGAGCCATGGTCATAGCACTATATGTGGAATAGAAGGGTGGTTGTGGAGAAGACAAAAAGGAGAAGATAGTCTCACACTAACTAGGCATATCAACGGGCTATGTAGATGCCCATTAATAGATATCAATGTGAGTGAGTAGGGATTGCCATGCAATGGATGCACTAGAGCTATAAATGTATGAAAGCTCCACAAAAGAAACTAAGTGGATGTGCATCCAACTTGCTTGCTCACAAAGACCTAGGGCATTTTGAGGAAGCCCATCATTGGAATATACAAGCCAAGTTCTATAATGAAAAATTCCCACTAGTATATGAAAGTGACAACATAAAAGACTCTCTATCATGAAGACCATGGTGCTATTTTTGAAGCACAATTGTGAAAAAGAGATAGTAGCATTGTCCCTTCTCTCTTTTTCTCTCAATTTTTTTCTTTTCATTTTTTTCTTTTCTTTTTTTCTTTATTTTTTTCTTTCTTTTTCTTTTCTTTTCGGTGGGCTTCTTTGGCCTCTTTTATTTTTATAAAGTCCGAATCCACATCCCGACTTGTGGGGGAATCATAGTCTTCATCATCCTTTCCTCACTCGGACAATGCTCTAATAATGAAGATCATCACACTTTTATTTACTTACAACTCAAGAATTACAACTCGATACTTAGAACAAAATATGACTCTATGTGAATGCCTCCGGCGGGGTACCGGGATGTGCAATGATTCAAGAGTGACATGTATGAAAAATTATGAACGGTGGCTTTGCCACAAATACGATGTCAACTACATGATCATGCAAAGCAATATGACAATGATGGAGCGTGTCATAATAAATGGAACGGTGGAAAGTTGCATGGTAATATTATCTCAGAATGGCTATGGAAATGCCATAATAGGTAGGTATGGTGGTTGTTTTGAGGAAGGAATATGGTGAGTGTATGGCACCGGCGAAGGTTGCGCGGCACAAGAGAGGCTAGCAATGGTGGAAGGGTGAGAGTGCGTATAATCCATGGACTAAACATTAGTCATAAAGAACTCATATACTTATTGCAAAAATCTACAAGTCATTGAAAACAAAGTACTACGCGCATGCTCCTAGGGGATAGATTGGTAGGAAAATACCATCGCTCGTCCCCGACCGCCACTCATAAGGAAGACAATCAATAAATAAAATTGTGCTCCAACTTCATCATAAAGCGGTTCACCATACGTGCATGCTATGGGAATCACAAACTTCAACACAAGTATTCTTTAAATTCACAATTACCCAACTAGCATGACTTTAATATCACTACCTCCATATCTCAAAACAATTATCAAGTATCAAATTGATCATAGCATCCAATTCACTTTCTATGATAGTTTTTATTATACCCAACTTGGATGCTCATCATTCTAGGACCAAATTTATAACCATAGCAAATACCGTGCTATTCTAAAAGACTCTCAAAATAATATAAGTGAAGCATGAGATATCAACAATTTCTTCAAAATTAATCCACCGCCGTTTTCTAAAAGATATAAGTGAAGCACTAGAGCAAAAGTTATCTAGCTCAAAAGATATAAGTGAAGCACATAGAGTATTCTAACAAATTTCAATCAAGTAGGCTTCTCCCAAAAGGTGTGTACATCAAGGATGATTGTGGTAAACTAAAAAGCAAAGAATAATACCATACACGACGCTCCAAGCAAAACACATATCATGTGGCAAATAAAAATATAGCTCCAAGTAAAGTTACCAATGAACGAAGACGAAAGAGGGGATGCCTTCCTGGGGCATCCCCAAGGTTAGGCTTTTGGATATTCTTGAATATGTTGGGGTGCCATTGGAATCCCCAAGCTTAGGCTTTTGCCACTCCTTATTCCATAGTCCATCAAATATTTACCCAAAACTTGAAAACTTCACAACACAAAACTCAATAGGAAATCTCATAAGCTCCGTTAGTGAAAGAAATAAAAGCACCACATAAGGTACTGTAATGAACTCATTCTTTATTTATATTGGTGTTAAACCTACTGTATTCCAAGTTCTCTATGGTTCATACCCTTACATACTAGCCATAGATGCATCAAAATAAGCAAACAACACACGAAAGGCAGAATCTGTCAAAAACAGAACAGTCTGTAGCAATCTGTTACTTTCGGTTACTTCTGGAACTCCAAAAATCCTACAAAAATAGGACGTCCTAAAACATTTGTCTATTGATCTACATCAAAAAGAATCAACGTAAAATCACGTTTCTGTAATTTATTGCTTTTTTTCTCGTGAGCGCAAAGTTTCTGTTTTCCAGCAGAATCAAATTAACTCATATCATAGGTTATCCTATAGGTTCTACTTGGCACAAACACTAAATAAAACAAGAAAACACATCTAAACAGAAAGTAGATGCAAAATTTATTACTAAACAGGAACAAAAACAAAGAACATAAATAAAATTGGGTTGCCTCCCAACTAGCGCTATTGTTTAACGCCCCAAGCTAGGCATAAAAGCGAAGATAGATCTAAGTAGTGCCATAATAATAAGATAGATCATGAAAATTCATCTCATATTCTCTATGTTCAGCAGCAAGTTTTCTTTTAGGCAAGAAAAAAATCAAAAGGGCTGAATTTAATGGGACAAAAGTCCCCAAGATCAATCTCAGGAGGTATGGGTTCCTCCTTTGGCCCTTCATATTGCACAACTAATTCATCATTATAAGCATTCTTTTGGCAGAATTTCGTGAGCCTATACTCAAGAGAGTATCCTAGCTCATTGTTTCGAAGAGCAAAGTCATTATTAAGTTCGGAAATTCTATCAACTAGGACATTGGTAGGAACCTTTTTTCTAAGGTTTTTGTTAAAAGCAACATAGTCCAAAGATTGAAAACGCCTAATTTCCTCTTGATCAAAGAGGATCGCCTCTATGGGAGGACGGCCGACGTCCACCCTATAGTGCGCAAAGATTTCTTTGGCCTCTTTTATTATGACTCTAAACTCATGTGCCAAAAATATAGTGGCGGCGCGCTTAACAGAAGAGTGTTCAATATTAGAAAATTCCAAAAAAATTCTTTCTATGCAAGGATGCATATGCATAAATTGTCTTTCAAGCTCAACTACAAGCATGGCTATAGCATCCGCAAGACTACTAGTTTTATGAAGAATAGAACCACCCATAGAAGGTAAAGCACTGACACAAGTAAAGAAGTCTTGAATAACCCCTTTTCCAATAATATTACCACTACCGTTTAAAAACTTTTTAGTATTCAAGATAGGGGGTTCTTCAGCAAGAGCATCAGAATTTTCCATGTTATCATTATTGTCCATATCGATGATAATCTCCTCAATTTCAGACATAACGGCGAACGAGAGCGAGGAAAAGAAGAGGGCAAGCAGAAAAGTGAGGAGATTGGGAAAGAGAGGGCGAATAAAACGGCAAGGGTGAAGTGGGGGAGAGGAAAACAAGAGGCAAATGGCAAATAATGTAAATGCGAGGGAGATGAGTTTGTGATGGGTACTTGGTATGTCTTGACTTGAGCGAAGACCTCCCCGACAACGGCGCCAGAAATCCTTCTTGCTACGTCTTGAGCTTGCGTTGGTTTTCCTTGAAGAGGAAAGGGTGATGCAGCACAGTAGCGTAAGTATTTCCCTCAGTTTTCGAGAACCAAGGTATTAGTATAGTAGGAGGCTCCTCACAAGTCCCACGAACCTACACAAACAAACAAAGAACTCGCAACCAACGCGATAAAGGGGTTGTCAATCCCTTCACGGCCACTTGGGAAAGTGAGATCTGATAGAGATAATATGATAAGATAAATATATTTTTGGTATTTTGTGATATAGATTGGAAAAGTAAAGATGCAAATAAAAGTAGATTGAAAGCGTATATGATAAAAGATAGACCCGGGGGCCATATGTCTCACTAGAGGCTTCTCTCAAGATAGCATACGTATTACGGTGGGTGAACAAATTACTGTCGAGCAATTGATAGAAAAGCGAATAATTATGAGATTATCTAGGCATGATCATGTATATAGGCATCACGTCCGTGACAAGTAGACCGACTCCTGCCTGCATCTACTACTATTACTCCATACATCAACTGCTATCCAGCATGCATCTAGAGTATTAAGTTCATAACAACAAAGTAACGCATTAAGAAAGATGACATGATGTAGAGGGATAAACTCATGCAATATGATATAAACCCCATCTTTTTATCCTCGATGGCAATAATACAATACATGCCTTGCTGCCCCTGCTGTCACTGGGAAAGGACACCGCAATATTGAACCCAAAGCTAAGCACTTCTCCCATGGCACGAAAGATCAATCTAGTAGGCCAAACCAAACCGATAATTCGAAGATACTTGCAAAGATAACTCAATCATACATAAAAGAATTCAGAGGAGATTCAAATATTTCTCATAGATAAACTTTATCATAAACCCACAATTCATCGGATCTCGGCAAACACACCGCAAAAAGAGTTACATCGAATAGATCTCCACAAGAGAGGGGGAGAACATGGTATTGAGATCCAAAAAGAGAGAAGAATCCATCTAGCTAATAACTATGGACCCTAAGGTCTATCGTAAACTACTCACAACTCATCGGAAGGGCTATGGTGTTGATGTAGAAGCCCTCCATGGTGGATTCCCCCTCCGACAGAACGCCGGCGACGGCTCCAAGATGGGATCTCGCGGATACAGAAGGTTACGGTGGCGGAAATATTTCTTCGGTGGCTCCCTTGATGGTTTTGGGGTATATGGCTATATATAGGAGGAAGAACTACGTCGATGGGTGCCTAAGGGGCCCACGAGATAGGGGCGCGCCCTATAGGGGGGGCCTCCACCCTCGTGGCTTCCTCGATTGCTTCTTGACTTGCACTCCAAGTACTCTGGATCACGTTCGTTCCAAAAATCACGCTCCCGAAGGTTTCATTCTGTTTGGACTCCGTTTGATATTCCTTTTCTTCGATATACCGAAATAGGCAAAAAACAACAATACAGGTTGGGCCTCCGGTTAGTAGGTTAGTCCCGAAAATGATATAAAAGTGTGAAGTAAAGCCCATAAACATCCAAAAACAGGTAATATAATAGCATGAAACAATCAAAAGTTATAGATACATTGGAGACGTATCATGTTACTTGCCCGAGATTCGGCCGTCGGTATCTTCATTCCTAGTTCAATATCGTTACTGGCAAGTCTCTTTACTCGTTCTGTAATACATCATCCTGCAACTAACTCATTAGTCACTTTGCTTGCAAGGCTTCTTATGATGTGTATTACCGAGAGGGCCCAGAGATACCTTTCTGATACTCGGAGTGACAAATCCTAATCTCGATCTATGCCAACCCAACAAATACCTTAGGAGATACCTGTCGAGCATCTTTATAATCACCCAGTTATGTTGTGATGTTTGGAAGCATACAAGGCATTCGCCCGGTATCCGAGAGTTGCATAATCTCATGGTCGGAGGAATATGTATTTGACATGAAGAAAGCAATAGCAATAAAACTGAACGATCATAATGCTAAGCTAACGAATGGGTCTTGTCCATCACATCATTCTCCTAATGATGTGATCGTGTTTATCAAATGACAACACATGTTTATGGTTAGGAAACTTAACCATCTTTGATCAACGAGCTAGTCTAGTAGAGGCTTACTAGGGACACGGTGTTTTGTCTATGTATCCACACATGTATCAAATTTCTGGTTAATAGAATTCAAAATGAATAATAAACATTTATCATGATATAAGGAAATATAAAATAACAACTTTATTATTGCCTCTAGGGCATATTTCCTTCGGTCTCCCACTTGCACTAGAGTCAATAATATAGTTCACATCGTCATGTGATTTAACACCAATAGATCTCATATTTATGTGATTAACACCCATAGTTCACATCTCCATGTGACCAACACCCAAAGGGTTTACTATAGTCAATAATCTAGTTCACATTGCTATGAGATTAACACCCAAAGAGTACTAAGGTGTGATCATGTTTTGCTTGTGAGATAAGTTTAGTCAACGGGTCTGCCACATTCAGATCCATATGTATTTTGCAATTTCTATGTCTACAATGCTCTGCATGGAGCTACTCTAGCTAATTGCTCCCATGTAACATCCCAAAATTCTAAATTTTGGAATGTTTTAAACAAATAGATAGTTTGATTGATTGTTTGATTGCTTGTGTGAAATTGAGTGAACTTTGAATTTTTTTTTGAAAGTTGAATGAGAGGGAATAATATGACTTTCCCAAAACTTTCACTTCGCTTTCTAATCTCCATGAATTCAAATTCTTTTAAACTACAAAACCCTAGAGAGAAGATGACATGACTTCTTCCATTTAAATAAATGAAAAGGGTTTTGAAAAGATTTGACTTTCATTTGGAATCATTTCAATTCAGAAACTTTAAGCAACTCAATGATTTTCATGAGAGAAGATAAAATGACTTCTTCAAAACATATGAAATATGAGTTGGGAGTTTCTAAGAAAATCCAATTTAAAGTTCCTTTGAAAATTATTTTCAATTTTGACTTATTTGGGTTTTATTCAAATTATTTTTCTCCAAAATAAAATATATGGAAATTAGGGTAACATGATTCCCTACAGTAGAAAATTGGAGAGAAATAAAGTTGAAACCATTTTGGTATTTTTAAAATGATTTTATTGGGTTTTAAATAGGTCAGTAGCACTGTTTGAATTATTAGAATTTTTGTGTATTTTATTTGAAGCTAGAATAATGTTCATGTTGTAGAAAATAATTTTCTGGAATTTTTGATATATTATATGCCTATATAATATATTTTATTTTGTTTGTTTTGTTTGGTTTGTCTGTGTTCTATTTTTTTTTAAAAACTTCTAGGCCACCGAACTGGGCCGGCCCAGCAAATCGCCAGGCCACGGCCCAGCCGGCCCGACGCCGCGCCTCGCTCGTCATCTAGCTCGGGACGGAGTCCCGAGCGAGCACGCACCGCCGCCGCCGTGTCCGACCTCGCCACCTCGCGCCTTGCCCCCTCCTCCACGCTTCGAAGCCGCCCCGCCTCCTATAAAGCGCGCCCTGGGACCCCCTGGATTCCGCTTTTGTCAACGCCTCGGCCGCATCGCGTCACCGCCGCCCTTGCCGGAGTTTCGGCCTCCGACGAGATCCGCCGCCGCCACCGCGCCTCGTTCTGCCTCCCTCGACCTCCGCCGACGCCGCCATCGTCTTCCCCTCGTCGTGTCGCCCCTCCCTAGCTACTCCGCCGCCACCGCCATGCCCCGCCACCGCCGGAGCCACTCTGCCCCGCCGCTGCCGGAGACGCGACTCGCCGGAGCCGCCGCCGCCGCGGTAAACCCTAGTCCCGAACCCCGCTATCGGATCGAGATTCGATGATCTCGATTCGTTCTTGTTTTTTTTTCGTTTTGGCTAATTAACGAACGCCTGTTCGTTTACGTTTTATTTGCGAACAGATTCGCTAGACTTGTCGCTGTAGTGAGCGTTCGCTCGATAGAATTTCTCTTTTTCTTTTAATTTCTGCCAGGGACCTAGTTGTAGTTGTTTTATTTTACAGTTTAGTCCTTGTTCTTCAAACACTTCCGCTTATCCAAATCCAACGAAACCAACACCCACTTCTTCGTTATGATACCCTCCATCCAGTAAAACAACTTAAACCTGTTTTTGAAAGTTTTAAAATTTGAATTCAAACAGATTAGTATTTGAACTTCGTTTAATCGTAACTTGAGTTTCGTAACTCCGTTTGAGTTGATTCTTTTTGGAAATTGAAGCTCTTGACCTAAAATTTGTGATAAGGCCAAATTCACTCAATGTTGGTACTGTTAGAAATTGTTTTCTGTTGCAAGAGCTATTTTCTTGGTTTTGTTGTTTTTCGATTTGTTTTCTTCGTTCTTCCGATTCTTTGAGTGATTGCTTATGTTTGGTTACTATTGCTTGCTCACGATAGATTGACCGGAGTGTGATGAGTAGAACTATCAGGAGTTGAGTGCGAATCATATTCATCAACAGTACATGCAAGTTCACACTTTGATCATACCTCTTTACTACCCAGTTTTATTGCATTAGATCAATCCTCAAACAGTTGCATGATTAGGATCTGATTAATATGTGGGTTTTGGGAAGTAGATGAGGTAGTACCTATTACCTGTTTTCTTATCAAACCTTTGGGAGTTACTTCTATGTTTGCTTATTATGCCATGCTATGCTAGTAGACGTGGATTGGGTGAGTGAATATCCATGATAGATGTGAGATTGTTAACTAATGGTTTATTTAAGGTGGCAACTTTAATACACATCTGGGTGGATTGAGGTACCTGGGTATTCCAGGATTGCATGTTTGTTTTTGGACCGCCACCCAGGCTCAAAGGGATCATAAGATTATTCATGCTAGAAACTTCCGTGTGCAGCCACATGCTATTATGGGCTCTAGCATAGTTGATTAAGTCGTGCGAACTCTTACAGTGGTAGACTAGCAGATGTAGGGGAAAGTAGGTGTACGGGTCTACCCAATCGTAAGGTGCTAGCGCTTCTGAAAGACTATGTCTCGGTCATCCGTTTCTCAAACACCATGCAGTGCGAGAAAACCAACAGAGGAGATCGAGTCTTGTGGGGAAAAGTGCACAACCACTGCAGAGTGTACAAACTAATCATGATTAGCCGTGTCCCCGGTTACGGACATCTTGAGTATCTAGTTCTTGGATTATCATGTTGATCTCATCACTTTACTTAATATAATTTGTTTGGGTTTAATGATGATGCTTAATTGGGATTGAGAATGCTGTCAACCATTCTCAATGTTTAACAACCACCATGATAGTTAAATAAAATTTATTCCTTTGCAGTAGGGAAAAATTGGTTTTATGCAAAACTGTAACCATAGAGCTTTCCACCAGTCAAATATGCATGTAGTGATAGTTATTATTCATCATTGCTCTATGGTGTGACTTTGCCAGTACATTCAATGTACTGACCTACATGGCTGCAACATCTCATGTTGCAGGATCTTACAACGAGTAAGTGTTATGTTAGGCTTACGGTTTCTACACTCAACTTTGCCGTCGGTGTTGATGGGAATCCAAAACCTTGTTACTTCCGCTATTTGGATTGAGGTAATAGTATTTACATTACTTTATACATGTGATTTACCTCTGTTATAAATCCTCGAGTACTATGTGTGTCAGCATACCGATCCAGGGATGACACTTAAGCACAGAGATTCGATCCATTCAGGTCGGGTCGCTACAAGATGGTATCAGAGCACATGTTGACTGTAGGACGTGCCCCTAGAGACTGACAGCCCATAGGAAAGATTTTCTCTACTACTTTATTTTCGAAAAGGACCTTTTACCTCTCCTCTCTTCTGAGCTTATTCAAATATTCCCTTTTAGAGAGACTATACCCCTTTCCCATTTTGACCATGAAGATTCGACTGATAAGACCACTCCGAGAAGTACAAGATATCGGACAACTAAGACCACTTCGGGATGAAGAGGATTCTACCATGCATTACAATGATGGAAACTACGACGGTTGAAGACTCTGAAGACTAGGAGAATTTGAAGGCTTTGAAGAATTTCCAGATTGGTATGACCTAGGAAGGCTACTCTGGTAGAGCTTGTCAGACTATAGAAGTTGACAATACCCGAGATCAAGGCGTATCGGAGAAAGACCGGAACATGGAGCATTAGAACTCAAAGTTTTTGTCAAGAAAACCCTAAGACAACAGATATCAATTATGGAATGAAAGTTCATGGCAGTAACATGGGCATAGACACGACTGACCATGGTGTTATTACCCGCTTATGCTATTGTCACCGTGCGGAGCTAAGCATGCAGATGCATGGAAGGATTGGATGGTAGAAGGCTGATGGAGGATCTGTCAGCAAAGGACGAAGTTTTAATGTAGCTGGTGTATCACCAGGGTCTAGAGTATTACATCAAGAAGTTTAGGTTGGACCTTTCAGAAGTCATATTTGACAAGGAGGCAATTCATGAAGCACTCAGGACCCAGAAGCTGAAAGTAGCTAAGCTGGAGGAGCAAAACCTCGAGATACCGGAGATTCGTCTGGAGCAGAAAGATAGAAGGACATGGTTCATGCCAAGAATGTTGAAACCCAGAAGTTTGGAACGCAACTCCAAAATATTAAAGGACGTCAGGAGAAACTTCGCATCAACAGAGATGATCTGGAAAAAGAACTTGAGAAGGACAATCACGATCGGAAGAAAGCCATCGGAGACATGAACAAGACTTGAAGAGTTTGGCGGCTTTGAAGATTTGTTGACCTTTAGAAGACCAAACCCCCTATTATATACCTACGTTAGATGCGATGATTGTGAGCTGTCATTTGTTTGATGTTTTTCCGACAGCCACAATAAAATTTGCCCTTTTCAAAACTATTGTTTGCATTGTGTGCATCCCTCTCTATCTCTCTTATCTCACCCCAAAACCCCTGGACCCAATAGAGGATGAATGGAGATGAGCTCCTATTATTTGGACCGATGAGTCAATTGGAGACGGACCGATGGATTCAGAACATGGAGGATCACATGGAGAATAACCCTATAGCCGGAAAGGATATGGCCCAAAATGCTCTTCAGTGCTTTGAAAGAGGTGCTGCAACTTGGTGGAGGATGTTCCAAACTATCAATGATGGCAAGGAGTAACCACTTGGAAGGAATTTAAGTCGACTTTGCTAAAGTCTCGTCTTGTGTCCCCGAATTTGAAGCCTTATGGAAAGGATATGAAGAAACTCCATGCATGCAAGCTTTGTGGAGAAATAGGACACAACCATAAAGAACACAAGGATGAATGACCAAATTGTAAAGGAAGTCACCCAGCTGAAGAATGCCCACCTTGGCAGATTGCTTGTTTCTTGTGTGAAGGAACTACCCACTACCCTGCTCAGTGTCACATTTACCCTATGGTACAACGAACCATCCAGTAGAAGAAAGAAGCAATGAAAGGAGCCATCAAGGAAAATTTATAAGAACCTGTGATGAAAGAAGAGGTGGAGGACACACCTAAAGAAGACCCATTTAAACCCTGCACTAAGTCATGCTATTCATGTGGAGAAGAAGGACACATCTCCCAAAATTGTCTGAATGGGGATCTAGTAGAATACCCGATGGAGGAAGTAGAGTATGACCTACCGGAAATAGAAGCCCTGATTGGAACGGAAAAGTCCAGGAAGAGAAGTAGATTGGATTCCAGGAAGGACCTGAGTCACATCACTTGTTTTAGGTGCAAGGAGTCAGGGCACTACTTCAGCAGTTGCCCAAAACGGAAGCCCAGGACCAAGGAGGCTATGTAGTCATGAGGAAACCTCGAGACTTGTCCGAAGTAATATGTTTTCGTTGTGATGAAGTAGGGCACTTTGCCAGAGAATGCCCCAAGGAGAAGGAGACTTGTGATAAATAGTTGAGTCTGTGAGAAGTATAGTAGAAGTAGTGAGAACATTTTTATTATTGAGATGTTCAGTTGAGGCCTGTAATGGAAATACAGGAGATTGTAGTAATTGGAGAATCAATAAAGTTATCATCGTTGGTACTGATTTCGATTTTTATGAGTTGTTACTCTATGAAGGAAGATTTCCGACCATTTTCGAGGATATGAGAAATATGGTCTATGGAAGATTGGAGCATTTTAAGGGTGGTAGTACCCTGTGAGGAGATTTGACCCCTGGAAAGGATAAGGATATTCCACGAAGTGGACTTTGAACAAAAATAAGTATGAGTTTTGTCTCGATATTTGGGACACCCCAAGAATATGAAGGGATGAAAGTACTATTGGATATGCAGGTATAATGTTGGTAATATGGAGCAAGTGTAACTCCATGGTGAGTTTGAGTAATCACATCGTAGTGTAATACCAATAGAGGAAGGAAGGAAGACAGTACAATTGGATGGATTTAAGTATGCTAGGAAGTTGGATGTTGGAATAATGATCAGTTGCCCCGATGAGGAGTTCAAGGTTTACAAGTGATGAGATGGGCCATAACCCACAGGCCCCAGGACCTGCTAAGAAGCAAGCACACTCTTGCTGAAGGAAAAACCCTGGAAGAGGATATGCCTTTATTAACCGACGATTTTATAGGAGTTTACGCAAAACCTGAGAGTTGTAAAGGAACGATAGATGTTGGTTTGGCTTGTAGAATCAATGGATTTATCCGAACTTGGTTCGTCGACAAGAGAAATTCTGCAATGCTTGTGAGGATGACTGAGTGTTAGAATGCGAGATTCGCTAAACCGTATACAAGGTAATGATTTGGGTGCGGGATGGATTGATCACCATACCGACTTACTCTTATTATTCGCTTTGGTATGTGGGATGGTAAATCTGAGTGACTTACCTATAGTAGAGAGACGACGATCAAAACCTTGTTTAAACCTTAGAATGGTATAAGTATTTTTCCCTTGTATAAGGCAGTTGTTGCCAATCGTAGGACATACAGTGAGGTTCAAACCAGATCCATTTCCTGCAGGAGCAACCATAAATGGTTGACCACCATGAGATATCGATAGCTGTTTAATATTGGCGCCAGACCCGTCAGCTAAGAAGACCCAGTCATGGAATAACCTTACCTGGATGAAATGGATACAGGAATTAAGAAAAAGGTTATGCCACTACCCGAAGATCCCAGAGAAGGAATTTTTCCCGAGAATCTGAGAAGACTGACACTGTCAACAATAAGGATGGAGTATATGAGTTTTGATGGAGCCCTAACAATGCTTCTAAGTGTGGTAGCACCCGAGACCCCCTGTGACAATCGATGGATTTTGAGAAGACCCCGACCCTAACCTATTTCTTGCTAGCCTCTCCGAATCTCGAGGACGAGATTCATTTTAAGGGTGGTAGGTTTGTAACATCCCAAAATTCTAAATTTTGGAATGTTATAAACAAATAGATAGTTTGATTGATTGTTTGATTGCTTGTGTGAAATTGAGTGAACTTTGAATTTTTTTGAAAGTTGAATGAGAGGGAATAATATGACTTTCCCAAAACTTTCACTTTGCTTTCTGATCTCCATGAATTCAAATTCTTTTCAACTACAAAACCCTAAAGAGAAGATGACATGACTTCTTCCGTTTAAATAAATGAAAAGGGTTTTGAAAAGATTTGACTTTCATTTGGAATTATTTCAATTTAGAAACTTTAAGCAACTCAATGATTTTCATGAGAGAAGATAAAATGACTTCTTCAAAACATATGAAATATGAGTTGGGAGTTTGTAATAAAATCCAATTTAAAGTTCCTTTGAAAATTATTTTCAATTTGGACTTATTTGGGTTTTATTCAAATTATTTTTCTCCAAAAATAAAATATATGGAAATTAGGGTAACATGATTCCCTACAGTAGAAAATTGGAGAGAAATAAAGTTGAAACCATTTTGGTATTTTTAAAATGATTTTATTGGGTTTTAAATAGGTCAGTAGCCTGTTTGAATTATTAGAATTTTTGTGTATTTTATTTGAAGCTAGAATAGTGTTCATGTTGTAGAAAATCATTTTTTGGAATTTTTGATATATTATATGCCTATATAATATATTTTATTTCGTTTGTTTTGTTTGGTTTGTCTGTTTTTTTTTTAAAAAAACTTCTAGGCCACCGAACTGGGCCGGCCCAGCAAATCGCCAGGCCACGGCCCAGCCGGCCCGACGCCGCGCCTCGCTTGTCTTCCAGCTCGGGACGGAGTCCCGAGCGAGCACGCACCGCCGCCGCCGTGCCCGACCTCGCCACCTCGCGCCTTGCCCCCTCCTCCACGCTTCGGAACCGCCTCGCCCACCTATAAAGCGCGCCCCAGGACCCCCTGGATTCCGTTTTTGTCGCCGCCTCGTCCCACATCGCGTCACCGCTGCCCTCGCTGGAGTTTCCGCCTCCGACGAGATCTGCCGCCGCCACCGCGCCTCGTTCAGCCTCCCTCGACCTCCACCGACGCCGCCATCGTCTTCCCCTCGTCGCGCCGCCCCTCCCCAGCTACTCCGCCGCCACCGCCGTGCCCCGCCACCGCCAGAGCCACTCCGCCCCGTCGCCGCCGGAGACGCGACTCGCCGGAGCCGCCGCCGCCGTCGCGGTAAACCCTAGTCCCGAATCCCGTCGTCGGACCGAGATTCAACGATCTCGATTCGTTCTTGTTTTTTTCGTTTCGGCTAATTAACGAACGCCCGTTCGTTTAGGTTTTATTTGCGAACAGATTCGCTAGACTTGTCGCTGTAGCGAGCGTTCGCTCGATAGAATTTCTCTTTTTCTTTTAATTTCTACCAGGGACCTAGTTGTAGTTGTTTTATTTTACAGTTTAGTCCCTGTTCTTCAAACGCTCACAACTTTTTGTCCGCTTATCCAAATCTAATGAAACCAACGCCCACTTCTTCGTTATGATACCCTCTATCCAGTAAAACAACTTAAACTTGTTTTTGAAAGTTTTAAAATTTGAATTAAAACAGATTAGTATTTGAACTTCGTTTAATCGTAACTTGAGTTTCGTAACTCCGTTTGAGATGATTCTTTATGGAAATTGAAGCTCTTGACCTAAAATTCTGATAAGGCCAAATTAACTCAATTTTGGTACTGTTAGAAATTGTTTTCTGTTGCAAGAGTTATTTGCTTGGTTTTTATGTTTTCCGATTTGTTTTCTTCATTCTTCCGATTCTTTGAGTGATTGCTTATGTGTGCTTACTATTGCTTGCTCATGATAGATTGACCGGAGTGTGACGATTAGAACTATCAGGAGTTGAGTGTGAATTATCTTCATCAACAGTACAGGCAAGTTCACACTTTGATCATACCTCTTTACTACCCAGTTTTATTGCATTAGATAAATCCTCAAACAGTTGCATGATTAGGATCTGATTAATATGTGGGTTTTGGGAAGTAGATGAGGTAGTACCTATTACCTGTTTTCTTATCAAACCGTTGGGAGTTACTTCTACGTTTGCTTATTATGCCATGCTATGCTAGTAGACGTGGATTGGGTGAGTGAATATCCATGACAGATGTAAGATTGTTAACTAATGGTTTATTTAAGGTGGCAACTTTAATACACATCTGGGTGGATTGAGGTACCTGGGTATTCCAGGATTGCCTGTTTGTTTTTGGACCGCCACCTAGGCTCAAAGGGATCATAAGATTATTCATGCTAGAAACTTCCATGTGCAGCCACATGCTATTATTTGCTCTAGCATAGTTGATTAAGTCGTGCGAACTCTTACAGTGCTAGACTAGCAGATGTAGGGGAAAGTAGGTGTACGGGTCTACCCAAACGTAAGGTGCTAGCATTTCTGAAACACTATGTCTCCGTCATCCGTTTCTCAAACACCATGCAGTGCGAGAAAACCAACGGAGGAGATCGACTCTTGTGGGGAAAAGTGCACAACCTCTGCAGAGTGTACAAACTAATCATGATTAGCCGTGTCCCCGGTTATGGACATCTTGAGTATCTAGTTCTTGGATTATCATGTTGATCTCATCACGTTACTTAATATAATTTGTTTGGGTTTAATGATGATGCTTAATTGGGATTGAGAATCCTGTCAACCATTCTCAATGTTTAACAACCACCATGATAGTTAAATAAAATTTATTCCTTTGCAGTAGGGAAAAATTGGCTTTATGCAAAACTGTAACCATAGAGCTTTCCACCAGCCAAATATGCATGTAGTGATAGTTATTATTCATCATTGCTCTATGGTGTGAATTTGCTAGTACATTCAATGTACTGACCTACATGGCTGCAACGTCTCATGTTGCAGGATCTTACAACGAGTAAGTGTTACGTTAGGGTTACGGTTTCTACACTCAACTTTGTTGTTGGTGTTGATGGGAATCCACAACCTTGTTACTTCCGCTATTTGGATTGAGGTAATAGTATTTACGTTACTTTATACATGTGATTTACCTCTGTTATAAATCCTCGAGTACTATGTGTGTCAGCATACCGATCCAGGGATGACACTTAAGCACAGAGATTCGATCCATTCGGGTCGGGTCACTACAAGATGGTATCAGAGCACATGTTGACTGTAGGACGTGACCATAGAGACTGACAAGCCCATAGGAAAGATTTTCTCTACTACTTTATTTTCAAAAAGGACCTTTTACCTCTCCTCTCTTCTGAGCTTATTCAAATATTCCCTTTTAGAGAGACTATACCCCTTTCCCCTTTTGACCACAAAGATTCGACTGATAAGACCACTCCAAGAAGTACAAGATATCGGACAACTAAGACCACTTCGGGATGAAGAGGATTCTACCATGCATTACAATGATGGAAACTACGACGGTTGAAGACTCTGAAGACTAGGAGAATTTGAAGGCTTTGAAGAATTTCCGGATTGGTATGACCTAGGAAGGCTACTCTGATAGAGCTTGTCAGACTATAGAAGTTGACAATACCCAAGATCAAGGTGTATCAGAGAAAGACCAGAACATGGAGCATTAGAACTCAAAGTTTTTGTCAAGAAAACCCTAAGACATGAGATATCAATTATGGAAAGAAAGTTCATGGCAGTAACATGGGCATAGACACGGCTGACCATGGTGTTATTGCCTGCTTATGCTATTGTCACCGTCCGGAGCTAAGCATGCAGATGCATGGAAGGATTGGATGGTAGAAGGCTGATGGAGGATCTGTCAGCAAAGGATGAAGTTTTAACGTAGCTGGTGTATCACCAGGGTCTGGAGTATTACATCAAGAATTTTAGGTTGGACCTTTCAGAAGTCATATTTGACAAGGAGGCAATTCGTGAAGCACTCAGGACCCATAAGCTGAAAGTAGCTAAGCTGGAGGAGCAAAACCTCGAGATACCAGAGATTCGTCTAGAGCTGAAAGATAGAAGGACATGGTTCATGCCAAGAATGTTGAAACCCAGAAGTTTGGAACGCAACTCCAAAATATTAAAGGATGTCAGGAGAAACTTCGCGTCAACAGAGATGATCTAGCAAAAGAACTTGAGAAGGACAATCATGATCGGAAGAAAGCCATCAGAGACATGAACAAGACTTGAAGAGTTTGGTGACTTTGAAGATTTTTTGACCTTTAGAAGACCAAACCCCCTGTTATATACCTACGTTAGATGCGACGATTGTGAGCTGTCATTTGTTTGATGTTTTTCCGACAGCCACAATAAAATCTGCCCTTTTCAAAACTATTGTTTGCATTGTGTGCATCCCTCTCTATCTCTCTTATCTCACCCCAAAACCCCTGGACCCAATAGAGGATGAATGGAGATGAGCTCCTATTATCTGGACCGATGAGTCAATTGGAGACGGACTGATGGATTCAGAACATGGAGGATCACATGGAGAATAACCCTATAGCCGGAAAGGATATGGCCCAGCATGCTCTTCAGTGCTTTGAAAGAGGTGCTGCAACTTGGTGGAGGATGTTCCAAACTATCAATGGATGGCAAGGAGTAACCACTTGGAAGGAATTTAAGTCGACTTTGCTAAAGTCTCGTCTTGTGTCCCCGAATTTGAAGCCTTATGGAAAGGATATGAAGAAACTCTGTGCATGCAAGCTTTGTGGAGAAATAGGACACAACCATAAAGAACACAAGGATGAATGACCAAATTGTGAAGGAAGTCACCCAGCTGAAGAATGCCCAACTAGGCAGATTGCCTGTTTCTTGTGTGAAGTAACTACCCACTACCCTGCTCAGTGTCACATTTACTCTATGGTACAACGAACCATCCAGCAGAAGAAAGAAAGAATGAAAGGAGCCCTCAAGGAAAATTTATAAGAACTTGTGATGAAAGAAGAGGTGGAGGACACACCTAAAGAAGACCCATTTAAACCCTGCACTAAGTCATGCTATTCATGTGGAAAAGAAGGACACATCTCCCAAAATTGTCTGAATGGGGATCTAGTAGAATACCCGATGGAGGAAGTAGAGTATGACCTACCGGAAATAGAAGCCCTGATTGGAACGGAAAAGTCCAGGAAGAGAAGTAGATTGGATTCCAGGAAGGACCTGAGTCACATCACTTGTTTTAGGTGCAAGGAGTCAGGGCACTACTTCAGCAGTTGCCCAAAACGGAAGCCCAGGACCCAAGGAGGCTATGTAGTCATGAGGAAACCTCGAGACTTGTCCGAAGTAATATGTTTTCGTTGTGATGAAGTAGGGAACTTTGCCAGAGAATGCCCCAAGGAGAAGGAGACTTGTGATAAATAGTTGAGTCTGTGAGAAGTATAGT
This sequence comes from Triticum dicoccoides, assembly GCF_002162155.2. Classification (NCBI taxonomy): domain Eukaryota; kingdom Viridiplantae; phylum Streptophyta; class Magnoliopsida; order Poales; family Poaceae; genus Triticum; species Triticum dicoccoides. Next base: position 409,135,960 of record NC_041393.1, read on the forward strand.
AGAAGTAGTGAGAACATTTTTATTATTGAGATGTTCAGTTGAGGCCTGTAATGGAAATACAGGAGATTGTAGTAATTGGAGAATCAATAAAGTTATCATCGTTGGTACTGATTTGGATTTTTATGAGTTGTTACTCTATGAAGGAAGATTTCTGACCATTTTTGAGGATATGAGAAATATGGTCTATGGAAGATTGGAGCATTTTAAGGGTGGTAGTACCCTGTGAGGAGATTTGACCCCTGGAGATTGGAGCATTTTAAGGGTGGTAGTACTCTGTTAATCACTATCTTATCTGGAAGATTAACTCCCACTTGATTCAAGCGATTGTAGTGCCCAGACATTCTGAGCACATGCTCACTAGCTGAGTTATTCTCCTCCATCTTGTAGGCAAAGTACTTGCCAGAGGTCGCATACCTCTCAACACGGGCATGAGTCTGAAATACCAATTTCAGCTCTTGGAACATCTCATATGCTTCGTGGCGTTCAAAATGTCTTTGAAGCCCTGATTCTAATCCGTAAAGCATGGCGCACTAAACTATCACGTATTCATCATATCGAGCTTGCCAAACGTTCATAACGTCTGCATCTGCTCCTGCAATAGGTCTATCACCTAGCGGTGCATCAAGGACATAATTCTTCTGTGCAGCAATGAGGATAATCCTTAGATGACGGACCCAGTCTGCATCATTGCTACTATCATCTTTCAACTTAGTTTTCTCTAGGAACATATTAAAAATAGGGTAGCTATAACGCGAGCTATTGATCTACAACATAATTTGCAAATACTATCTAGACTAAGTTCATGATAAATTAAGTTCAATTAATCAAATTACTTAAGAACTCCCACTTAGATAGATATCCCTCAAGTCATCTAAATGATAAGTGATCCAAATCAACTAACCCATGTCCGATCATCATGTGAGATGGGGTAGTCATCAATGGTGAACATCTCTATGTTGATCATATCTACTATATGATTCACATTCGACCTTTTGGTCTCCAGTGTTCTAAGGCCATGTTTGTACATGCTAGACTCGTCAAGTTAATCCGAGTATTCCGCATGTGCAAAACTGTCTTGCACCCATTGTATTTGAACATAGAGCCTATCACACCCGATCATCACGTGGTGTCTTAGCACGAAGAACTGTCGCAACGGTGCATACTCAGGGAGAACACTTATACCTTAAAATTTTTGTTAAGGGATCATCTTATAATGCTACCGTCGTACTAAGCAAAATAAGATGCATAAAGGTAAACATCACATGCAATCAAAATATGTGACATGATATGGCCATCATCATCTTATGCTTTTGATCTCCATCTCCAAAGCATCGTCATGATCTCCATTGTCACCGACTCAACACCTTGATCTCCATCATTGCGTCGTGGTCGTCTCGCCAACTATTGCTTCTACAACTATCGCTACCTCTTAGTGATAAAGTAAAGTAAATTACATGGCGTTCGCATTTCATACAATAAAGAGACAACCATAAGGCTCCTGTCGGTTGCCGACAACTTCTACAAAACATGATCATCTCATACAATAATGTATATCACATCATGTCTTGACCATATCACATCACAACATGCCCTGCAAAAACAAGTTAGACGTCCTATACTTTATTGTTGCAAGTTTTACGTGGCTGCTACGGGCTTCTAGCAAGAACCGTTCTTACCAACGGCAAAAGAAATACACAACGGTGATTTATCAAGTTCATTGTTTTAACCTTCAACAAGGACCGGCAGCAGTCAAATTCGATTCAACTAAAGTAGGAGAAACAGACACCCGCCAGCCACCTTTATGCAAAATTAGTTGCATGTTTGTCGGTGGAACCAGTCTCATGAATGTGGTCATGTAAGGATGGTCCAGGCCGCTTCATCCAACAATACCGCTGAATCAAAATAAGACATTGGTGGTAAGCAGTATGACAATCACCACCCACAACTCTTTGTGTTCTACTCGTGCATATCATCTACACATAGACCTGGCTCGGAATCCACTGTTGGGGAACGTAGCATGCAATTTCAAGAATTTCCTACGCTCATGCAAGATCTATCTAGGAGATGCATAGCAACGAGAGGGGGAGAGTGTGTCTACGTACCCTCATAGACCGAAAGCGGAAGCATTTGACAAAGCGGTTGATGTAGTCGAACTTCTTCTAGCTCCGACCGATCAAGTACCGAACGTATGGCACCTATGAGTTCTGCACACATTCAGCTCCATGACGTTCCTCGCCCTCTTGATCCAGCAAGGTGTCAAGGAAGTAGATGAGTTCCGCTTGCAACGGCGTGGTGACGGTGATGGTGAAGTGATCCGTGAGGACTTCGCCTAAGCACCGTGTGTCACATCCCTAGTTTCTGGCATTGCTCTAGGCTAGCTTCATGTGTGCATCATGTCTATATTTTTGAAACTTGAATTGAGGAATATTGGAAGCCTCAAAACCCTAAATAAAAGAGGGGCAAAAACCCTAGAAATCTCATTCATTGATCCAAAAGGCTCTTCTTAAATGTTTGATAATTTTTGGTAAGGGTTCTGGTCCCAACCAAAATATTGAACATTTTTAAGGATTTATTTTTGGGACTTTGGATTTAATTCATTAGCTATTTGAATTTGAATTATATTCATATAATTAGAATATAATTTCAAATACCCCCTGAAATATTTTATAAGCTTTTGGAAAAGTCCATCTAGCAATATAAAATATTCAGAGGAGCTTTGGCATTGTTTGAATTATTATTTTAATTCAAAACAGTGGCAAAAGAATTAAAAAAAAAGAAAACAGAACTGAAATAGAAATAAAAGAGAGAGAGAGAAGGAAGTACCTGGGCCACTTACCTGTAGC